>NC_000083.6:94245214-94566242 GCF_000001635.26 Mus musculus | reverse complement strand
TATTGTATTCTTTCTCTAATTAATACATACATACATACATACATACATACATACATATTCACATTTGTGTGTGTTGGTATGTGTACATGTGAAAAACCATCATGAATTATGCTTTCTCAGGCTCCACCTTATTCCTTTGAGACCAGATCTGTCACTGAACCTGAAGCTCATGAATTTGACTAGGCCAACAGTCAGTAAGCCACAGGGATTTTTCTGTCTTTGCCTCTTAAATAGCTTTGAGATTGTAGATGTGCGTTATCTCATCCACACTTTTTTTTTTTTTAACATGAGTGTTGAAGACTCTAACTCAGGTCCTCACACTTGCACAGAAAGCACTCTTACAAACTTAGCCATCTCTCCTGCCCCACCAATTATCATTCTTTATCAGACAATTGTTATTAATCACTTGGCGGGACTGAAGGAGGACAAACATGTAGAAATGTGAAAATTCTGGGAAAGAAAGGCCTGGTTATGTGGACAGCTGCTTACCTTACAACTAATGTCTGGTCAGAGTTCTAATTAGGACTTTAGTAATTCCTTCTCATGTAATACAGTGAAGAAAAATATGTCTTGCTTGTGAGTATTGATTATAAAGAGCAAAGATCATCTGTGATGCTTATATGGAGCAGCAGCAGACCACCACAAAACAGAGTTAATGAAAGAAAATTGTTTTGCTTAAAATACTTATTGTCTTGGCAAGGAATGGGAGAAAAGAACCCTGAGAAATGACATATTAACTGCAATCTATTACTTGAAAAAAGAACCACTTCAAATGGTGGTACGTATAGATTCTTGGACCATAAGAAATCTGTATGATGTGACATAAGCATATGATAGGCATGGATATAATCAGAGAACAGTATGTAAAATTTAGTGTGAGCTTTGAAAGGGTGGGAATCTCTTGGGGGAATATTTGACTCAAATAAATGGGAACAAAGTTTGTAATTATCATTTGTTTTTCAATCCATAACAGCAAAATGAAGTTCTAACCACATTAGGGGGATTTCCACAGAATTTATCAAAAACAGGAAATAATACTTTAACCCTCCCCCCCCCAAATACAATGAGTTCTCTCTAACAAAGAACTGGGTTTTTCAAATATTTAATTAGTTTTTAAAAGCTTATAAATACAGTTTTCTAAACTTAATTCCTGCAACATGATTCTATGTTTTCTTTTTGTTTAAGAATGCTATAACATTAGACTTTGTCCTAACAACAACAACAACAAAAAAAGCTGTTCTTGGAGAAACTGTTGACCTTGATTGTGATTCACAGAACTTTATGTAATTTGCCAAACACAATAATGATTGCCATTCAAGTTGCAATGTGAAGAGTTTTCTATCAGGAGTTATTTTCAGAGAGAAAGAAGCATTCAATAGCCAAATGTTCAGTATTCTGAATGTGGCTTTCAGTGAGATGGGTTTCATTCAGCTCAGCTTTGGTGTGCACAGCCTTTCACTTGCAAGGCTTAGGTTGATTTGAAGAAAACAGTAAAAATGGGGTTTTAATTATAAAGCCATTGAAAACATTTAAAAGTACTAATGCACAATGCGTTAAAAATAATACAATGAAAAATCCAGGAAGAAATGCTCATTCCCTATTAAGTAGGTTTGTCTAAATAAAAATAAATAAATAAATAAATATTTTAAAAAATTTAATGGACTATGGACTTCCCAGAGTCTTGGTTTAATAATTACATCTATTCTTTGTGTGGTAAGTTGCACACAGCACATGTCATAAAGGTGAAAGGCTTTTGTTGTATCCTGTTCAAGCCAGCGCTCCCCAAATGCAGAGAATATATGCTTATCTCTCTTGTAGTCCTTGAAATAAAATGGAAAATATGAATAGGTAGAGACCTTCAGGATCTGGGGATATAGCAGAGTGGCAAAGCATTTTCCTGAGTGTATGCAAGGCCCAGGCTTTGATTCCCAGCAGGGGAAAAACAAAACTCGGCTAAAGGCAGAAAGGTTTCTGAAAAGGCTTGTTATTGTTTGCTAAGATGCACAAAAAGTGAGGTGTGTTCTCAAATGGGTAGTGAGAATCACTTTTTGAGTTGAATCTTGGTTACAGAGGCACCTAAGGAAGCTGATAGAGATGTAGGCTACTCACTGAGAAACTTGGAGAATGGTATGCAAATCTCAACTATTTAAGAAGTGGTCTAACCTGTCATTATCTGAGTTAGGGATAAGAATGCAGATGTATATTAGAATGAGGTCTTGGTTAAGCTGTGACAACCACAAGAGCTGCTTTGAAAGAGGCAAGTGACCTTATGGTTGTTTTCAGTTTTCTATGTGTCAGTAATCTGGCTAGGTCTGTAAACTGAAAAAATTATGAGGTAGTCTCCTTTCAGACTGCAGCAGTTAGAGTTGGCCACTTCATTCTCTGGCAGCCTTTCCTATCTTAGTACCCTAAAGTGGCCCTAACACGACTCCCTGGGATGGTGGTTATGAACTACTAGGTTTATGGTCATTGCAGGTTTATGGTGGTAATAGGGACTCCTTTCTCCTGGTGCCATTGGATGACATTTTGCTTTGCTCTAGAGGTAATCTGAAGTTTAATTGTCATTTGCTTATATTATATCAGGAAGGCTATAGAACACATTTGGGATCATCAGAGAGCTTAACATTTTTGTATATGCATACACAAACACAATGGGCTGTGATTGCATTTGCTTCATTAGCTTTGTCATCTCTAGTCCTTTATCCTGAATCCTTCTTCTTCTTTGTTCCTCAGAGGAGAGTGTGATACACTATTGAGGAAAATGAAACCCCCTCCTGTAGCAACTTCTGGCAGTCAATGGTGCCTCATGAAGGGATGGGGCCTTGTGGGCACTTCCTTTATCTTTGATGGAATGTTGTAGGGTCTCATCTTTTGCAGGTGTCCACATTGGCTGTTCATTCATGATTGCAATGGCTATGTCACATCTAGATAGCAGCATTTTATGACATTCTTCCACATCCTCCAGCTCTAAATTCTCAACCCCTCTTCTTTGATGCTCCTTGGACCTTAGTGGTTATGGTATAGATACTTCATTTTAGGACTGGCCACTCAGTAATCACTTGTTCTTAGCATGTTGATCAGATATACAGTGCTACATCAACCATCACCCACTACATAAAGGAGCTTTTCTGCCCCAAGCAGAGAGTTTTAGAAGGCAGTTTTGCAACAAGTCCAATTAGGAAAACAATGGCAGTACTCATACACATTTTATATATGATCATTAGAGCTAGTTACAAGGCAAGATGAATTATGTCATTAAAAGTTGGGCTTTTTTCCCAGCACCTGAGCAAGACAGATGCAGATACCCACAGCCCACTCTTGGACTGAGCCCAGAGACCCCAATAGAAGAAGAAGAGTTAGAAGGACCGAAGGAGTTGAAGGGGACTGCAATCCCATAGGAAGAACAATATCAACCAACCAGATGCCCCAGGGCTCCCAGAGACTAAGCTACCAACCAAAGAGCATACAAGGGCCGGTTTGTGGCTCCTGCTACATATATTATCTGGAATCAGTGGGAGGGGGGATGTATTTGCTCCTGTGGAGGCTTGATGTCCTAGAGAAGGGAGATGCTAGAGGGATGAGGTGGATGGGTGAGAACCCTGTTAGAGGCAAAAGATAAGAGGGATGGGGTAGGGAGGTTCGTGAAGGGGAGACCAGAAAGAGGGACAACAATATGTAAATAAATAAACTTATTAATAAAAATAAAAAAAATAAAATTATAAAATTATTTTTAAAAGTTGGGCTTTTAGTACTGTGAATGTATGTATGTATTTAGATAAGATAGAGGGTAGATAGATAGGCAGACAGATAGATAGATCGATAGATAGAATTTTGTCAACAATTTTGAGTTTCTAGTCTACGGTAAATGACTCTATCCAAAAGATCTCATAGAAAGTGGGCTTTAGTCTTAGTGAGTTTACCCTTTACACTAACTCTTTTTGTAGGCAGTATGTCCAAAGTTCAGCACATAGAGATCTCAGGTTGGCTGCCATGAAGGTAGAGTAGCTTAAGCCTTTACTCAGATACATCATACACACAGCCCAAATTAGTTTACATAGCAAGAATCTATCAATGAATATGAATTCTCTTGCATTTTTAGAAAAATGCAAGTTTCTCCACTCTCATGCACCACACCTCACAGACAACACTTGTTTTTCCTCTGAGGCTTGCAATAGAGAGTTGAACAATCTTGTGCTGAAGAGTAATGCTTCATGTTTTCTTAAGGATAAACCTGTTGACAATTGTCTATTTGGACTGCAACATTTCCCCCTCTCTGCATTCTGCAAGACAAGTAACCTGAACATTAAACACCAGTTCTTGGCCTTTAGTACATATAGGCCAACTTGATCAGTCAGAAATTACATTCTCTGGTTGCTAGGAAATGGCATTTCTGCACATCTGTCAATTAGGATCAAGAGTAGACTTCTGATAGGAGGATGTGTGTGAGTTAGATTAATTTGATTCTGGCTACCTTTCAATAGGTCAAATATTTACCATTCAGAGCCAGCTATGTGGTATAATTTCTATGATTACCACTTTCTGCTGTTTAAGATCATCTACTAAACTCACAAAGTCATTAATGTCTTACTGAAATTCATTTTATTATACAAAATCTTCCAAATGGTCAATTTATGGCAGAAATAAATAATTTCATCATATCATTTTGATGACTGAATATACCAAATTAACCAGCTGGTTTTTATTAACAAAAGAAAGCAAAAATGTAAAATTATATACTAGTCAATATTCTCTAAGAATGTATAGTAATGCACATATATGCCATATATATAATATTTATATTTAGTTAACATGATTTTAAATTGGGTTGCTCTGTGTTAATAAACAAACTTTTAGAAGGAGTTATTGTTGTCTTCTCCTCATGTATATTTTTCTAGTTGAGAAATATTTTTCAAAAGACTAGTGTAAATCTTATTCTTTAAAGTTTTATAGGTTGTTTATTTTTCTGTTATGTTAATTTTAAAAATTAAAATATAATCACATCATTTCCCATTTCTTCTCATTCATCCAACCCTTCTCATGCCTCCTTCAAACTCATTGTTTCTTGTTCTTTAATTATTATTGTTACATATATGTGTGGATAGGTGCAACCTACTGAGTTTATATAGTGTTGTATATGTACACAGATACATGCATAACACACACACACACACACACACACACACACACACACACACACACACACACAGAACTTTTAGGGCTGACCATTTGGGATTGGATAACCATTTAAAAAGGGGCTCATCTCTAGGAAGATGAGCTCTTCCCCTCTCCACAGTTTTAATCACTTGTAGCTTTTCATCTCAGAGTGGTGATCTCTCCCATTCATATTGGCTTGTCAACTAGTGTCATTGTTTAGGTCCTGTTTAAATATCTTCAGATATTTTTAGAAAGCACTTGACTGAGAGATGATTTCTGAACCATGCCTAGTACCTAACACACACACACACACACACACACACACACACACACACACACACACACACACACACACACATCCCTATACACAGTTATAGTAAACATACAAATCTATAGTTTAAATTAAAATTTACTGCTTAATGTCATCATCTCACTGGTTTCTCTGGTGAAGTTATTGCTGACTCAAAGTAGCTTCCAGCTGATAAAGCTTCGGATTTTCCCAGTTTTTTTCTTTTTGGTTTTGCTGGTCTTAGTTGACAGAACTCACGGATTTCTTCTTATCTTCACTAGGTCTATGGCAGCCCTTCTATCAGGGAAAGTTTTGCCAGTAGAGCTGGGTGGGGATGAGAGGGTGAGTTCAAGCAACCCTAAGCATGAAGGGGTTTGATGCTCACTGTTAATTTCTTAAATTAATTGACTACTTATTTTATTAATGTATATTAATTATGCAAAGTGGAACTTTTTATTATAGCAATTTCATGCATTAACGTCACATACTTTGACCCTATTTATTTCTTCATTACCCCTTCTTCTCTGCTCCCTCCTTCTGCAGGTTCTCTTCTATTTTCTAAATATATCCCCTTCTATATGTGCATGCGTGCTTGTGTGTGTGCGCGTGCATGTGTAATTTCATATATAATCACAGTGTAGATTTTGCACTTTCTATATATTCATATATATGTATTTATAATTCAAAGTTTAGAGTCTACATGTGAAGCAATGTGTGGCAGTTGCTTGAGTCTGGCTTATTTTACTAAATGTGGCGATCTTTAGTTCCATCCAGTTTCCTGCAAATGACAGATGTAATTTCATTCTTATTTATGGTTGGGTAAAACATTTTCTTTATCATCCATCTTTTGATGAACATCTGTGTTGATTTTAGGTCTTGGTTGATATGAATGGCATTGTAGTTAATATAGATGTATCTCTGTGGTTTGTTGATTAAGATTCCTTTGGGTATATTTACCCAGCAGTGGCATCGCTGTGTCATATCATAATCCTAATTTTATTGAGTACCTCCATATTGGTTTCCATAGTGTCTAGATAAAGCACTAATTTAAAGGGATTCCCTTTCCACACATTCTTACTAATAACTTTTGTTTGTTTTGATTATTGAAGATAATTTTATTATTCTTAACTGTTTCAATAATATTTGAGAATAAACATTTAGCAGTTATCATGATAACATTATCAGATAATCTTGACTTTCTTAAGTTCTATGTCCTGGACTTGCTAAGTGGATTCACCAGCTTCTTTATATTGCTGTGGTTATGAATCATTTCCTTCTTTTCCTTCTTTTCTTTTCTTTTTATTTAAAGAGAACCAACATGCTTTTAAATCTCCTTATTGGTTAATTAATAATTTATTTATTTACTTATTTGACACAGAAGAGCCCAGGTTTACCTGAAATTCATTATTTCTCCACTCCTGCTTCTTGAGTGCTAGGACAGTAGTGTGAATCTCCCACTAATAATTCTTTTTTTACCATTTTAAAGCAATATTAAACACCTTTATTATTGGGGACACTTATAATTTTATGACTATCTTTGGGTAGAATACACATCTAGTCTCTTAGGCTTAAACTAAAAGTGGTCAAATTAATTTACTAAATATTTCTAAAGAACCAGGAGTTAGAACACCGTATATATGATGCAGAGAAAGGCCACACGTTTTTCTCAAATATTCCACATTCCCTTTTTAGAAAAATGTCATCCAATTGTTGACCTCCCCAAAATCTTACAACTCAATGATTAAAAATAAATATTGAGGGAGGGTTTCCAGAAACAGATGAAGAAGATCAGATGCTAATTCCCTTTCCTCCTATCTCAGAAAATGCCAGATGTGGAGCAAG
Source organism: Mus musculus (assembly GCF_000001635.26). NCBI lineage: Eukaryota > Metazoa > Chordata > Mammalia > Rodentia > Muridae > Mus > Mus musculus. The sequence goes on along the minus strand of NC_000083.6, from coordinate 94,558,957 downwards.
ATGGCAAGATGGTGGCTGAGAAGCTCCATCAGTGGGCATCTACTAAGAGACATGCAGACTGGCCAGTCACACACTTAGGCTGTGGGAACAAAGTGAGAGAACTTTGTGCCTAGTTAGCACAACAAAAGAAAAGATGCATCAAAGAAGGCCAGAGGGAAGCCACTGTTCCTCCAGTCATTTCTCCTTCAAGTCTGAGTAACACACTTTAGGAAGAGAATCAGGTCCAGGTCTGACATGAAATACAGCATGCCTCTCTATAGTAAAATCAGCACTGCACAATGATCCACAGACGCCAGTCTTGGCCTGTACTGCTAGTCTGGAAGTGCATTGGCTTGGTGGTTGACTTTAATAGTTACCTTTACTCCAACTGGCATGACAGAACAAGACTTCATTCTCTAGGAAGTAGGGCATGGGACTGAGCAAAGAGCTCTGCTGTAGAGCACAGTCTCTAGAGCAGCTCCAGAATCAGGTGAATTGAGCACAGGTGGGGCAGCCATGACTTATGGCTTATATCATTTCTAGCTTTGGATCTTATCTACTTTTCTCCTGAGGGTGCAGCTGTTTGGGCCAGTGACATTTGCTATAGTAGAGAGCCTATAATGGCAGTGTATGGGAGAACAGCTTATCTCATCTCATGGAGTTTGGGAGGGAGAGAGACAGAGAGACAGACTTATCCAACAATAAGATGTACTATTGGAAGTTATTCCACCAGTGACTTAACCAGGTCTCATTCTCTATAATAGCCCATTCAACAAAAAACTAACAAGTGGACTTATCCATTGATAACATCAATGTCTTTGTTATCCATTACCTCTCAATAGCACTGCTTGCTGAAAACAAACAAACAAAAAACTAAGCTGTAACTAACTTGTGTCACCAATAGTACCATTGGGAATCATGGTGAACCTTTGAGACTCTTCAGGTCCATGTGCCTGTGAGAATCCAGTCTCTGCTTAATTGAACAAGGAATTGCTTATCCCAACATTGCCCCAATCCTGGGCAGAATAGCAAGGTAAGAGTAATAAGTGAAAACTTGATCATGACAGATCCTGATGGCTCTTGTTTTTAACCCATTACTGCAAAGGCAGAGAGAGGCAGACAAACAAGGCAGAGGCAGAGGCAGAGGCAGAGGCAGAGGCAGAGGCAGAGGCAGAGGCAGAGGCAGAGGCAGAGGCAGAGGCAGAGGCAGAGGAGGCAGAGGCAGAGGCAGAGGCGAGTCAAGGAGGCAGAGAGTCAGGGAGGCAGAGAGAAGCAGAGAGAGAGGCAGAAAGAGGGAGAGAGGCAGAGAGGCAGAGAGGCAGAGAAAGAGGCAGGGAGAGAGCAACATATCATTATTGTGATATGTTGAGCAACATATCATTTATTTTCATTTATGTGTATGTACATGTAGGTGCCCTCAGAGGCCAGATGATATTGTTAGATCCCCTGTAGAATGCTACCATTACAGGTAATTGCAAGGCCTGGGTGTTGGGAAATAAACTTGGGTCCTCTACAGCAGTAGGAAGCTCTCTTAACCACTCAGCCACCCCTTTAATCCCATATGATAATAATTATGTTTAATATTCATTTGAATGAAGTTAAATTGTTGCATATGCTGCTCCAAATTCTCATAAGAAAATATTCTTATCACTATACCTTTCCAGCTGATATTCTTGGGGAAGCTGGCAAGTGGAAACCAATTGAGACAAGCCACTACAACTAAATTTTCTTCCCAGCAGCATAACTGAGGATATTGTCATCTGCTTTTTTTTGGTCTTCTTTTTTAAATCTGATTTTGAGCATGGTTACAGGTTACAGGTAATTGACTCTACTTCCTGTGAACATCAGTAGAATTTTCTCAATTGCATTTAAGATGCCTCTCATTGCCTACACAATGCCGTTGCGAAAATAATCTCATTCCACCTCACCCAACTCAGTGAAGTTAAAACATTTGTAGATGTGAAAAAGCAGAACTGTAGAGAAACTTATTGACATCCACATGAAGGGATACTAAGAAATACTGAAATTCAAAGTTATTACATAACACAAGTTTTCATTCCTACTACACAATTCATGATTCATACATGTATTCTTTCCTCTGTCAACAAGCTAGAAGTTCTCCAAATATCAGTATAAAAGTAGCAAAAGTAAGAACAGGAGAGGTTCCTCAAATCAGATCAGTGTCACAATGGCCTGCCTATTATAGTCATGGCTATACTTTCACTTGCTTCTTTCAAGTTTTGATCTCTGTAAGAAAACCACAAAGTTCCAAGGGCATTTGTCTGATACCACGCCACCAGCCCCCTTCGGAGCATATCAACTGAACATGGTCCCCTTTGACCTCAGTGTCTGGAACACTGTTTACCACCTGCAAAGCACCTGAAGCCTGAAGTACTCCAACCTCCCCAGCACACAGCAGGTGTACTGCTTGGATATTCATTTAATGAACACACTAGATGGTGTCCAGGGAGTTTGTGGACAATAGAAGTACCTTCCCCATATAGTCTGACTAGATTTTTTTTATATAACAAATACTACTTCTTTTTTTCTCCTTACATTTTCCTATAACCTCATATAGTGTTATTAGTATATTGAGCCCTTAAAATTTCCAAAAGATACTTTTTATTCAGAAAGGCCTTTTGTGACTGTATAGTCTTATGGGTGTGTATTTTATCTCAGCTAGACTTGAAACAACCCAAATTAAATTTAGTATGATATTGATTGAACATGATAAGCCAAATCTTGGTCAAAATCTTGATGGAAGGTAACAGGAAGAAACCTTCCTCATAAGACTTCTTTGTCTACAAGCCTGTTTTTCCTATCTTCCTTCCTCTTCTTCCTGCTCTTCCTCTTCTTCCTCTCTTTCCCCACTGAAGCGCAAATGATACAACAAGATGGCAGCTGTGTCTATGCCAGGAAGAAAGACTGTAGTAGAAACCAGCTTGCACCTGGATCTTGGACTGCAAAAAACACATTTCTGTTGTTTAAGTCATTCAGTCTGTGATATGCTGTTTGGAAGTTTGAGTTGACCAATACAATTATTCACATGAGCATCTATTTCTGCATAGACAACTCAATTCCACTGACCTACTTGTTGGCTACCTATGATTGTCTTAACAATCATAACTATATTGAAAGTCTTGAGTGTAGGATTCTATGTCCTGAAACTTAAACTTGATGTTCTTTTTCCAAGTTGTTTCACTAGTCTAGATTTTTTTTTGCATTTTAATATAAATCTTATACATATGCTTAATTATGAAAGAACAGCCAAGTGAAGAAAATTGTTAGGAAGCAGGATTTAAAGTGAGAAACAAAACTAATTTTTGAAGGTGATTCATAACATAATTTTAAGATGAATTCTTTAGAAAAATTACAATTCTGTTAACTTTCTTTGTGCCCTTTAAGGTAATTCTCAGAGCCAAGTGTGGTGATGCATGCCGATGCTCTTAGCCCTTAGAGGCTGGAAGCAGGGTGACAGTGAGTTCCAGGTCAGGCTAGGCCATACAGACAGTTACTGTTTCAAAACAAAAAAGATAGTTTCCATGTTATTCTCTCAACTGAATCAATTTCTTAAAAGGTAATTATTTAGGAAAGTGATAAAACCCCCTGAACTTTGGGCAGTAGAACTTGATATGCAAGTAGGTATTATTTTTTGAGATAGCTTGATTGCCATAGATTTTATATGCAGTATTTTGACTAAAAAATACACTGTCGTGTTAACATTTTACTTACTTCTCTGTGAACATGTTAATCCAGTAACTGGTGTACTTAAAAGCATCATAATTTTTTCTTCCAGTAGCCACATATTTTTTAAAAAAAACCTATATTCTAACATGTACATGTTAATTTATATTTCTAAGTAATAGGCTAGATGGATTTATATTCTACGTAAATATGGGAGTATAGTTTAAAAGTACACAAGCAATCATTCATGGTAGTGCATGCTTATTATTCTGGTAATTGAGAGGTTTCTTAGGAGGATCATGAATCTGAGGGAGGCCAGCCTGGGCTATATAGCAAGGCAAAGAAGGAAAGCAGAATGCAAAGTAACTGAGTTTTTTTTTTCTTTTAGTAACATTTGATTGTTTCTCCTGTTAATCAAAAACCTCATGAGTCTAGACTTTCTCTCTCTCTCTCTCTCTCTCTCTCTCTCTCTCTCTCTCTCTCTCTCTCTCTTTGTGTGTGTGTGTATGTGAGATGGAGGGTGGGAGAGAACAGAGTAATGAAAACATGTGACAGAAAAAGGAGGAGGAGCCTGTTTGAGAGGAGGAAGAGAGCCAGAGAAAAGGGCATGAAGATGAACTAGCACAGTATAAAATGACACACTTGTATAAAAATGCTCTAATGAAGTCCATTACTTTGTATGCCAACTCAAAACATTAATTAAAAAAAAACAGGAAAATAAAACAAAGAAAAAAAAACTCACAAGAAATATTGTCCTATCTCCCAACGACCTTTGTTTCAGTTGTTCACAAAGATGTTATTATTTTGGAATTCAAGGGCTTTTTTTTTAGAGTGAGGAAAGGTAATAGAAGAAAATAAAAAATTATAATTTTCCTTGTGCATAGCCCATTAGGTTTCTTCTATAATTGGAATAATGTAGCATGAGTTCCTTGAGTTTCTGTGAATGGATGACAACCATGATCCACGGTCCATAATCACAGCATCTTTAAAATTATACACATGGGATTGATGTGAGCAGAAGAAGGCACTTTATATTTTGAGCCATTTTATGAACAGTGAAGGCAAAGCTGGCTCACTAAAACAGGAATCTTAGAAACCCCAACCTTCAGCAGCATTTCCTGTAATTTCCCTCTGGAATGCTTGTCCCCAAAGAGGCCCTGAGTCCCACACTTTCTTCACATCTTTGGGTCCTTAAATTTCATTTCTTAGAAGACAGATTGTAATTGACCACTTGCAGGGCATGTCTATTATCTCTGGGCCTGTGTCTACAGCTCTGGAAACAGAAGCAGCAGAGACTGTTTGCTCCCTGATGACCTGCTTTTGGATCAGGCTTTCCTCTGGAGTGGAACTCACAGTGAGCCCACTCTTGACCATAGCAACTCCTCCAGGTCACATTCCTTCTGTCCCAGACATGCAAGGTTGTCCAAAGAAGGCACAGACTTCTTTAGGGTTATTAGCTCCCTGGAAATGGCTAGAACAGTCTGCTTGTAGTTCTCAGAGTGTACCAGCCGATGAAGTTTAACTATTCAATCCTCATAAAAATGTACTGTTTGTATAGTTTTCTCAACAGCTTATTATTTTTTATGAAAAATAAATTTATTTTTATTTTATATGTATGGGTGTTTTGTCTGTATACCAGATGCATGCAGTGCCCATGAAGTCCAGAAGAGGGCATGTGGTCCCCTGGAACTGGAGTTGGAGATATTTTTAGTTGACATATAAGTACATAGAATCTTCTGCTGTTCTATTCTTCTCCTCCAGAAGCTGCTGAGATGTGCAGATTTATGGCTTACCTGCCCTGTTCTTTTCTCCCACTCTACTAAAACTATCCTTGAGTTTAAGTTCTCTAACAAGTAAGACTAAGAACGCAAAGGGGGATTCTCAAAGTCTATTATTAACATACTAGGATAGGAATTTACTTTGTGGTTGTCCTCCTAGGATAAGAGAGGGACAAGCATTCTAAACCCTGCTTTGGATTCCAACAATAACTGTAGAAGTATGCAGGGAAGAAGCAGGATGGGGAAAGAGTCACACATAGCATCTGGTGCTGGCTACGATTGAGTTACACATTGCATCCAGTGCTAGCTATGACTGGGTTTGATTGTTCACTCTCTCAGATGTGGTTTTTGGGGGTTTGTTGAAACTGGAAGCATTCATCTTTGTGTGAACAGGTAACTGTGGCTCTGATTTGAGATAATTATCATCTGGGTTTCCCCTATATGAACTTCAAATGTCAGGAAGGAAGAAGGACTCAAAGGAAGAACAAGTCTGAGAAACAAAGTACAGTTAGGACAGTGATTGGGTCCACAGTCAGATCTCTGACTTTAAAGGTTGTCCTGTTGCATGGGAACTGTGACTTGGATAGTTAAGTCTCCACTGAATTTATGTTGAGATAAATGCTTTGCTTCATATGGTACTGCTCAAAGAAACGTTACTCAACAGTAAAATGGTCTTGAAATTATAAAATATTAAAGTGTTAAGCAATAAAATCATGGTGTAAAGTATATTCATAGTTCTATGTTTGCTCTATCCAAAACAATGAAGTGAAGCTATTTAAAATGAACTAGAGCTAAAATTTGAGTGTAGGTAAAAGATAGCAAATATCTCCTTCACCCCCAATGCTTTATATACCCTCTGCTAGGTTGCTTTACATCAGGGCCTGGTTATTAATATCTTAGATGATTTTCTTTTGAGATAGTGATCTTATTACAAATGCTTGGTATTCTGATTTGGTGGAGCATAAGCTGTAATTTTTTTGTGTGTGAAAATAATGAGAACTCTCACTGTTTTGTGATAGGATTAAGACCAATGATCCCTTCTTAATAGGAAAGCACCAGAACAGAAAGAATTAAAGGCACATCCTCTTGGATGGGCTGGTTTGTGGGAAAGCCTCCCCACTTTGGTAGAGCTCCTATCTCAAAACAGAGTTGGGAGATTGAAATATAAACCTTACTATTTAAGAACTAGTCAGCTGATTTGGGTGGAGAGAAGGATGCAATAGCAGTACATAACTTTTTATAGAATGATTTTAGCTAAAAATTTGAACTTTGATACAGCTTACTAAAGAGATTTTTATATTTTCAAAACACCTGTCTGCACTTACAACCTTGTCTAACTCTTGTACCTTAAGGTGAGAGAGACAGTTGCATATACTTACAAGTATGGGTGCTATTAATCATATGCAAATGAAGATTACATTTTATTAAGCAAGAACATCTTCCAAAGCTGCCTTCCAAGTGGGACATTCTCCATTGCTGCCTGAAGTGGAGGAAATGTGTCTTCTGAGGAGACACAATGATTTGTGTTTAAATATAAAAGAGAGAAAACCCACACAGGGCTGCATAATAAAACTCGTGCGGCAGACAGTATGATCATTACAGGAAGTGGCAATTGCTTTCCATCCTCAGTTTTGGTAACTGTAAGATGAACTTGTTTTTGAGAGTGTTGCTTAATTTAGTAGCAGAGTAACGGGAAATGATAGTGTCCTGGGTGTAACAGCGGCTCCCGCAACGAAGAACCTTACATAACCTCTGATTTCACATGTGGATAATAGGAGCTACATTACCTCTTGGGTTTTAGAATGGGATGTCCTTATTAGAAGATGGTTTGGGCTTACTAAATTTGAGATTTGGGGCAGGGAAGATCATGTGTGCATTTTTAAGAGAAGGAAAAGAAACAGGGAGGAAGACAGAAATGCAGCAAGGTAATACTGAACACGAGGTCCTCTTGCAGACACTTGTTTGAGGCTGGCTTCTCTTCCAGGTACCTTGTCACACTACAAACATGTTGCTTCTGAGGTTGTCCCACCCCGGGTTCTTGATTAGCCCACAGGGAACCTGGGAAATGGTGGATTAGGGATTATTTTAGAAGGACCCTGAATCTTGGTCCTTCATGGAGCCTGGAGGTACTTATCAATGAGTTTGTTTAAATGTGTCACTGATAAGGTGGTATGGCTATAGTAGTCAAGCACTTGCCTAGCATGCAGGAGGCCTGGGTTCAATTCCCAGTGTTGAAAAAAATATCATGAAGTTTTAATTTTTAGTTCCAATTTCAGAACTAAACTAACCATTAAGCAAAATATCACCCAACACATCCTAAATTTCTTTCATTGTCTTACTATAGTAAGTCAATCAAAAAACTGGGCTTGAAAGGATAAGTCAACAATTCAATATAAAACAACAAGAACAAAAAATATTTGAAGTTTAAGATAAATTCTCAAGGCAGGCAAGCAAGCAAGCAAGCAAAACAAATTAATCTTTTGCCATAATGAACTTAGAATCCATGGGCAATGAAAATAATTATTATGAAAAGCTTTGAAGCTTAATGATGGTGACAGGACTGCATATGAGCAATGATAAAATATGAGGAAGGATTAGAGGCATTTCAGAATACTTTCCTGAGGTCTCATTAGAGCTCACAGAGCCTCTATTCTGCTTAGCTCTTGGAAATAAGTAATAGATACTGAACCAGCACAACTGAGTCTGGAATACTTTCACAGAAAAACAACAAAATATAGTTCATGCTTGCAGAGATTCCAGACAGTGCCTGTAACCTAATTGGTCTATTTGACCAAAAAGAAGGGCTTGTTTTCCTGGCTCTGAAATGACTTTACATGCCAAAATATATTCTGTGTAGCATGTATTATTACCTGCTAAAGCCTGTCCCCCACACCAACCTGTGAACGTTTTGAGAAAGATGGCTAAGAATTCATCTACAGAATGGACGTGGGAGCTGCTCAGTGCCTGCATCAGCAGAAGGTCAGAACTGGGAGATTCTGAGAGCCAATAGGTGCACATCTGAAAGTAGCTCACTTCTGTCTCTCTATACTTTCCTGTTATTCCTTCTTCCTAAATTGTGCTGTACTGTGGAATCACTTTTGAGAGAAAGTTTTCTTTTATTAAATACATAGCTTTCAGTACAAACCAAGACTATTTCCAAGTCTTCTGGAAACATATGATTTTATACTATATATTATGTCCTAATAGGGGGTCACAGGTGAGAGCTAGGCTCTATTGACAGTATGGAGAAAAGTCCTTTACCAGCAGCTCTGGGTCCTTGGCAATAATTCCTAGTGAAAGGCTTGTATAATAGGAGTACATATGTTTTCTCCCTTCATGTTTCTGCATTATCTGAAGTAACCATCAGAACCATGAAAAATTAATTTATTATGTCATGTTGAAATAGTGTAGTGGCTTTGTAAAAATATTCCTTTTTTTCCTGCCTTATAAAATCATAGAAATAAAAGTGTCATTGTATTATTTTTGAGTATGCCTATTTTACTTTTAGGTTTTGACATTGAATAAAGTTTTGAGTTTTAGTCTCTGCCATTTGGCTTCTGTTGTATCTTTTTTATTGTGGCTGAGATTTGTATACAAAAGACACAAATGTTACTTCTTTTCACCACCACCTCCTCCTACTTCTTGAAAATAGATTCTTTTCTCATCCAATACATTCAGACTACAGTTTCCCCTCCCTCTACTCCTCCCACCTCCCCTCTTCCTCTATTCTCCCCCAGATCTACTCTCCCTCTGCTCTGTCTTCCTTCTGAAATGAGCAGACCTCCAAAAACAGTCAAACACAACAAAGCACAGTTCAATAAGAAAAGGCAAAAGCGACCTTGGGCTCCAACTTGGTGGACAGTCCCACGGTCGCCAGAGGACTCTCCACTCACCAGGTGCCCTAGCATGCCTAGGATCTTAGAATCACTGGTAAGTGGAGCACAACATCTGTTCCAACACAACCTGGAATGCCTGGGGCCAGCAGGAGAAAGGACACAGGAGCCCTGCCTGACCAGTGGCTTGGTTTCCTTCCGGTCTGCGCTGGTCTACCTTTGTTTTGAACTCAGCAGATAACCCCAAAGTCCCCAGAGGAGGTACACTTCCAGGCACTTTATCATGCCCAGGATCATAGGATTCCAAGATCCCAGGAGCTTGGTCACACCAGGATATCAGGGTCTCAGAGGAAGCTTGAACTGCCATGAATGCTGACACACCCAGAACATCAGGATCACAGGACCCAGGAATCACAGGATCACCGAGAAAGCTGGACTCTGAGGAGTTCTGACACAACCAGGATTGCAGGAAGGACAGGGTCTAATCATATATATTGAGGGCAGGGAGCACTTGAGATAATTAGATGGCAGGAGGCAAGCATAAGAACAGAAGCAACAGAAACCAAGGTTACTTAGCATCATCAGAACCCAACTCTCCCACCATAGCAAGTCCTGGATACACCATCATACCGGAAAGGCAAGGTATGGATCTAAAGTCACTTCTCATGATGATGAAAGAGGACTATAAGAAGGACATAAATAACTCCCTTAAAGAAATACAGGAGAACACATCCAAACAGGGGAAAGAATTGAACAAAACTACCCAGGATCTAAAAATGGAAGTAGGAACAATAAAGAAATCATAAAGGGCAACAACTCTGGAGATAGAAAACCTAGGAAAGAAGTCAGGAGCCATAGATGCAAGCATCACCAACAGAATACAAGAGATAGAAGAGAGAATCTTGCCTTCCGGTCCACACCAGCACTGGGGTTCCTTGCCCGCGGAGTCTCCGGACACCTGCAAGGACCCCCCCCCCCCCAGGATCCCCCATGGGATCTTAAGACCTCTGGTGAGTGGAACACAGCGACTGCTCCAATCCAATCGCTCGTGGGACATGAGACTGCATTAATTAGGGAAGCAGAAAACCCGGCCTGATCAGGGTCACAAGTCCCTTCCGGTCCACGCCAGCACCAGGGTTCCTTGCATGCTGAGTCTCCGGACACTCGCAAGGTCCCCCACAGGACCCTCCACGGGATATAAAGACCAATGGTAACTCCTTCCATGGGTGTTTTGTTCCCAATTCTAAGAAGGGGCAAAGTGTCCACACTTTGGTCTTCGTTCTTCTTGAGATTCATGTGTTTTGCAAATTGTAACTTATATCTTGGGTATTCTAAGTTAAAAGGATGGACCATCTAGAAACTGCCATATCCAGGGATCCATCCCATAATCAGCCTCCAAACGCTGACACCATTGCATACACTAGCAAGATTGTGCTGATAGGACCCTAGTATAGCTGTCTCCTGTGAGACTAGGCTGGGGCCTAGCAAACACATAAGTGGATGCTCACAATCAGCTATTGGATGGATCACAGGGCCCCCAATGGAGGAGCTAGGGAAAGTAGCCAAGGAGCTAAAGAGATCTCCAACCCTGTAGGTGCAACAACATTATGAACTAACCAGTACTTCGGAGCTCTTGACTCTAGCTGCATATGTATCAAAAGATGACCTAGTCGGCCATCACTGGAAAGAGAGGCCCATTGGACATGCAAACTTTATATGACCCAGTACAGGGGAATGCCAGGGCCAAAAAGTGGGAGTGGGTGGGTAGGGGAGTGGGGGGGGAGGGTATGGGGGACCTTTTGGAAATGTAATCGAGGAAAATGCGTAATAAAAAATATTTAAATAAAAAAAGAAAGCCTTTGGTACATAAAAAAAAATAATAATAAGAGAGAATCTCAGGTGCAGAAGATACCATAGAAAACATTGACACAACAATCAAAGAAAATGCAAAATGCAAAAATATCCTAACCCAAAACATCCAGGAAATCCAGGACACAATGATAAGACCAAACCTAAGGATAATAAGTATAGACAAGAAGGAAGATTTCCAACTTAAAGGCCCAGTAAATATCTTCAATAAAATTTCAGAAGAAAACTTCCCCCAACCTAAAGTAAGAGATGCCCATGAACATATAAGAAGCCTCTAGAGTTCCAAATAGTTTGGACCAGAAAAGAAATTCCTCCTGTCACATAATCAAAATACCAAATGCAAAAAAATGAAAGAAAGAATATTAAAAGCATTAAGGGAAAATGGTCAAGTAACATATAAAGGTAGACCTATCAGAATTACATCAGACTTCTCCCCAGAGACTATGAAAGCCAGAAGATCCTGGACAGATGACATATGACCCTAAGATAACACAAATGGCAATACCCTCAAAACTCTCAATTACAATAGATGGAGGAACCAAGGTATTCCATGACAAAACCAAATTTACACAATATCTTTCCACAAATCCAGCCTTTCAAAGGGTAATAAAGGAAAAACTCCAGCACAAGGAGGGAAACTATGCTCTAGAAAAAGCAAGAAAGTAATCTTTTAATAAATCTAAAGGAAGATAGTCACACAAACAGAATTCCAACTCTAACAACAAAAATAACAGGAAACAACAATGACTTTTCCTTAATATCTCTTAATATCAATGGATTTAATTCTACAGAAAAAGACAGAGACTAACAGATTGGTTATGTAAACAGGACCCAGCATTTTGCTGCATACAGAAAACCCACTTCGGTGACAAAGATAGACACCACCTCATAGTAAAATGCTCTCAAACAATTTTCCAAGCAAATGGTCTGAGGAAAGAAGCTGGAGTATCCATTCTAATATCAAATAAAATCGACTTTCAACCTAAAGTTATAAAAAAAGATAAGAAGGGTCACTTCATATACATCAAAGGTAAAGTTTACCAAGATGAACTCTCAATTCTGAACATCTATGTCCCAAATGCCAGGGCATCCACATTCATTAAAGAAACTTTACTAAAGCTCAAAACACACATAGCACCGCATACAACAATAGTGGGAGACTTCACTGTCATCAATGGACAGATCATGGAAACAGAAATTGAACAGAGACACAGTGAAACTAACAGAAGTTATGAAACAAATGAATTTAACAGATGTCTGTAGAACATTTTATTCTAAAACAAAAGGATATACCTTCTTCTCACCACCACATGGTACCTCCTCCAAAACTGACCATAAAATTGGTCACAAAACAGGCCTCAACAGATACAAGAAGACTGAAATAATTCCATGCATCCTATCAAATCACCATGGACTAAGGCTGACCTTCAAAAAAAAAACCCATAAATAATAGAAAGCCCACATACACTTGGAAGCTGAACAACACTCTACTCAATGATACCTTGGTCAAGGAAGAATTAAAGAAAGAAATTAAAAACTTTCTTGAGTTTAATGAAGATGAAGTCACAGCATACCCAAACTTATGGGACACAATGAAAACAGCCCTGAGGTAAACTCATAGCTCTGAGTGTCTCCAAAAAGAAACTGGAGAGAGCATACACTAGCAGCCCGACAGCACACCTAAAAGCTCTAGAACGAAAGGAAGCAAATTCACCCAAGAAGAGTAGATGGCAGGAAATAATCAAACTTAGGGCTGAAATCAACCAAGTGGAAACAAAAAGAACCATACAAAGAATCAACCAAACCAGGAGCTGGTTCTTTGAGAAAATCAAGAAGATAGATAAACCCTTAGCCAGACTAACTAGAGGGCACAGGGACAGTATCCTAATTAACAAAATCAGAAATGAAAAAGGAGACATAACAACAGAAACTGAGGAAATCCAAAAAATCATCAGATCCTACTACAAAAGCCTTTACTAGACAAAACTGGAAAACCTGGATGAAGTCGACAATTTTCTAGACATATACCAGTTACCAAAATTAAATCAGGATCAGATTAACCATCTAAACAGTCCCATATCTCTTAAAGAAATAAAAACTGTCATTAATAGTCTCCCAACCAAAAAAAATCTCAGGACCTGATCGGTTTAGTGCAGAGTTCTATCAGACCTCCAAAGAAGACCTAATACAATACCCCTCAACTATTCCACAAAATAGAAACAGAAGGTACTCTACCCAGTTTGTTCTATGAAGCCTCAATTACTCTGATACCTAAACCACACAAAGATCCCTGTCAGAATGGTTAAGATAAAAAATAAAAGTAACAGCTCATGGTGGCAAGGATGTGGAACAAGGGCTGCAGTCCTCTGTTGCTTGTGGGAGTACAAACTAGTTCCGCCACTGTGTAAATCAATATGGCACTTTCTCAGAAATTTAGGAATTGATCTACCACAAGATCCAGCTCTATCACTCTTGGGCATATACCCATAGGACACTCCATCCTTCAACAAGGACACTTGCTCAACTATGTTCATAGTAGCTTTATTCATAATATCCAGAATGTGAAAACATCATAGATGTCCCTCAACAAAAGAATAGATTAAAGAAAAATGTAGTACATTCACATGCTGGAACATTACTCAGCTGTCAAGAAAATGACATTATGAAATCTGCAGGCAAATCAATGGAACTGGGAAATATCCTGAGTGAGGTAACCCAGGCAGAGAAAAGACAATATAGTATGTGTTCACTTTTAAGTATTTATCAGACTGTCTCTGACCTGCCATCTCCTGAATAATGAATGACACAGAGACTTAATATTTATTAAGGCTTAGGCCTTATAGCTTAGGCTTGTTCCTAACTAGCTTGCATAGCTTAAGTAACTCCATCTATACTAGTCCATGTTTGCCATGTGGCCCATTACCCCCAACTCACTTCTGGTGAGTCCTGCCTCCTTTGTGTCTGACTGGCTAATTCCCTGTGCCTAATTCTTTCCCAGAGTTTTTAATCTCTGCCTGTATATTCTTCCTTTCCTCTCTTGCCTCAGTATAGGCCAACAGCTGGTTATTAAACCAATCTGAAGGTGATGGAAAAGAATGTTTACAAAACATTGAATCACATGATGTGTCATAAAAATAACAATACCAAAGTCGGGACAGTATTCAGCTCTCTGTTGTACAAAAATCAACATTTGAATAATACAAAGACAACCTTACAGAATGTATAAGAAGATCATACCAACATAACTGTATATTAGCCATTAAGAAAATGATAACCAAACTATACTATGTATACCTAGAGAAGTTAGGTAAAGAGGAGGGCTCTGGGGGTCGGGGGCTACATGGATCTTCCAGGGAAGGAGGAATAGAATAGATTTTGTGAATGGACTAAGGGTGGGTGGGAATCGGAGCAGGAGGGATCAGGTAGGGGTGGGTGGGATAGAGGGAGAGAGAGGCAGGGAGAGAGACTCTGGAACTGGGGGACATTTTCCGGAGAGTGTGGGAATGGAGTGCAGTGGAAACTTCCTGGTATCTATGAGGATGATCCTAGTGAGGGCTCCTAGTAATGGAGGTGGTTCAAGACTCTGAACTTGCAATCACTTGTTGCCAAGTAAGGCTCTCAGTGGTGAGCCTGGGTTGCATTTTGCTCAGTTGTTGGTTGAGAGGATCCAATGGGGATACCCAAACAATCTAGGCTGATGCTAGCACAGAGGGTTTCTTTCCACAACATTCACACAGCTCCTTGAGCATAGAGATAGAGAGATGGAACTGGTGCTTGCACAGAGCCTTTACCCCTATGTTCTAGTATCTTTGGTATAGGAAGGTACCCTGTAGGCTACTGAAAGTGAAACTTGGATACCAACCTAGGCGCAAAACCTTTGACCTACAATCTGTCTTGTGTACAAAATATATTAGCGTAATGGTGGTACAGAGCCTGTTGGAGTAACCAATCAATATGTGACCTAACTTAAGATTTACTCTGTAGGAGGAACAGCAATGGCCACCTCTACATAAACGCTGGAGGCTACACAGCCACTCACAAAGGCTCCTCCTGCCCGAGGACCTAATTGAAGACTGCCTGAGAGACCAAGGATTGCTGGTGTAGACAATGCCAGACAATTGGTAACTGCTGTTTAGAAGAGGTGCTTTCTTGAGACCAATGGGGTACCACGAGTGGAAGGTATTAAAAGAGCTTGCAGCAGCATTCAGATGAGCTTGCGGTGGTGTTTTTCACTGGCTCCCGGAGGGAATCTGTGTCCTTGACTCCTGTACACCTCACCTCCAACCCCCAAGGGCAGGTAGAGCTGGGCATCGAGTAGTCCAGGGTATGGGCAGCACGATTCCACAAGAGGATCACATGCCCAGCATTGTTTGGATGACCACAAACTGGAGTCTGCGTATCCCAGAGACCTAGGGTAGAACCAAGCATAACTGGTCTTTAAAAAATGTAATAGAGTGATATTCTGGTATACTCACAATCAGTGCCTTGTCCAGTTGTTGCTTTCTTGGTTTCTCTTTCGAAGCAGAAACATTCAATATGTAATGACATTGTAATGACATATCAATAATACTTAATCTTTTTTCCAATATGGTTATAAACTGCTATGATTTAATGATTGAATGATTTTAATAATCTATTCAGCTAAGAAAAAGATAATGCAGGCTTGCCCAGTCTTTTTTTTTTTTTTTTTTGTCAATTTATTTCTTGAACTCATTGTTACTTTTCCTCTGGTTCTGAGTTAATTTCTATTTGATTTTTCAAGATAGGGCTTCTCTGTATAGTCCCGGATGTCTGGAACTCACTCTGTAGATAGAGGTGTTCTTGAACTGAAAGATCTACCCGCCTCCATCTCACAAGGTTTGGGACTAAAGGTGTGTGCCAGCATGCCCCACTTACAGCCAATTTTATGTAGTGCTTTATAGTTGGTCATGGGAAGTTGCTGCATGCACTTTAATGTAGGGACAAAATATCTTTAAAATACTTATATTCCAGTGTAAAAGTAATTTAGTCACATAACATGGATCTCTGTCTCTCTCTCTGTCTTTCTCATCTCTCTCTCGGTATATGTGTGTGATTATTTCCATAACTGGAAAAATGAGAAAACTTTAAAATAATTGAAAACATGCCTTTCTCACTACTTACATATAGTCTTTGTTAGTATCTTAGCTTCAAGTCTGTTAATTCATACACAGACTCCAAATTGGGTCGCCATGTCTTTGGGTCCATATTTGCTGGTTCAACCAATGATAGATTAAGAATATTGGAAAAAATTATGCTGTATTGAACATGTACAATAATTTCCCTGTCATTAGTCCCTAAACAACACAGTATAATATTTATTTACTTGATACTATATTATATACTTCTTTTTTTTTCTTTTTTTTTCTTTCCATTTTTTATTAGGTATTTAGCTCATTTACATTTCCAATGCTATACCAAAAGTCCCCCATACCCACCCACCCCCACTCCCCTACCCGCCCACTCCCCCTTTTTGGCCCTGGCGTTCCCCTGTTCTGGGGCATATAAAGTTTGTGTGTCCAATGGGCCTCTCTTTCCAGTGATGGCCGACTAGGCCATCCTTTGATAGATATGCAGCTAGAGTCAAGAGCTCCGGGGTACTGGTTAGTTCATAATGTTGATCCACCTATAGGGTTGCAGATCCCTTTAGCTCCTTGGGTACTTTCTCTAGCTCCTCCATTGGGAGCCCTGTGATCCATCCATTAGCTGACTGTGGGCATCCACTTCTGTGTTTGCTAGGCCCCGGCATAGTCTCACAAGAGACAGCTACATCTGGGTCCTTTCAATAAAATCTTGCTAGTGTATGCAATGGTGTCAGCGTTTGGATGCTGATTATGGGGTGGATCCCTGGATAAGGCAGTCTCTACATGGTCCATCCTTTCATCTCAGCTCCAAACTTTGTCTCTGTAACTCCTTCCAAGGGTGTTTTGTTCCCACTTCTAAGGAGGGGTATAGTGTCCACACTTCAGTCTTCATTTTTCTTGAGTTTCATGTGTTTAGGAAATTGTATCTTATATCTTGGGTGTCCTAAGTTTTGGGCTAATATCCACTTATCAGTGAGTACATATTGTGTGAGTTCCTTTGTGAATGTGTTACCTCACTCAGGATGATGCCCTCCAGGTCCATCCATTTGGCTAGGAATTTCATAAATTCATTCTTTTTAATAGCGGAGTAGTACTCCATTGTGTAGATGTACCACATTTTCTGTATCCATTCCTCTGTTGAGGGGCATCTGGGTTCTTTCCAGCTTCTGGCTATTATAAATAAGGCTGCTATGAACATAGTGGAGCATGTGTCCTTCTTACCAGTTGGGACATCTTCTGGATATATGCCCAGGAGAGGTATTGCTGGATCCTCCGGTAGTACTATGTCCAATTTTCTGAGGAACCGCCAGACTGATTTCCAGAGTGGTTGTACAAGCCTGCAATCCCACCAACAATGGAGGAGTGTTCCTCTTTCTCCACATCCTCGCCAGCATCTGCTGTCACCTGAATTTTTGATCTTAGACATTCTGACTGGTGTGAGGTGGAATCTCAGGGTTGTTTTGATTTGCATTTCCCTGATGATTAAGGATGTTGAACATTTTTTCAGGTGCTTCTCTGCCATTCGGTATTCCTCAGGTGAGAATTCTTTGTTCAGTTCTGAGCCCCATTTTTTAATGGGGTTATTTGATTTTCTGAAGTCCACCTTCTTGAGTTCTTTATATATGTTGGATATTAGTCCCCTATCTGATTTAGGATAGGTAAAGATCCTTTCCCAATCTGTTGGTGGTCTCTTTGTCTTATTGACGGTGTCTTTTGCCTTGCAGAAACTTTGGAGTTTCATTAGGTCCCATTTGTCAATTCTAGATCTTACAGCACAAGCCATTGCTGTTCTGTTCAGGAATTTTTCCCCTGTGCCCATATCTTCAAGGCTTTTCCCCACTTTCTCCTCTATAAGTTTCAGTGTCTCTGGTTTTATGTGAAGTTCTTTGATTCATTTAGATTTGACCTTAGTACAAGGAGATAAGTATGGATCGATTCGCATTCTTCTACATGATAACAACCAGTTGTGCCAGCACCAATTGTTGAAAATGCTGTCTTTCTTCCACTGGATGGTTTTAGCTCCCTTGTCGAAGATCAAGTGACCATAGGTGTGTGGGCTCATTTCTGGGTCTTCAATTCTATTCCATTGGTCTACTGGTCTGTCTCTACACCAGTACCATGCAGTTTTTACCACAATTGCTCTGTAGTAAAGCTTTAGGTCAGGCATGGTGATTCCACCAGAGGTTCTTTTATCCTTGAGAAGAGTTTTTGCTATCCTAGGTTTTTTGTTATTCCAGATGAATTTGAAAATTGCTCCTTCTAATTCGTTGAAGAATTGAGTTGGAATTTTGATGGGGATTGCATTGAATCTGTAGATTGCTTTTGGCAAGATAGCCCTTTTACAATGTTGATCCTGCCAATCCATGAGCATGGGAGATCTTTCCATCTTCTGAGATCTTCTTTAATTTCTTTCTTCAGAGACTTGAAGTTTTTATCATACAGATCTTTCACTTCCTTAGTTAGAGTCACTCCGAGATATTTTATATTATTTGTGACTATTGAGAAGGGTGTTGTTTCCCTAATTTCTTTCTCAGCCTGTTTATTCTTTGTGTAGAGAAAGGCCATTGACTTGTTTGAGTTAATTTTATATCCAGCTACTTCACCGAAGCTGTTTATCAGGTTTAGGAGTTCTCTGGTGGAATTTTTAGGTTCACTTATATATACTATCATATCCTCTGCAAAAAGTGATATTTTGACTTCCTCCTTTCCAATTTGTATCCCCTTGATCTCCTTTTGTTGTCGAATTGCTCTGGCTAATACTTCAAGTACTATGTTGAAAAGGTAGGGAGAAAGTGGGCAGCCTTGTCTAGTCCCTGATTTTAGTGGGATTGCTTCCAGCTTCTCTCCATTTACTTTGATGTTGGCTCCTGGTTTGCTGTAGATTGCTTTTATCATGTTTAGGTATGGGCCTTGAATTCCTGATCTTTCCAGAACTTTTATCATGAATGGGTGTTGGATCTTGTCAAATGCTTTTTCTGCATCTAAGGAGATGATCATGTGGTTTTTGTCTTTGAGTTTGTTTATATAGTGGATTACATTGATGGATTTTCGTATATTAAACCATCCCTGCATCCCTGGAATAAAACCTACTTGGTCAGGATGGATGATTGCTTTAATGTGTTCTTGGATTCGGTTAGCAAGAATTTTATTGAGGATTTTTGCATCAATATTCATAAGAGAAATTGGTCTGAAGTTCTCTATCTTTGTTGGATCTTTCTGTGGTTTAGGTATCAGAGTAATAGTGGCTTCATAAAATGAGTTGGGTAGAGTACTTTCTACTTCTATCTTGTGAAAAAGTTTGTGCAGAACTGGAATTAGATCTTCTTTGAAGGTCTGATAGAACTCTGCACAAAACCTGTCTGGTTCTGGGCTTTTTTTGGCTGGGAGACTATTTATAACTGCTTCTATTTCTTTAGGGGATATGGGACTGTTTAGAAGGTCAACTTGATCCTGATTCAACTTTGGTACCTGGTATCTGTCCATTTCGTCCAGGTTTTCCAGTTTTGTTGAGTATAGCCTTTTGTAGAAGGATCTGATGGTGTTTTGGATTTCTTCAGGATCTGTTGTTATGTCTCCCTTTTCAGTTCTGATTTTGTTAATTAGGATTTTGTCTCTGTGCCCTCTAGTGAGTCTAGCTAAGGGTTTATCTATCTTGTTGATTTTCTCAAAGAACCAACTCCTCGTTTGGTTAATTCTTTGAATAGTTCTTCTTGTTTCCACTTGGTTGATTTCACCCCTGAGTTTGATTATTTCCTGCCGTCTACTCCTCTTGGGTGAATTTGCTTCCTTTTTTTCTAGAGCTTTTAGATGTGTTGTCAAGCTGCTAGTATGTGCTCTCTCCTGTTTCTTCATGGAGGCACTCAGAGCTATGAGTTTCCCTCTTAGAAATGCTTTCATTGTGTCCCAAAGGTTTGGGTACGTTGTGGCTTCATTTTCATTAAACTCTAAAAAGTCTTTAATTTCTTTCTTTATTCCTTCCTTGACCAAGGTATCATTGAGAAGAGTGTTGTTCTTTTCCACGTGAGTGTTGGCTTTCTGTTATTTTTTTTGTTATTGAAGATCAGCCTTAGTGCATGGTGATCTGATAGGATACATGGGACAATTTCAATATTTTTGAATCTGTTGAGGCCTGTTTTGTGACTTATTATGTGGTCAATTTTGGAGAAGGTACCATGAGGTGCTGAGAAGAAGGTATATCCTTTTGTTTTAGGATAAAATGTTCTGTAGATATCTGTCAGATCCATTTGTTTCATCACTTCTGTTAGTTTCAGTGTGTCCCTGTTTAGTTTCTGTTTCCATGATCTGTCCATTGGTGAAAGTGGTGTGTTGAAGTCTCCCACTATTATTGTGTGAGGTGCAATATGTGCTTTGAGCTTTACTAAAGTTTCTTTAATGAATGTGGCTGCCCTTGTATTTGGAGCATAGATATTCAGAATTGTGAGTTCCTCTTGGAGGATTTTACCTTTGATGAGAACGAAGTGCCCCTCCTTGTCTTTTTTGATGACTTTGGGTTGGAAATCAATCTTATCAGATATTAGGATGGCTACTCCAGCTTGTTTCTTCATACCATTTGCTTGGAAAATTGTTTTCCAGCCTTTTATTCTGAGGTAATGTCTATCTTTTTCTCTGAGATGTGTCTCCTGTAAACAGTAAAATGTTGGGTCTTGTTTGTGTAGCCAGTTTGTTAGTCTATGTCTTTTTATTGAGGAGTTGAGACCATTGATGTTAAGAGATATTAAGGAAAAGTAATTGTTGCTTCCTGTTATTTTTGTTGTTAAAGTTGGCATTCTGCTCTTGTGGCTGTCTTCTTTTAGGTTTGTTGAGGGATTACCTTCTTGTTTTTTCTAGGGCATTGTTCCTGTTCTTGTATTTGTTTTTTTCTGTTATTAACCTTTGAAGGGCTGGATTCGTGGAGAGATAATGTGTGAATTTGGTTTTGTCGTGGAATACTTTGGTTTCTCCATCTATGGTAATTGAGAGTTTGGCTGGGTATAGTAGCCTGGGCTGGAATTTGTGTTCTCTTAGTGTCTGTATAACATCTGTCCAGGCTCTTCTGACTTTCATAGTCTCTGGTGAAAAATCTGGTGTAATTCTGATAGGCTTGCCTTTGTATGTTACTTAACCTTTTTCCCTTACTGCTTTTAGTATTCTATCTTTATTTAGTGCATTTGTTGTTCTGATTATTATGTGTCGGGAGGAATTTCTTTTCTGGTCCAGTCTATTTGGAGTTCTGTAGGCTTCTTGTATGTTCATGGGCATCTCTTTTTTTATGTTTGGGAAGTTTTCTTCTATTATTTTGTTGAAGATATTAGCTGACCCTTTAAGTTGAAAATCTTCATTCTCATCAATTCCTATTATCCGTAGGTTTGGTCTTCTCATTGTGTCCTGGATTACCTGAATGTTTTGAGTTAGGATCCTTTTGCATTTTGTATTTTCTTTGACTGTTGTGTCGATGTTCTCTATGGAATCTTCTGCACCTGAGATTCTCTCTTCCATTTCTTGTATTCTGTTGCTGATGCTTGCATCTATGGTTCCAGATCTCTTCCCTAGGGTTTCTATCTCCAGCGTTGCCTCGCTTTGGGTTTTCTTTATTGTGTCTACTTCCACTTTTAGTTCTAGTATGGTTTTGTTCATTTCCATCACCTGTTTGGACGTGTTTTCCTGTTTTTCTTTAATGATTTCTACCTGTTTGATTGTGTTTTCCTGTTTTTCTTTAAGGACTTGTAACTCTTTAGCAGTGTTCTCCTGTATTTATTTAAGTGATTTATTAAAGTCCTTCTTGATGTCCTCTACCATCATCATGAGATATGCTTTTAAATCTAGGTCTAGGTTTTCGGGTGTGTTGGGGTGCCCTGGACTGGCCGAAGTGGGAGTGCTGGGTTCTGATGATGGTGAGTGGTCTTGGTTCCTGTTAGTAGGATTCCTACGTTTACCTTTCGCCATCTGGTAATCTCTGGAGTTAGTAGTTATAGTTGACTCTGTTTAGAGATTGTTCTTCTGGTGATTCTGTTACCCTCTCAGCAGACCTGGGAGACAGATTCTCTCCTCTGAGTTTCAGTGCTCAGAGCACTCTCTGCTGGAAAGCTCTCTTACAGGGAAGGTGCGCAGATATCTTGTTTTTGGACCTCCTCCTGGTCGAAGAAGAAGGCCCAAAACAGGGCCTCTCTCAGAAGCTGTGTTGTTTTGGCAGTTCCCAGAAGCTGTCAGCTTCTGTGGTGCAGACTCTCACCTGTGCAGACTAAATTCCTAAGTTCCAGGGAGTCCTGGAACCCAGATGGCGACCGCTGCTGCTGAGGCTGAGGCCGCCTCCCAAGCCAGGCGGACACCTGTCCTCTGGTCTGGATGGTGGCCGGCTGTCAGCAGCCTGCAAAGGGTACTGCCTCAGCGGCTCTGTGCTTCCGCCTGTCCCCGAAGCTGTCCGGTTCTCTGGCGCACCCTCTAACCTGTTCAGACTAATTTCCTAGGTCCCGCGGAGTCCCGGAACCCAGGTGGTGACCGCTGCTGCTGAGGCTGAGGCCGCCTCCCAAGCCAGGCGGACACCTGTCCTCTGGTCCGGACGGTGGCCGGCTGTCTGCGGCCCGCCAAGGGTGCTGCCTCAGCGGCTCTGTGCTTCTGCCCGTCCCAGAAGCTGTCCGGTTCTCTGGCGCACCCTCTAACCTGTTCAGACTAATTTCCTAAGTTCTGCTGAGTCCCGGAACCAAGATGGCGACCGACGCTGCTGAGGCTGAGGTCGCCTCCCAAACCAGGCGGACACCTGTCCTCTGGTCCGGACGGTGGCCGGCTGTCTGCGGACCGCCAAGGGTGCTGCCTCTATACTTATAATGTTATGTTATCATACAAGTAATATAATATAGTATAGAGATGGTCAAAGGCAAGAAAAAGTGTGCACGTATGACATGTACATCTGATGACATTCTGAAAGAGAATTGAGCATCCACAAATTTTGGCATGGGAAGGGTTACTGAAACAAGTCCCCATAGTTTTTGAATGAGAACTATAGTTTTTTTTTATTCATAGAAATATAAAAATGCATATGATTTTATATAGAGGTAGTTGGAACATTTCACTTGTTCCAAAAATCTTTGTCAAAAAGCACAAGAAGCTCTGGATAATCACAGTGGACCGGCAGAAATATGGAGAGTGAACCATGGTTGCCTTAAGATGTTGCATTTTGTGGGTAGTGCTACCTAATAACTGGACATAATATTAGTTACAAGTTCTCTCAGGCTCTCAAAATCTTTATAAATGTAAATTCAGTGGCTTTAGAATATTTCATTAGGTAGTGTGGTGGTTTGAATATGTTCGGCCCATGGGAGATGGCACTATTAGGAGATGTGTTCTTGTTGGAGGAAGTGTGTCACAATGAGGGTGGGTTTTGAGGTCCTATGCTCAAGCTTTGTCCAGTGAGGAAGGGACTCTCCTCTTGGTTACCTGCAGAAGCCAATCTCTCCTGATTGCTTTTGGATCAAGCTGTTGATCTTTTGGCTCCTCCAGCACCAAGTTAACCACACTGCCATGATTCCTGCCATGATGATAATGGACTAACCCTCTGAAACTGTAAGCTAGACCCAATTAAATATTGTCCCTTATAAGAGTTGCCTTGGTTATGGTGTCTCTTCACAGAACTTAGTTCTTCTCTAACTAAGACAGGTAGATATACTAAAGTTTGTCATTTTATTGTTAGACATTAAAGAGGTTATTATTTCCTATCATGAATGCCATGAAATAATATTTTATGCAGCTGCATATGTATCAGAAGATGGCCTTGCCAGCCATCAGTGGAAAGAGAGGCCCATTGGTCGTGCAAACTTTATATGCCTTAGTACAGGGGAACGCCAGGGCCAAGAAATGGGAGTGGGTGGGTAGGGGAGTGGGGGGAGGGTATGGGGGAACTTTTGGGATAGCACTGGAAATGTAAATGAGGAATATACCTAATTAAAAAAAATTAAAAAAAAATGTTGTCCCTTATAAGAGTTGCCTTGGTTATGATGTCTCTTCACATAACTTAGTTCTTCTCTAAGACAGGTAGATATACTAAAGTTTGTCATTTTATTGTTAGACATTAAAGAGGTTATTATTTCCTATCATGAATGCCATGAAATAATATTTTCTGCTAACTGTGAGGCTAGGATTAGAATTCCCCCACTCCAGACTTATAGCCCAGACTTGCCTTGGTCTTAAACTCCAGATCTTTTTTTTTGCCTCCCAAGTGCTAGGATTACAGCATAGTACAGTAGTAATGTGGTATTCTGGGTAAAAAAATTCCAACCTTTGTAAGTTCACTCATGAAGGTTTCTAAATTGTTTTCATTTTTTATTTCTTTTTTTATTTGTTTCAAAATAAAAAAAACACTTATTTTTATTTATGCACATGTATGTGTCTGCACATGTGTTTCTGAGGAGTCCAGCAGAGAGCATCAGATTCTCTGGAGCTGGATTTATAGGCAGTGATGATCTGTTAGAGGAGAGTGCTGGGAACCAAACATAGGTTCTCAGAAAGGAGCAAATGCTCTGCGCCACTTCTTCAATCACTCTAAATTGTTTTCTATAATATTTATCTAATTAGCTTTGCTTTATACTGCTAGAGTAGAGTTTTACTGTAACCTCATTAGCTCTGAAAACAAGCATTGCAGAAACAAAGGAGTAAATATAAGTCAACAATAAAACTAAAGTACACATATATACACATATATATTAATTATAATATATATGTATATCCTAAAATGTATACTAATTAATATATACCAATACATTACATATATACATATGTATATATGTATATATCTTTACATATATATGTAAAATATACATTTGGAAAAATTCACCTTAGTTGATTTAGCATATTTACAAGTTTGTACAACTATTGCCACTACCCAATCCCAGAAAGTTTTTATTGCCATCCTAAAGAAACCACCAATCACTACATTTCACACCTGCCTCTTGCTTCCTATTACTAGTAAGTTACATGTGTGGCTATTCTATGGATTACACATAGGTGGGACCATATACTATGTAGCCTCCTGTGTTTTGTTGTTTTTACCTAGCAAAATGTGGTGCTTTGAATAGGTATGTCTCCCCCCGCACCCCCATCCCCAATAGACTCATGTGCTTGCATGCTTGGCTCATGGAGAGTGGCACTATTAGGAGGTGTGACATTGTTGGAGGAAGTGTGTCACTGTGGAGGTGGGCTTTGAGGTCTCCTATGTCCAAGCTATGCCTAGTGTGGGACCCAGTCCTCTTCTGCTTGTCTGTGGATCAAGAGGTAGAGTAGGTCCTTTAGCACCATGTCTACCTAGAAGCTGCCATGCTTCCTACCATGATGGTAATGGACTGAACCCTCTGAAACTGTAGGCCAGTCCGATTTAAAGCTTTTTTCTTTTTAAGAGTTGACTTACAGCAGTGGCAAGCACTGCACTTTTTAATTCCAGCACTTGGGAGGCAGAGGCAGGCAGATCTCTGAGTTTGAGGCCAGCCTGGTCTACAGAGTGAATTCCAGGACAGACAGGGCTAAACAGAGAAACCCTGTCTCCCAAAAAAAAAAAAAAAAAAAAAAAAAGATTTTGCCGTGGTTATTGTGTCTCTTAACTAAGACACATCATGTGCCAATATTCATCTATTGTGTAGTCCAGCCAAATATGTAGCAGAGGATGGCCTTATGGGACATCAGTGAGAGGAGAGGCCCTTGGTCCTATGAAGGCTCAATGCCCCAGTGTAGGGAAATGCCAGGACAGGAAAGCAGGAGTGGGTGGGTTATTGAGCAGGGGGAGGGGACATAGGATAGGGGGGTTTTTGGAGGGTAAACAAGGAAAGGGGATAACATTTGAAATGTAAATAAAGTATCTAATAAAAAAATACCGGCACTTTGTGCCTTTGGGCTGAAAACCAAGAACTTTTAATTTAGTAGATAAAATTGTATTCTAGTTTACACTGCAATTTTTTTTAGTGAGGTTAAAAATTTAAATATTTAATAACCCCTTTCTAGTTTGTCATTATTTATCATTAAAATTGGAATATTAGGAGCCAGCAATATGGTTTAGTGGGTAAAGGTGCTTGCTGCCAAGTCTGACAGTTCAACCCCTAGTACTGGCATGGTAGAGAGATCAAATTCCTGCAGTTACCCTCTTTGTTCATGTGTGTGTCATGGCATATTTGACCACCCCCAACCCTACTAAAATGAATAAATCTAATAAAAATGTACTATTAACATCTTTTTTCAGAAGTCTCTGTGAGTGCTTTGCTTTTAAGGATGAACATTTTTTTTTTTTTTTGCGTTTTTGAAAAGCATTTTTATTAAGTTATTGTTTACCTTTTAATTTTGTTTTGATTTATATAGCCTGAAATTTTATGAATTCTTTGAGAATCCTGTACTAACTTGAAAATTTGTGTTCATTCGTATGTATGTCGGTTTGCTTTTGTTATTTTTTATACCGCTGCACTGACCTGTTCTTGTGATGCAGCATTTAAAATTACATAGGAGACAATAGAATTTAGTTCCTAAAATGTCCTGACTGCTTTCAAAGTTTTGCCCCTTTTGCTTCTCCTTTTTGCTTGTGGGTTTCTTTCAGGAACTCATTCTGTGTAAATTGTGTTTCGAGCTGTTTGCTGAAGTCTTCTTCGTAGTCCAGTCATGATCTGTGTTTGTGAACATTTGATTTATAGAAGCATTTTCCATTGCTGGGTTACAGAGTTCATATATATTAACGTAATTTTGTTATACGGTTCAATTCTTCTATGCCCTCCTTTTTTCTTTATTGAATTGGGCTGTCATAGATTGATAGTGGTGTGTTAAAATATCTCATGATTGAATAACTGTCGTTTCTACTTCTACTTTTAAAGATTTTTACTTTATGAAGTTTGATGTCATACCATTTCAGTGCCAAAGATTCTTGCCATTGTTTCATTCATTCTTTTGGTCATTCATTTACATTTATAAGTTTCAGTAGAAATAAAAAGTGCAGTCAGGTCATTCTTGTCAAACTCAGAGAGTTGTGGCTAAATATACCAGGAGATCAGGGAAGTGGATGCTCACAGTCGGCTATTGGATGGATCACATGGCCCCCAATGAAGGAGCTAGAGAAAGTACCAAAGAAGCTAAAGGGATCTGCAACCCTATAGGTGGAACAACATTATGAACTAACCAGTACCCCGGAGCTCTTGACTCTAGCTGCATATGCATCAAAAGATGGCCTAGTCGGCCATCACTGGAAAGAGAGGCCCATTGGACACGCAAACTTTATATGCCCCAGTACAGGGGAACGCCAGGGCCATAAAAGGGGAGTGGGTGGGTAGGGGAGAGGGGGTGGGTGGCTATGGGGGACTTTTGGTATAGCATTGCAAATGTAAATGAGCGAAATACCTAATAAAAAATGGAAAAAAAATATACCAGGAGATGCTGACTATGCACTAACAGGGGCAGGGGGTCAAGAGAAGCCTAACCTAGGATGATGGAAGTAGGGGTACCTTCTGTGGTGGTTCAAATAGGAGTGGCCACTGTAGTAGACTTATATTTGAATGCTTGGCCCATGGGAGGTGGAACCATTAGGAGGAGCATGTCTACAGCTGTTATTATTCAGCTATGTTTAGGTGTTTAGGTAGTCATATTGGTAAGATTTTATGGGTGTAGCTTTTGACATTCCTTGGAGTTGCCATCTTATTGCAACCCCACCCCCACCCCCAATCCTACAATCTTTTGGTTCTCTCTTCCACAATGATACAATGGTCTTAGGTATGGGAGTTAAATTGTAGGTGTAACCCTTGGGAACCAGCTTCACCTTTGTTGGCATTCCTTCTATGTTCTGCTCAACAGTTACCTAGCAACAGCCAGGTAGGCCTGGCTTGCTATAAAAGGGACTGTTTGGCCCCTCCTCACTCCCTGCCCCTTTTCTCTCTGTTCCCTTTCTCCTTTTCTTCCCTCCCTCTCCCCCTCTCTCCTCTCATCTTCTCCTTTTCACGTGCTCTCTCTGTCCTCCTCTGTCCCCTCTCTTTTTCTGCCTCTTACACCCTTCTCAACTTTCCTTCCCATGGCCCCAAATAAACCCTATTCTATACTAGGCTGGGTACTTTGGGGGAGGGATGCTTCTCTACAAAACATACTCCCGTCTTCCTTATAAAACACAACAATAGTTATGCTTTAGTTTAGTTAGATTAGTTGTGCTTTTTTTGTAATGGTCGTTCCTTTATGAGGTATAAATATTAAATATATATTGCTGGTTTAGTAAATAAACTAAACAGTTGTAGGTTCTACTCCAAGTTACATGACTTTGCAACTTTGCTAACCCTGCTTGGCTAGATTTTGAGTACTGTGTACAATTCTTCTCTGGTTGCACAGGCCTTAAGCCCAATTAGAGAGTGTCACTACTGCACCCTGAGGGTTATTGTGCCACGTTGGTCATTGTGGTTCATAGGCATCACACTGGGTAGGACTGTTGGTTGCTTTTTTCCTTTGGAAGATTTCCTGGCGCCTTCTGGTGCCAGTTTTCATGGAGGAGGCCTTCTGGTCAGTTTTAGCTCAGGGGTCTCTGTACACTGTTTCTGAAGGTCATGGTGTCTTTAGCAACAGGAAATTAGCTTCTATCTCTGGGAGCAGGGTGGAAATCAAGGATAATAGCAAAAGTCTATAATGTTTTGGGAATCTCTTAAAACAAAAACAAAAACAAAAACATGACCAAAAGCTCAAAAGAGGGCTCTCCTGTGGGGAGCCGCCCTCACATTCACCGTTGCAAGATGGCGCTGACATCCTGTGTTCTAAGTGGTAAACAAATAATCTGCGCATGTGCCAAGGGTAGTTCTCCACTCCATGTGCTCTGCCTTCCCCGTGACGACAACTCGGCCGATGGGCTGCAGCCAATCAGGGAGTGACACGTCCTAGGCGGAGGATAATTCTCCTTAAAAGGGACGGGGTTTCATCATTCTCTCTCTTGCTCTCTTGCTCTTGCTCTCTTGCTCTCTTGCGCTCTGGCTCCTAAAGATGTAAGCAATAGAGCTCTTGCTCTCTTGCTCTCTGGCTCCTGAAGATGTAAGCAATAAAGCTTTTGCCGCAGAAGATTCTGGTTTGTTGCGTTCTTCCTGGCCGGTCGCGAGAACGCGCGTAAGACTCTCCTGCTTTGGGTTGGGGTTTTTGTTAGTCTTTAGCTCTTGGAGAGGACATTGTTAGTCCATGTTAGAAATTTTCATTTAAACTATATATTTGTATGTATACACAGTTATGTATATATGTATGCTAAGATAGATAGTTAATAGTATGATTCCTTATGACTTTTCAGATGCCTTTACTGTCATTTTACCATCCTCTCTCCTGTACCTCTGTCTCTTACACCTCCTTAATTAAAGTGTTCCAGTTTTCCCCATTTGCCCCATCAGATCACTGGTACCTGACTATTCCTCTCTATACCTCTTCAACCTTCACCCTAACAATGGTCTCTTTGTACTTCATTTTTGCAGTTATTCCAACCCTTTACTCACATCGGAAGATTTGGAGCTATGGGCCTCTATTAAGAGAGAAGAACATGTGACATCTGTCTTTCTTTGTCTGAGCTACCTCACTCCATCTGTTCTAGTTCTATCATTTACTTGCAAAGTTCAAGATTTAGTTTTTCTTTACAACCAAATAGTATTCCATACCACATTTTCATTATCCATTCACTGAGTGAAAGAAGTTTAGGTTGTTTCTATTTCTTAGCAGAAATGAATGAGAATGAGCCTGTTTCTGCTGAGTAGGATGTGGAATCCTTTGGGCATATGCTCAGAGCAGCTGAACTCTTTTTGCAATCCCACTAACAGTGAATGAGGGCTTTTCCCACATCCATCTGGCACTTGTCAGATGTTTTGTTGATCTTTGTCACTTTTACTGGTGTAAGATGAAATCTCAGAATAGTTTTGCGTTTCCACAGTCGCTAGGAATGATGGACATTTTTTGACATTTTTTAAGTCTTCTTTTTTTTTTGTCTTTGGAGAATTCTTTTTTTTTTAATGTGCCATTTTCATCATTATTATTTTTTTAGTTCTTTTATATTTTGCATATTAATACTTCATTAGATGGTGGCAAAGATTCTGCTCCATTCTAGGGCTTCTTCTTCACTCTAACTAAAATGCTTCTTTAGTTTTATGAAGTCTCACTTGTCAATTGTTGGCCTTAATTCTCTGGTAAATGGGGTCCTATTCAGGAAGTCCTTTCTTAACCCTGTAGCATGTACAACACTGCTTGAGTTTTCTTCTAGCAGTTTCAGGTTTCACATTTAAAATTTTGATACATCTGGAGTTAGTTTTTATGCAAGGTGATAGATACAGGTTTAATTTCGTTCTTCTGCATGTAGACATTCAGTTTTCCCATGATTTTTTTTTTTTTGAAGATAGTTTCTTTTCCCCAGGGTATATTATAATCTTCATCAAATATTCAATGGCTGAAGTTACATATATTTATGGTTGGGATATTATTCCATTAGTTTAAATTTTGTGCTAGTACTATCAGTAGTATATTATTTTTAGTATTGTGGCTCCATAATATATCTTGGGATCTGAAATAATAATCACTCCAGCATGTTTTCTTCCCCCTTTCAGGATTTTTTTTCTATCTGGGGCTTTTGGGTTTTTATATGACCTTTATTATCTATCCTCTATCTATCTATCTATCTATCTATCTATCTATCTATCTATCTATCTATCTATCTATCTATCTATCTAATCTATCTATCTGAATAATGAGATTGGAATTTGTTTGAGGGTGCACTGATATCTTTTGAATGGTCATATTCCTAATTTTAATTCTACCACTCCATGAGCACTGGATGTCTTTCCATTTTCTGGTGTTTTTATCTCTTTCTTTGGAGGTTTAAAGTTTCCATTGTACAGGTCCCTCAGTTCCTTGGTTAGGTTTATTCCTAGACATTGTGTTTTCTTTGAGGCTATTGTCAATGGAAATGTGTTCATGGTTGTTTTCTCTGTATGTTTGTTGTTGGTGTATAGAAAAGGGATTTATTTGTGCAATTTGATTCTGTATCTTGCCACATTGTTGGATTCGTTCATTGTTTCTAGAAGTTTTATAATAGAATTTCTGGGGTCTCAAGTGTCTAATTTTGTGTCATCTGCAAATATTTGTAATCCATTTAATTTTCTTTTCTTGACTTACTGCTCCTGCTAGTGCTTCAAGCACAATATTGAGAAGGGGTGGAGATATTGGACATCCCTGCCTCATTCCTGACTTCAATGTGTTTGCCTTATGTTTTTCTTCATTTAGGAAGATGTTTTCTGTGTGTTTATCATACAAAATTTCATCCCATAGAGATATGCTCTTCCAGTATCTATATTCTGTAGGATGTTTATCATGAAGGCCCATTGTATTTTATCAAAGTCTTTTCTCCTTCTATTAAAATAACTATGCAATTTTTTTTTTTACTTTAAGTCAATCTAGGTTGTTTGTTACATTTATTAACTTGCATATGTTAATTTATCCCTGCAATTCATGGGTGAAGACAACTTGATCATGGTGGATTTTTTTTTTAATTAAACAAATTGAGACTATTCTATAATTACATTTCTCACTTTCTTTTCCTCCCTCCAAACTGTTCCCTATATTTATCCCTTCTTTCAAATTTATTACCTCTTTTTCACTATGTTTCTAAATATAACCTGCTCAGCCTATATGATATTACTTGCATATGTGTTTTCATGGCTGACATTTGGTATTGGTAACCAATTGGTGTGCTTTTCCCCAGGGGAAGACTATTTCTTCCTCTGTCAGCTTTCCTTAGTTGCCTGTTGATTTTTGTGTGGGATTGAAGCCTCATGGACTTTTTCTTGTCTAATTATAGGTATGCAGTCCTTTGTGACATCTTGTCCAGCTCATGTTTGGCAGTCATATTGGAGGGACTTTATTGATATATGTCTGTATTATGTTTGAAAGTATCTTATTGAGAAATTTAAAATCTTTGTTTATCAGGGATTTTGGTCTGGTTGTTTCCTCCTCCCCCCCCACTCCCCCTCCCTGTGGAGAGCCGAAAGTAATCACCATTACAAGATGGCGCTGGCTCCCGCTGTGCCTAACTAGTAAACAAGCATTGTGAGCAGGTGCCAGAGTGAATTCATGCCAACTCACTGCCCATCTCGGGGTGTAGTAATGAGGTGATGGGCAAGCAACAAATCAGGTGCTGAAACGCCACGCTGAGGGCTATATAAGCAGCACCATTTTCAGGGTTCTGGGTCTTCCCTCCTGAAGAAGCAATAAAGTTTTTGCTGCAGAAGAATCCGGTTGTCCGAGTGTGTTCTTGCTGGCGAGAACACTCGGGACACCTCCCCCTCCTCCTCCCCCTCCCCCCTCCCCCTCCCTCTTCTTCTTCCTCCTCCTCCTCCTCCTCCTCCTCCTCCTTCTTCTTCTTCTTCTTCTTCTTCTGTTGTATCTTTACCTTACTTTGGTATTAGAATCAATGGATTTGTAGAGGGAAGTTAGAAGTGCTCCTTATTGTTAAAAAAAAAATATTTTAGGAAAGAGTGTCTGTAGATCTTTGAAAATCTGGTAGAATTCTGCTGTTCATCCATCTGTCCATGGACTTTTGAGTTGGAAGGCTTTTCATTTCTTTAATCTCCTCATTTTTATGAGTGTTTAAGTTGATGACCTCTTCCTTGTTTAATTTTGATGGTTTATGTTAATCTAGAAATCCATTCATTTCTTTTAGTTTTTCCAGTGTATCAGAGTACAGGTTTTGAAAGTATTCTCTATGGTAGTCTGAATTTCCTTTGGTTCTGTTGTAAAGTTTCATTGTTGAATTCTGATTCTGTTTTTGGTCCCTTTTCAGGGCCAAGGGTTGTTAATCTTATCTTCTCAAAGAACCAGCTTGTAGATCTGGTGATAATTTGTATTGTTTTCTTTGTTTCTATTTCATTGATTTTATTTCTCTGATTTTTATTTCTTGTAGTCAACTGTGTTAGGGTTTTTTTTTTCTCACATATTTAAGTTGCATTATTAAGTCATCCCTTCTCCCTTTTAGCGTAGGCACTTAAAGCTATAAATATCCCTTGTGGGGCCACTTCCAACATGGACTAGGGGTATTTCTTGTGTTGTGTTTTTTGTCTTCATCTACTTCCAGGAAAGTTTTTATTTCTTTCCTGATTTCTTCTTTGATCTACTCATCATTCAGTAATGAGGTATTTAATCTCTATGAGTCTGTCTGTTTACTAGAGATTTGTTTGCTGTCAATTTAAATTTTTATTGCATTGTGGTCAGATAGGATACAAGGAGTTATTCCAATCTTTTTGAATTTGTAAAAATTTGTTCTGTGTTTGAGGGTGTGGTGTGTTTTAGATGTATTACTGAGTAGAGTGTATATTCTTTGTTGGTTGGGTGGAGTCTTCTCTAGATATCTGTTAAGCCCATTTGATGTATAAAGCCAATTAATTCTGATATTTCTCTGTTTATTTTTGTCCAGATGACTTGTCTATTGGAGCAAGTGGGGTATTGAGGTTACCTATGATTACTAGATTGATATTAATCTATGTCTTTTAACTCTACTTTAAAAAAAATGAAATTGGGTAGGCCAGAGTTTGGTGGATACATGTTTAGGATAGTAATGTCTTCTTGGTTATCTGGTCCATTGTTTAGAATGGAGTTTTCCTTTTTATGTCTTCTGATTAATTTTCAGTTTCCATTGAGAAATCAGATGTTGTCCTGATAAGTTTCCCCTTATATATGAGTTGTGTTTCTTCTCAGCTCACAATATCTCTTATTTTTTCTGTAAACTTAGTGGTTTAGTTATGACAATCCATGGGGATTTACTTTTCTTATTTGTCTAGTGCTTCTTATATATACATATATATATTTATGTATATAAATATAGATATTTATGTATTATACACACATATACAATTATATATGCATGTATACACACATATGTGCAGTTTTATACTTGCATTTTTTGGGTATCTCTCAGATGTTTTTTCTTTTTAATTAATTTCACTGAGTTGTTTTTTTGTGTCTTTAAACTCCTTGAATTCTTTGATGAAATTTATGAATGTTCTTTTACTCATAAAATTGTGTGCCCTGGGGTTCATCTAGATAATTCTCATTGACAGACATTCCAATAGAACTGGCTGGTTTCTAAGGGGAGATACTGGCTGTATCTTTCATATTATTTATATTTCTGTGATTAGATCTCAGTGTGTGAGCTTATTTTGTTAGTTTTGAGTCAGATACAGACAGAGCAGGTTGGAGCAGAAGAGAGAGAGGATTTGTGAGCAGGTTTGGTTTGGAAGTTGGAAATGACTTAGATGGACAGGGTTGGACAAGGTTCTTGACTGGTGTGCAGACTATATCTTCTGGTACAAGGCTGGAGTGTGGGTATAGATCTGACTGGGTGGAAGTTGTTGACAGGAGCCTATGGGTTGGTGGCAGACAGGATGGACAATGGCAAAAACCTAAGAGCTTTATTTTCAAGGCATGTGTGGCTAGGCCTGGACAGGGCATTGGAAATGGGACCTGTGTTAGAGCTGGAGGGTTGAGGAAGGTGGGTTGAGTGTAGGCTCAGGAAGACTCATGGAACTAGACCTTGGAGAAGGATGATCAGGATCTGGCTAGGTGGAGAGGTTGGAATAGTGTACACACATGCCCACATTTTAAATGACACCAATTTTAAAGAGATAATTGCCTTATATTTCTTTCAATAATTTTCTTGAGCAAGAAAAGCCCTAACAACAATAAAATCAGATTCTAATTGCTTTCTTAGCATAGATAGTATCTGAGGTCACTATTTGGTTTTCATTCTGCCCTTAGGAGGGCTCCCTGGTGCTTTCTTAGTCCCTAATTTTCTCCTGAACAACACTGGTCTCAGTCTTGGTTACATCACTGTTAAAACTATAAACTTGACCCTTTTGCCGTGACCTTTGCTTCTCCTCATGGAGAAACTTATTCACTGACAATGAAGTCAGCTTCTTCAGGGATACAGTGTATCTGTTTAATAGTTTGATGCTTCTTCCAGACAGAGTCAGAATCAGGGCTTTGGAACTAAAGGTGTAAAGTATGGTGAGTTTCTCTGTCAGTAACTGCCTGCTTAAAGGTGCTGAGGGACAGGTTCCAATGGATGGAACTTTTTTCAGTTCTCCATGGAAACCATGTATAAGACAAGTGTTATAAGTTACCTAGTATTTTCAGTGTGTTGTACCCAAGTATTGAAGACTCAACTCCATGAGTAGGTTGTTTTTCAACATATTTTAGAAAATTTCAGACACTATCATCAAGGAATGTTTCTGTTCATTTGTCTTTCCCTCTTTTCTACTGATAACAAATCACAATGAAGGGGTTTTAAAACAATTTTCATACACACATAACTTGACATAGTAATAAGATGGATAATACTTGTTTATTTTTACATAAAGAAATTTACTCTTGGCTGATTATTTGATGTTACAAGACTTAGACTATCTTCAACATTTCCCTGAGTAGAGCAATATTTCAATTTTATAATTCTCATTGCTGAGAACATAGATATGGAGAACAAAATGTCAGAAATATCTTTAGGGCGATTTCATTCCCCTCCATGCTTGTGTGCTTACTTGCATACCACAGTAGAAAGAAGGGAGCCATCACTTCTCATCCACACTGCCTTAGTCTTAGTGGGAACCTGGTGGCAAGTTGAGAAACACTGACTTTCTCTTATTGTTGAGAATAAAGCCCTCCAAGTAGGTGCTGGGGGAAGGGAGAGATGAAGTTCATAAGAATTTTAAATATGGAAAAACACAGGGAGATTTAACTTTTTTTTGCTATATTGGCTTCAGAATTATTTTTTCATAGAGAAATAAAATGTCACACAGAGATTTAGAGACATCTTTGCATTTATAGAGGATACATTTACAATATGTGTGAAAGCATGTGAGGAAGAATATAATACCAGAGATATTCTGGCTTCCAAGATTCCTGTAGAACAGTCCAAATCAGTCCAATTAAAATATTTAATCATCAGAAACATAAATAGTTAAGCTCTAGCTAACCTGACAATCCAGACTCTTTATTACATTTACCTTATGAATACATTTAGCTCTATGTGTTGGCCATCCATACTCTCACTCTGTTCCTTAGGCACTTTATGTATGCATTGGGGACTACCTTACAGAACGGTGCTCCTGCATTTTTTGTTTCTCTGGAGACATAATATTTGAAGGATTCTGGCAGTTGAAATGGACTCCCCAATTTTAACTGGTTAGTGAACCTTAGGATATCAAAGGTCAGTTATATAATAGTAGTTAAATAAGGTAGCACAGTTATCTGTCGTTCTCTTTCCATTACTAAAAACAGTACCTTGGGTAATCAGGTTACAAAGGAAAAAGACTTACTTTTGTTTAAATGACCTTGTGGTTTCTACCCATGGTCAGTGGACCCTGCTGCTTTACTCCTGTGCTGAGACAGGATATATTGCTGGGAATGCATGACAGACAATTGCCTATCTCATGTCCTGGTAAGAGAAAGGCAATATGTGGAAGGAACCAGAGTCCTGTGACCATCTTTGGTCACATTTCCAATGACTTAAAGAGCTCTCATTAGGCACCACTTCTTAAAGCTTCTACTTTTTCCCAGCAGTGCTTCTGTTGGAGAACAGGATATCTACATCTGGGCATGTGAGGAACATGTAAGTTCTCAGTTATTTCTAAGAAATGCAGCAGATGTAGCCAGAATGTTCTGATCTGTATCTTTCTCTGTGGTTAGCTGATCCTGTGGACATGTACCTTCCCCTTAGGTTCTATGAAATATTTACTTTAAAAGCTGATGAGTTTTGTGTAGAAACTATACTTTGATAGAAACTTTACCAAAGAAAATTTCAGAGTAAGGCTTTCACCTGCATAATGTCCTTACAGGAGAGGTTAGTTCTGAACCTTGATGAAATACCTCATGTTCACATCAGAACTTCTGTCTTAACCTTTCCCCAAAGAGATCCAGGAGAATTTATTAGAAATATAGTTTTCTGTGAAAAAATGAAAATAACTCAGAGACTGTAGAACCAAGCAGATACTCTAGGCAATGGGAAATTCATCAGGCTAATGTTCTGATTGTATCTGATGCAAACAGGAAAAAATAATTTTCCTCCAGATGCCCAGTGTAAACTCAAATTCACCTTGTTATGTTTTCTGCTTGTGTAAATTTGTGTGGAACAACACTAGAAAACTCTTTGTGCTTCTCCTCATGACTAGTGAACTTGGCCTAGGTGGAAAGTGGAAGTCTCTGGAGATTCCTTGTTCTGTCCACAGTAAACTACTGGTAAGACTGTCATGTTGGAGGGAACTTCATACATAGAGATAGTAATGAGACAATTGGATAATGACACTTGAATCTGATTTTAGCTTGTTCAGAATATAGAGTCTACGAGGAAAATGATGGTTCAGCACAGCGTCATTAAAGTGTACTCCAGTGGCATTTACACCCTTCAGGTGTTTAACATCTATCAATCTGATTCTTGGTACTAGATATAAAGCTGTTGATCTCACAGATGACATTCTATATCACAGAGAACAAACAAAAATTGTCTCTCTCTTTTTTTTTCTTTTGGAACAGAAAGTATATCTCTGCTAACATGTTGCATACCATTAATGGTATGACTCTGTGCCACAGTTTAGATTTTGGGGACATTGATAATAATACTCTTCCAATAAAATTCTTTAAAAGCTAACTGCATTGGCACCATCATTTTTTAATAGTACTTGATGATCAGGAAGTGATCACCGATCTAACTACTTTATATCAAAACACTAAGAGATAATTCCTACTAACCTCATCAACATGCCTCATTGCAACCATTTCTGGAGCTACATTGTTTTGTTGAAATTTCCTTTCCAATATAAACATTAAATAGTCATACCAATATCTCTCATACTAAGCAAACATTAAAGAAAAATCAACACTCTTTTTCTCCTATCTATCTATCTATCTATCTATCTATCTATCTATCTATCTACCTACCTATCATCTATCTGTCACTTTTCTGATTACCTACCCATCAATGAATGAATTAATAATCCATCTGTGTATATGGCTATCTGTCTTTTATGTACCACCTCTCTATGTATCTGTGTATTTAATTATCTTTCATCTATCTGTTGCTGATTACCACACTGCACTTTCTCTACTACTCTAATACATCTTTGATGATCTAACACATTGCCAATTTTGAATCAGTAGAGTTGGAACTAGAAATATACTGCATAGCATCTAGGCTTCATTCCAAATATCTTTGCCACTTCACTTTTATGAGTTATCAGATTCAGTGGTGCTGAAAATATCCTTGTAAGAGTTGTAAAGTGAGCAGAGCCAGTTGCCAGATCTAATACACAGATTGCAGAGAAGGTCACTAGGATTTTAATATAAAGCTATGTCATTTTTGGTATCTGTTCTCTATTTGAAAAGATGTTCTTGCTTGCTATGCTTGTTTGGGGTAAGACCTCATATTTGAAATATCAATTGATACCAGGGCATATCCAGTACATATCTATCTTTAAAGTGGGCTATAGTTATTTATTTAAAATCCAACTGCTCTAAAGAAACCTCACATAAAGGGCTCTGTTTGGGTGAAAGTGCAACATACTTCTGTTTAGTGTGAAATAACTGTGCATGAGATAAAGTTAGGTGTGTGCTAACTCTTGCTTTTATCTTATGATTTTATGACATAGCTTGCTTTCTGAAAATTTCAGTAATACTGTATTGTTTCTAAAAATTTTATGGCATTTGCTTTTCTTTGACATGTTATAGAATCTCTTTCTATATTTTCTCCCAAAAGTTTTAGGTTTCCTTTTTTTGTCTTTAAGTTTTTATATGTAATTAAGTTTTGTGCATTGTATCTAAGTTATACTTGCCTGTATATTGAGAATTTCCTTAGAATCCATGCAAACAGTCTATAGGTCTCTGATTTTCTCTCTTCTGCACACC
Organism: Mus musculus; assembly: GCF_000001635.26. Classification (NCBI taxonomy): domain Eukaryota; kingdom Metazoa; phylum Chordata; class Mammalia; order Rodentia; family Muridae; genus Mus; species Mus musculus. The sequence goes on along the minus strand of NC_000083.6, from coordinate 94,519,819 downwards.
TACTCTCATCTCCCTGCCATTGCTATCAATGACACCTCGTTCCTACCAGTCTTTTTTTTTTCCAGAATCAAGAATTTAGTTTTGTTTTGTGACTCATTTAATTTAACTAAGGCCATCTGTGTGATTATTGGATTTTAACTATCTGTTGGGGCTTGGTATGGTTGCTGTGAGTACAATCTGGAGGCAATGATTCCCCCTTACCTGGAGTCTATCAGTAGCAAAGAGTTCAGTAGGGAGGGGGAGGGTTACCTTAGCCTTTCCTGCACCCATGTTTTTGACTGCTGATGGGCCCTGTTCTTATGCAGATTAAGTGTAAGTATCTACTGCTACATGCAGCTCAGATTGCAATGGTCTTTCTTCCTTCTCTCTATCTTGGCTCTAACATTCTTTCTGCTCTTCTTCTGCAATGCAGACTAAGATGGTTTCATTATCTATCTATCTATCTATCTATCTATCTATCTATCTATCTATCTATCTATCATCTATCTATTTATCTGTGTGTTTTGAGACTAAGTTTCACTCCATGTATGTATGTATGTATGTATGTATGTATGTATGTATGTATGTATGTATATATCTTCTTTAGGAATGGTCCCTCTACCATCACTTTCCCCAGTAGTTTGTACAGACATGAATCTTTCACCACTGTTTACTAGAAAGGCTTCTCTGATTAAGGCTCAGATTAGCATTTTTCTCTGTGTATAAACATACATGTTTGGAAGGCAGTTTAATACTGTGGTGATTTAATGAAACAACAGTACACAATCCCCATTTTTCAGCCTATTGTCTCCCCTACAGAGTTTTAGAGCAGGTTAACAGTACCAGGCATGGCTTCCCTCATGTGGCAGGGCAAATCCAACCAGAAAGCCATTGGTTAGTCCTGTAACAGCAGTGCTGACTTTGCATAAAGAGCCTATTCCTTAAAGTAGATTTTAGAGTAGGTTTTTGTTCATAGCAAGATTAAAAAGAAGGCACAATAATTTCCCCAACACATGTACAGCCTGCACCTTTATCAACATTCCTCAATGGTGAGGTGCATGTGTTATAATTAGTCAGCCCATTTGCACATCATTATCATCAGGAGTCCACAGTGTGGGTTTTGTGTAGCCTATGAATGTGGACAAATAGACAGATTCGGTTCCTCTGTGTGCTCACCTGCGTTGGTAGTGATGCTGCTCTGGACTTGGGTGATTTTTGATGGCTGAGTGGTGGCATTTCATAGTAGTTTGTATTCCTCAGACTGTACATAATATTGAGCATCTTTGCATATATTTTTTGCCACATATAGTTTTCTAGGTAGGGCATCTTTTCACATTTTTTTCTTATTTTAAATTATTTTAAATTATTCGTTAATGTTTAGTCTTAGGAGAGCTTGGGAGGAGGTTATGTTTCAGATAATATATCATTCCAGATGCAGCTTGTACAAATATTTTTCTCCTCACATATGGCTCATCTTCTAAGTCTCCTAACATTGTCTTTCTAAGAGCAGGAATAGTCTATTTTAACAAGTTGAGTTATTGTTCAAGGCTATAGCAAAAAAGAGCAAATATTCTGTATATTTCATCTGCCAAAGACCAATTCACAGTGTAAGAACAGTACCTGGAGGTCTCCAGTGAGGAAGAGCTAAGGAAGGAAGAAGAGTTAGCAAGGCAGACTTCTGCTTATCTCACACAGGAGTGCATCTTATCTTATTTAGTGTATGGTGGATCGTTGGTAGAGCAAAAGGCCCCTTCGAAATCAGCCAGTGGGGATGCAGAACCCAGTTTTAATAAAGAAGGTTCCATATGACTAGAAAGTGAAGATGAGGCCAAGAGTTGCAAAGGTCATGATAAATAAATTAGGAAAGCAATCAAAATGGCTTAGCAAAGCAATGCTGTCATCCTTCATCTTAATGAATTTCCTAAAGAGTAAATAAAAGGAGAAAAATGAAAGTAATTATTGACTGTGTACCTAGCTATCAGAGCTGCTGGTGTCTCTAAGGAATACAGTTCATAAAGCTGAGCTGTTGGTGAATTACATATATTCCACATAGCTCTCTGAGAGCAGGCACACCTTATATCATGTTTACATTGGCGGTGTACAAATACTGAGTTTAATGAACATGCTATGTAGAACATGCTAGCCCCTGTCATACTATGCTGAATTTAGACATTGAATTTTCTAGAAGTTAGAAGTGCTACAGAGAACATGGCTCAAAGTACCAGAGGCTTGAATAGGCATTCATTTCTGTCATTACTTATTGAATATGGAGGATGTTAAATTTTTTTTTTGTTTGCTTACCACTGGACTGCAAAAATGACAGAGACACATGAGTGAAAATATTTTTAAAAAGGATTGCAAAGAGGAGAAAGAATGATTTGAAATGTCACAGTGGCAAGAAACACAATGAGTGATATTTCCATAATTCTTGTATTAGAGGGTTGGCTTGCTGGGGCAGATTTTATTACAGACAATCCAAAAGAACAGAATTTATTTTACAGTTCTGTGAATGAAGCCTAGGACCTCCCATATCCTAGGCAAGTGCTCTCTCAGTACATTATTTCTCCAGCCAGCCACTGTAGAGAATTCTTAGACCTGGGGATTTCTGTTCATCTGATTGAGGAGAAAGATTATGTGGATTATCTTTGTCATTTCAATTGACAGAGCAATTAAGGCCTCTTGCTCAGTAAGTTGTACCTTTGGTTATATGATAATCATGCTGCTTTAATCATGATGGCTAAAGAGCAGAGCAGTCAAAGTGTCTGCAAAGCTGAGGGGAACATTACAGTAGAAGTTTGGATGTAAGATACCATGTTACAGTGGAAAACTGAAGAACTGGAGAACAAAAAGGCCTGTAAGAGGCATTTTGCTAGGGCCTCAACCAGATACTGTTCAAGGTTTGTTCAAGTTTATAGACACTGGGCCCAGATACTACAGATGTTAGAAATGAGTGGAGCGAACAATTTTTGTTTTCAAGACAGAATTTCATATAGTATAGCCTGGCCTTTAACTCAGTTTGTAGCTGAAAAGACTTTGAACTTTCTGACTCATTTCTCCTTCACCTTTGCTCCCTAAGTGTTGGGATTACCCTGGTGTGATTTACCATGCTTAGTTTTATGCAGACCTCAGGATCAATCCAAATCTTTGTGAATGCATTTTACTAAGCTACATCCCCAGCACTGTGTTGGATGCTGGAGGGCTGTTGTTGAAAGCTTCTCAGAAAGCCCAAACTATGGACACTTGACTAATTTTTCAACTTGCTTTTTAAAGAAAGTGGGGTGTTAAATTTCCTTACAGACTTGGTTAGTACTGACATGGATACTGAATCTGAATGTAGTGTGTGTGTGTGTGTGTGTGTGTGTGTGTGTGTGTGTGCAGGTACAGAGTCCAGAAAAGTATATTTAATGTTTTCCTCTATTCTACCTTATTTACTTAAGTAAGGGTCTGGCAGTAAGTTGTAAGGAGGTTGTAAGTAGTTGTAAATAGGTTGCCAGTCAGATTGAGGTTTTAGCTAGGCTGGTGGTCAGTGAGCTTCAGAGATCTCTTATTTCTGCCCTTCACTATATGTATGCCTGGCTTTTTTTTTTTAACCTGGGTAGTAACAGTTATTTTTCTAGACCAAGTGGATTGTTATATTATTATTATTATTATTATTATTATTATTATTATTATTATTATTAATTGTTATTATTAAGGTTTGATGCTGAGCTGGTCCAGAGAAGATGACATTGACAAATCTCTCTGTTAGTGTGGTAGAAATTACAGATGTGTAAGCTTCAGACCTTCAAGTTTTCAGATACAACTGATACAAAGCTTTTTGCTGTCTGCCATTTAGGCTCTGTTCAGACAGAAGACTCTGCCTGAAGAACATTCAACCCCATACTTAAGACATTTTGATTACAGAATTAAATCATCCTGCAGTCAAACAGGAGCACCATGTCTAAATCAATCCTAAAATGACCTTCTACTACAAAAAAGAATCATTCCAAAAAGGTCAATTTAGTTGTACATTATGATGAAGATCTGAAATATTTGTGTTCTAAAGTCTTTGCTGGAAAAAAAAAGTTTTGCAGGAATAATCACTAGAAAACCATGCCCCTTCCATTGGCTTCCTCAGGAGTTAGAACCATTAAACCATGATGACATGGAGCCTAAGATTCCTCAAAACAATCTTCAGATTAGGTTTCCTTTGGCCCCCAAAGCCAATGTGAAGCTATGTCTAGTTAGTGCCCAATCTCCAGGAAGTATAATTTAAGGTAAAATTATTTCTTTTCTTTGTTTTTTGTTTTGTTTTTTTTTCCCATCAGACATCTCTCTAGTCTCTCAAGCTTAACTTGCTCTGAGAGCTGATGTGAGCTAAATGAACCACTAGATGAAGTTGCTTAGGATGGTTTCTTAGCATTAAGCATTTATGAGATTTGCTCATTTTGTCTGACTGTCCGCTGGGTTGGAGTTTATCCCACCGGATCTGTCTTCTTTTGTCTACACTCTCTTTGAACAAGATGTTCCATGCGTGTCTGTGAAGAAGATCAAATGCATCAGAACAGGGATATGAAACTTGGTATTTAGATAAAAAAAAGCAGCATTGAAAGTGACCTTTGCTAGACAAGAAACAGAGGAACTGCATACAGCAGGCATGGAGCATACACAAATTCCTGATTCATAAAATAGTGTCGAGTTTATCATTGGTTATATTTATTTGGCCATGATTTTCATAATTTTAAAAGTGTTGACACCAGCTTGTACACACACATATAACATATCAGAAACTGGAAGAAACCCTGCCAAGAGAGAGAGAAAGACACACACTCACACACACACACACACACACACACACACACACACACAGAGAGAGAGAGAGAGAGAGAGAGAGAGAGAGAGAGAATGAATTCGTGCACAATCACATTTTCCTCCTTGTTCTTCAAACAACTCAGTTTACTTCTAACAAGAACATCAGAGAAAATATCTCACCAAGGAAGAGTGACCTTTAAAAGGAAATACCTGACAGCCAGATATACAGCACATCATTTACAGAGGGATTCAGTGGAATTTACTCCATCTATTCTCCTGGCCTCTAGAGGAAATTATTCATCCTGGAAGGGCACAGTTAACTGAAGGAGGATGCTCAGATCAAAAGAGATAATGCTTTGAACTGTGTTTATGGGGAAGTGTCTAGACCTCTGGATTCTGATCTATACCTGGAGACAGGTTAGATTGCTTTTAAGGAAACTTTTGGATCAAACACTGTGGACTTTCCTGTGCTAAGATGTAGTCCATCTAAGCATTTATTAGAAATCCTGACTTTTAGACTGGGTTGGTATATCCAGGAAATTGGGCCCACTGCTTCTTGGATCCTCTATATATACCAATACCTGTCTTCATTTTTCTTCTTATTATGTTATATCTCCGTACTATATAGATTGTACACACTGATTCTCCAGACTTTATAGTCATTTCATCTGGCAGAGATGTGATGGGAGGCAAGTAAGGTTATGTGTTGAAGGTACTGAGAGATCTTCAAAGATCTTCAAAAATATAAAGTTGTACAAATGAAGGAGCTAAGAGTAGATGGAGAATAATCTGATGTTGAGATTTTTAGAAATAAGTGTAGACTTTGCTAAGCAATTTACTCATCTGTGATGAAGAGATCAGGCTTCACAGAAAGGTAGCTTGTGGCTACAATTTCAGGCAACAGATAGTAGAAGGTAGAAAGCTAGAATTCTAAATTCATGAGCTTTTATTTGGCTAATATTAAAATGTAGAAACAAAGAAGAAAGAACATGAAAGAAAGGTGGCAACTTACCTGTGCCAATAACCTGCACAGAGGCTGATGTTATTTGCCTTTATAAATTTCAACCGGATAATGGTCATTTTACACCAGGAACCCACAGTCTAAACCAGGCTTACTTTATCCTTTTTTTAAAAAAAATCCGGTATTTATTTCATTTACATTTCATGCTATCCCAAAAGTCCCCAACCGCTCCCCCCCACTCCCCCACCCACTCACTACTCCACCTACCCACTCCCACATCTTGGCCCTGGTGTTCCCCTGTACTGAGGCAGATAAAGTTTGCTCGACCAATGGGCCTCTCTTTCCACTGATGGCCGACCAGGCCATCTTCTGATACATATGCAGCTAGAGAAACAAGCCCTGGGGGGTACTGGGTAGTTCATATTGTTGTTCCACCTATAGGGTTGCAGATCCCTTTAGCTCCTTGGTTACTTTCTCTAGCTCCTCCATTGGGGACCCTGTGATCCATCCAATAGCTGACTGTGAGCATCCACTTCTGTGTTTGCTAGACCCCAGCATAATCTCACAGGAGACAGCTATATCTGGGTCCTTTCAGCAAAATCTTGCTAGTGTATGCAATGGTGTCAACATTTGCAGGCTGATTATGGGATGGATCCCCAGATATGGCAGTTTCTAGATGGTCCATCCTTTTGTCTCAGCTCCAAACTTTGTCTCTGTAATTCCTTCCATGGGTGTTTTGGTCCCAATTGTAAGAAGGGGCAAAGTGTCCACCATTTGCTCTTCGTTCTTCTTGACTTTCATGTGTTTCGTAATTGTATCTTATATCTTGGGTATTCTAAGTTTCTGGGCTAATATCCACTTATCAGTGAGTACATATTGTGTGAGTTCTTTTGTGATTGGGTTACCTCACTCAGGATGATGCCCTCCAGGTCCATCCATTTGCTTAGGAATTTCATAAATTCATTCTTTTTAATAGCTGAGTAGTACTCCATTGTGTAAATGTACCACATTTTCTGTATCCATTCGTCTGTTGAGGGGCATCTGGGCTCTTTTCAGCTTCTGGCTATTATAAATAAGGCTGCTATGAACATAGTAGAGCATGTGTCCTTCTTACCTGTTGGAACATCTTCTGGATATATGCCCAGGAGAGGTATTGCAGGATCCTCCAGTAGAACTATGTCCAATTTTCTGAGGAACCACCAGACTGACTTCCAGAGTGGCTGTACAAGCTTGCAATCCCACCAAAAATGGAGGAGTGTTCCTCTTTCTCCACATCCTTGCCAGCATCTACTGTCACCTGAATTTTTGATCTTAGCCATTCTAACTGGTGTAAGGTGGAATCTCAGGATTGTTTTGTATGCATTTCCCTGATGATTAAGGATGCTGAACATTTTTTCAGGTGCTTCTCAGCCATTCGGTATTCCTCAGGTGAGAATTCTTTGTTTAGCTCTGAGCCCCATTTTTAATGGGGTTATTTGATTTTCTGGAATCCACCTTCTTGAGTTCTTTATTTTTTTTTAATATTTTTTATTAGGTATTTTCCTCATTTACATTTCCAATGGTATCCCAAAGTCCCCCATACCCTCCCCACCCACTCCCACTTTTTGGCCCTGGCGTTCCCCTGTACTGAGGCATATAAAGTTTGTATGACCAATGGGCCTTTCTTTCCACTGATCGCCAATTAGGCCATCTTTTGATACATATGCAGCTAGAGACAAGAGCTCCGGGGTACTGATTAGTTCATATTGTTGTTCCACCTATAGGGTTGCAGATCCCTTTAGCTCCTTGGGTACTTTCTCTAGCTCCTCCATTGGGAGCCCTGTAATCAATCTAATAGCTGACTGTGAGCATCCACTTCTGTGTTTGCTAGGCCCTGGCATAGTCTCACAAGAGACAGCTATATCAGGGTCCTATCAGCAAAATCTTGCTAGTGTATTCAATGGTGTCAACATTTGGAGGCTGATTTTGGGATGGATCCCTGGACATGGCAGTCTCTAGATGGTCCATCCTTTTGTCTCAGCTCCAAACTTTGTCTCTGTAACTCGATCCATGGGTGTTTTGTTCCCAATTGTAAAAAGGGGCAAAGTGTCCACCATTTGCTCTTCGTTCTTCTTGAGTTTCATGTGTTTCATAAATTGTATCTTTTATCTTGGGTATTCTAAGTTTCTGGGCTAATATCCACTTATCAGTGAGTACATATCATTTGAGTTCTTTTGTGATTTTTGTTATCTCACTCAGGATGATGCCGTGCAGGTCCATTCATTTGCTTAGGAATTTTATAAATTCATTCTTTTTAATAGCAGAATAGTACTCCATTGTGTATATGTACAACATTTTTTGTATCCATTCCTCTGTTGAGAGGCATCTGGGTTCTTTCCAGCTTCTGGCTATTATAAATAAGGCTGCTATGAACATAGTGGAACATGTGTCCTTCTTACCAGTTGGAACATCTTCTGGATATATGCCCAGGAGAGGTATTGCAGGATCCTCCAGTAGGACTATGTCCAATTTTCTGAGGAACTGCCAGACTGATTTCCAGAGTGGCTGTACAAGCTTGCAATCCCACCAAAAATGGAGGAGTGTTCCTCTTTCTCCACATACTTGCAAGCATCTACTGTCACCTGAATTTTTGATCTTAGCCATTCTGACTGGTGTGAGATGGAATCTCAGGGTTGTTTTGATTTGCATTTCCCTGATGATTAAGGATGCTGAACATTTTTTCAGGTGCTTCTCAGCCATTCGGTATTCCTCAGGTGAGAATTCTTTGTTTAGCTCTGAGTCCCATTTTTAAATGGGGTTATTTGATTTTCTGGAGTCCACCTTCTTGAGTTCTTTTTATATATTGGATATTAGCCCCTTATCTGATTTAGGATAGGTAAAGATCCTTTCCCAAACTGTTGGTGGCCTTTTTGTCTTATTGACGGTGTCTTTTGCTTTACAGAAGCTTTGCAGTTTTTTGAGGTCCCATTAGTCAATTCTCGATCTTACACCAAGAGCCATTGCTGTTCTATTCAGGAATTTTTCCCCATGCCCATATCTTCGAGGCTTTCCCCCACTTTCTCCTCTATAAGTTTCAGTGTCTCTGGTTTTATGTGGAGTTCCTTGATCCACTTAGATTTGACCTTAGTACAAGGAGATGGGAATGGATCAATTTGCATTCTTCTACATGATAACCACCAGTTGTGCCAGCACCATTTGTTGAAAATGCTGTCTTTCTTCCACTGGATAGTTTTAGCTCCCTTGTCGAAGATCAAGTGACCATAGTTGTGTGGGTTCATTTCTGGGTCTTCAATTCTATTCCATTGGTCTACTTGTCTGTCACTATACCAGTACCATGCAGTTTTTTATCACAATTGCTCTGTAGTACAGCTTTAGGTCAGGCATGGGGATTCCTCCACAGGTTCTTTTATCCTTGAGAAGAGTTTTTGCTATCCTAGGTTTTTTTGTTATTCCAGATGAATTTGCAGAATGCTCTTTCTAATTCGTTGAAGAATTGAGTTGGAATTTTGATGGGGATTGCATTGAATCTGTAGATTGCTTTTGGCAAGATAGCCATTTTTACAATGTTGATCCTGCCAATCCATGAGCATGGGAGATCTTTCCATCTTCTGAGATCTTTTTTAGTTTCTTTCTTCAGAGACTTGAAGTTCTTATCCTACAGATCTTCCACTTCCTTAGTTAGAGTCAAGCCAAGATAGTTTATATTATTTGTTACTATTAAGAAGGGTGTTGTTTCCCTAATTTTTTTCTCAGCCTGTTTATCCTTTGTGTAGAGAAAGGACATTAACTTGTTTGAGTTAATTTTATATCCAGCTACTTCATTGAAGCTATTTATCAGGTTTAGGAGTTCTCTGGTGGAGTTTTTAGGGTCACTTATATATACTATCATATCATCTGCAAAAAGTGATATTTTGACTTCTTTCTTTTCAATTTGCATCCCCTTGATCTCCTTTTGTTGTTGAATTGCTCTGGCTAGGACTTCAAGTACAATGTTGAATAGGTAGGGAGAGAGTGGACAGCCTTATCAATCCCTGATTTTAGTGGGATTGCTTCCAGCTTCTCACCATTTACTTTGATGTTGGTTACTGGTTTGCTGTAGATTGCTTTTATCATGTTTAGATATGGGCCTTGAATTCCTGATCTTTCCAAGACTTTTATCATGAGTGGGTGTTGGATTTTGTCAAATGTTTCTCTGCGTCTAAGGAGATGATCATGTGGTTTTTGTCTTTGAGTTTGTTTATATACTGGATTTCGTTGATGGATTTCCGTATGTTGAACCATCCCTGCATCCCTGTGATGAAACCTACTTGGTCAGGCTGAATGACTGTTTTGATGTGTTCTTGGATTCGGTTAGCAAGAACTTTATTGAGGATTTTTGCATCGATATTCATAAGGGAAATTGTTCTGAAATTCTCTATCTTTGTTGGGTCTTTTTGTGGTTTAGGTATCAGAGTAATTGTGACTTCATAGTATGAGTTGTGTAGAGTACCTTCTGTTTCTATTTTGTGGAATAGTTTGTGAAGAACTGGGATTAGATCTTCTTTGAAGGTCTGATAGAACTCTGCACTAAACTCATCTGGTCCTGTGCTTTTTTTTGTTGGGAGACTATTAAGGACTGCTTCTATTTCTTTAGGAGATATAGGACTGTTTAGATCTTTAACCTGATCTTGATTTAACTTTGGTACCTGGTATCTGTCTAGAAACTTGTACATTTCATCCAGGTTCTCCAGTTTTGTTGAGCATAGCCTTTTGTAGAAGGATCTGATCATGTTTTGGATTTCTTCAGGATCTGCTGTTATGTTTCCCTTTTCATTTCTGATTTTGTTAATTAGGATGCTGTCCCTGTGCCCTTTAGTGAGTCTGGCTAAGGGTTTATGTATCCCGAGCTTTTGTCCCCGCCAGCAAGAACACACTCAGGACAACTGGAATCTTCTGCGACAAAGCTTTTATTGCTTATTTATCAGGAGGGAAGAACCTGAACCAGGAAAATTGCGCTGCTTATATAGCCAGCAGCGGGATGTTTCAGTACCTGATGTGGCATGGCAGCTCCTGATTCGTTGTTCGCCCATCACCCCATTACTACACTGCGAGAATGGGCAGTGACTAGGCATGAGTTCACTCTTGCACTTGCACATAAGGCTTGTTTACTAGTTAGGCACAGTGGAAGCCAGCACCATCTTATAATGGCGATTGCTCACGGCACGCACGCGATTACTCGCGGCTCAGCTCTCCACATTTATGTATCTTGTTGATTTTCTCACAGAACCAGCTCCTTGTTTAGTTCATTCTTTGACTAGTTCTTCTTGTTCCACTTGGTTGATTTTGCCCTTGAGTTTGATTATTTCTTGCAATCTACTCCTCTTGGGTGAATTTGCTTCCTTTTGTTCTAGAGCTTTTAGGTGTGTTGTCAAGCTGCTACTGTCTGCTCTCTTTAGTTTTTTTTTTTTTTTTTTTTGGAGGCACTCAGAGCTATGAGTTTTCCTCTTAGAAATGCTTTCATTGTGTCCCGAAAGTTTGGGTATGTTGTGGCTTCATTTTCATTAAACTCTAAAAAGTCCTTAATTTCTTTCTTTATTCCTTCCTTGACCAAGGTATCATTGAGAAGAGTGTTGTTCAGTTTCCATGTGAATGTTGGCTTTCTATCATTTATTTTGTTATTGAAGACCAGCCTTAATCCATGGAGATCTGATATGATTCTGAGACAATTTCAATATTTTTGTATCTGTTGTGGCTTGTTTTCTGATCAATTATGTGGTCAATTTTGGAGAAGGTACCACGAGGTCCTGAGAAGAAGGTATATCCTTTTGTTTTAGGATAAAATGTTCTGTAGATATCTGTTAGATCCATTTGTTTCAAAACTTCTGTTAGTTTCACTGTAACCCTGTTTAGTTTCTGTTTCCATGATCTGTCCATTGGTGAATGTGATGTGTTGAAGTCTCCCACTATTATTGTGTGAGGTGCAATGTGTGCTTTGAGCTTTACTAAAGTTTCTTTAATGAATGTGGCTGCCCTTGTATTTGGAGCATAGATATTCAGAATTGAGAGTTCCTCTTGGAAGATTTTATCTTTGATGAGTATGAAGTGTCCCTCATTGTCTTTTTTGATGACTTTGGGTTGGATGTCAACTTTATTCGATATTGGAATGGCTACTCCAGCTTGTTTCTTCAGACCATTTGCTTGGAATATTGTTTTCCAGCCGTTCATTCTGAGGTAGTATCTGTCTTTTTCCCTGAAATGGGTTTCCTGTAAGCAGGAAAATGTTGGGTCTTGTTTGTGTAGCCAGTCTGTTAGTCTATGTCTTTTTATTGGGGAGCTGAGTCCATTGATATTAAGAGATATTAAGGAAAAGTAATTGTTGCTTCCCATTATTTTTGTTGTTAATGTTGGCATTATGTTCTTGTGGCTGTCTTCTTTTAGGTTACTTGAAGGATTACTTTCTTGTTTTTTCTAGGATGTGGTTCCTGTCCTTTTATTGGATTTTTTCTGTTATTATCCTTTGAAGGGCTGGATTCGTGGAAAGATAATGTGTGAATTTGGTTTTGTCATGGAATACTTTGGTTTCTCCATCTATGGTAATTGAGAGTTTGGCTGGGTATAGTAGCCTGGGCTGGCATTTGTGTTCTCTTAGTGTCTATATAACATCTGTCCAGGATCTTCTGGCTTTCATAGTCTCTGGTGAGAAATCTGGTGTAATTCTGATGGGGTTGCCTTTATATGTTACTTGACCTTTTTCCCTTACTGCTTTTAATATTCTCTCTTTATTTAGTGCATTTGTTGTTCTGATTATTATGTGTCGGGAGTAATTTCTTTTCTGGTCTAGTCTATTTGGAGTTCTGTAGGCTTTTTGTATGTTGATGGGAATCTCTTTCTTTAGGTTTGGGAAATTTTCTTCTATAATTTTGTTGAAGATATTTGCTGGCCCTTTGAGTTGAAAATCTTCATTCTCATCTACTCCTATCATCTGTAGGTTTGGTCTTCTCATTGTGCCCTGAATTTCCTGGATGTTTTGAGTTAGGATCTTTTTTTTTTATTATATATTTTCCTCAATTACATTTCCAATGCTATCCCAAAGACCCCCCCCCCCATTCCCATTTTTTGGCCCAGATGTTCCCCTGTACTGGGGAATATAAAGTTTGCCTGTCCAATGGGCCTCTCTTTCCAGTGATGGCCAACTAGGCCACCTTTTGATACATATGCAGCTAGAGTCAAGAGCTCTGTGGTACTGGTTAGTTCATAATGTTGTACCTACCGGGTTGCAGATCTCTTTAGCTACTTGGATACTTTCTCTAGCTCCTCCATTGGGGGCCCTGTAATCCATCCAAGAGTTGACTATGAGCATCCACTTCTGTGTTTGCTAGGCCCCGGCTTAGTCTCACAAGAGACAGCTATATCACGGTCCTTGCAACAAACGCTTGCTAGTATATTCAATGGTGTCATCGTTTGGAGGCTAATTATGGGATGGATCCCTGGATATGGCAGTCTCTAGATGGTCCATCCTTTTGTCTCAGCTCCAAACTTTGTCTCTGTAATTCCGTCCATGAGTGATTGTTTCCAATTCTAAGAAGGGGCAAAGTGTCCACACTTTGGTCTTCGTTCTTCTTCAGTTTCATGTGTTTTACAAATTGTCTCTTATATCTCGGGTATACTAAGTTTATGGGCTAATATCCACTTATCAGTGAGTACTTATCATTTGAGTTCTTTCGTTATTGTGTTATCTCACTCAGGATAATGCCCTCCAGGTCCATCCATTTGCCTAGGAATTTCATAAATTCATTCTTTTTAATAGCTCAGTAGTACTCCATTGTTTAAATGTACCACATTTTTTGTATCCATTCCTCTGTTGAGGGGCATCTGGGTTCTTTCCAGCTTCTGGCTATTATAAATAAGGCTGCTATGAACATAGTGGACCATGTGTCCTGCTTACTCGTTGGAACATCTTCTGGATATATGCCCAGGAGAGGTATTGAAGGATCCTCTGGTAGTACTATGTTCAATTTGCTGAGGAACTGCCAGACTGATTTCCAGAGTGGTTGTATAAGCTTTCAATCCCACCAACAATGGAGGAGTGTTCCTCTTTCTCCACATCCTCGCCAGCATCTGCTGTCACCTGAATTTTTGATCTTAGCCATTCTGACTGGTGTGAGACAGAACCTCAGGGCTGTTTTGGTTTGCATTTCCCTGATGATTAAGGAAGTTGAACATTTTTTCAGGTGCCTCTCAGCCATTCGGTATTCCTTGGTTGAGAATTCTTTTTTTAGCTCCGAGCCTTATCTTTTAAGGGGGTTATTTGGTTTTCTGGAGTCCACCCTCTTGAGTTCTCTCTATATATTGGGTATTAGTCCCCTATCTGATTTAAGATTGGTAAAGATCCTTTCCCAGTCTGTTGGTGGTCTTTTTGTCTTATTGACGGTGTCTTTTGCCTTGTAGAAGCTTTGCAGTTTCATGAAGTCCCATTTGTCAATTCTCGTTCTTTCAGCACAAGACATTGCTGTTCTATTCAGGAATTTTCCCCCTGTGCCTATATCTTCGAGGCTTTCCCCCACTTTCTCCTTTATAAGTTTCAGTGTTTGGTTTTATGTGAAGTTCCTTGATCCACTTAGATTTGACCTTAGTACAAGGAGATAGGAATGGATCTATTTCCATTATTCTACATGATAACAACCAGTTGTGCCAGCACCATTTGTTGAAAATGCTGTCTTTCTTCCACTGGATGGTTTTAGCTCCCTTGTCGAAGATCAAGTGACCATAGTTGTGTGGGTTCATTTCTGGGTCTTCAATTCTATTCCATTGGTCAACTTGTCTGTCACTATACCAGTACAATGCAGTTTTTAATCACAATTGCTCTGTAGTACAGCTTTAGGTCAGGCATGGTGATTCCACCAGAGGTACTTTTATCCTTGAGAAGAGTTTTTGCTATCCTAGGTTTTTTGTTATTCGAGATGAATTTGCAAATTGCTCTTTCTAATTCGTTGAAGAATTGAGTTGGAATTTTGATGGGGATTGCATTGAATCTGTAGATTGCTTTTGGCAAGATAGCCATTTTTACAATGTTGATCCTGCCAATCCATGAGCATGGGAGATCTTTCCATCTTCTGAGATCTTCTTTAATTTCTTTCTTCAGAGATTTGAAGTTTTTATCATACAGATATTTCACTTCCTTAGTTAGAGTCACACCAAGATATTTTATGTTATTTGTGACTATTGAGAAGGGTGTTGTTTCCCTAATTTCTTTCTCAGCCTGTTTATTCTTTGTGTAGAGAAAGGACATTGACTTGTTTGAGTTAATTTTATATCCAGCTACTTCATCGAAGCTGTTTATCAGGTTTGGGAGTTCTCTGGTGGAATTTTTAGGGTCACTTATATATATTATCATACCATCTGCAAAAAGTGACATTTTGACCTCCTCTTTTCCAATTTGTATCCCCTTGATCTTCTTTTGTTGTCGAATTGCTCTGGCTAATACTTCAAGTACTATGTTGAAAAGGTAGGGAGAAAATGGGCAGCTTTGTCTAGTCCCTGATTTTAGTGGGATTGCTTCCAGCTTCTCACCATTTACTTTGATGTTGGCTACTGGTTTGCTGTAGATTGCTTTTATCATGTTTAGGTATGGGCCTTGAATTCCTGATCTTTCCAAAACTTTTATCATGAATGGGTGTTGGATCTTGTCAAATGCTTTTTCTGCATCTAACGAGATGATCATGTGGGTTTTGTCTTTGAGGTTGTTTATATAATGGATTACATAAATGGATTTTCGTATATTAAACATCCCTGCATCCCTGGAATAAAACCTACTTGGTCAGGATGGATGATTGCTTTAATGTGTTCTTGGATTCGGTTAGCGAGAATTTTATTGAGGATTTTTGCATCGATATTCATAAGGGAAATTGGTATGAAGTTCCCTATCTTTGTTCCATCTTTCTGTTGTTTAGGTATCAGAGTAATTGTGGATTCATAGAATGAGTTGGGTAGAGTTCCCTCTACTTCTATTTTGTGGAATAGTTTGTGCAGAACTGCAATTAGATCTTCTTTGAAGGTCTGGTAGAACTCTGCACTAAACCCATCTGGTCCTGGGCTTTTTTTTTTTGGCTGGGAGACTATTAATGACTGCTTCTATTTCTTTAGGGATTATGGGACTGTTTAGATCCTTAACTTGATCCTGATTTAACTTTGGTATCTGTTATCTGTCTAGAAATTTGTACATTTTGTCCAGGTTTTCCAGTTTTGTTGAGTATAGCCTTTTGTAGATGGATCTGATCATGTCTTGGATTTCTTCAGGATCTGTTGTTATGTCTCCCTTTTCATTTCTGATTTTGTTAGTTAGGATGTTGTCCCTGTGCCCTCTAGTGATTCTAGCTAAGGGTTTATCTAACTTGTTGATTTTCTCAAAGAACCAACTCCTCATTTGGTTAATTCTTTGAATAGTTCTTGTTTCCACTTGGTTGATTTTACCCCTGAGTTTGATTATTTCTTGCTGTCTTCTCCTCTTGGGTGAATTTGCTTCCTTTTTTTCTAGAGTATTTAGATGTGTTGTCAAGCTGCTAGTGTGTGTTCTTTCCAGTTTCTTCTTGGAGGCACACAGAGCTATGAGTTTCCCTCTTAGAAATGCTTTCATTGTGTCCCATA
This sequence comes from Mus musculus, assembly GCF_000001635.26. Lineage (NCBI taxonomy): Eukaryota > Metazoa > Chordata > Mammalia > Rodentia > Muridae > Mus > Mus musculus. The sequence continues at coordinate 94,503,465 of NC_000083.6, read as the reverse complement.
GGTTTGGGTATGTTGTGGCTTCATTTTCATTAAACTCTAAAAAGTCTTTAATTTCTTTCTTTATTCCTTCCTTGACCAAGGTATCATTGAGAAGAGTGTTGTTCAGTTTCCACGTGAATGTTGACTTTCCATTATTTATGTTGTTATTGAAGATCAGCCTTAGGCCATGGTGGTCTGATAGGATGCACGTGACAATTTCAATATTTCTGTATCTGTTGAGGCCTGTTTTGTGACCAATTATATTGTCAATTTTGGAGAAGGTCCCGTGAGGTGCTGAGAAGAAGGTATATCCTTTTGTTTTAGGATAAAATGTTCTGTAGATATCTGTCAGATCCATTTGTTCCATAACTTCTGTTAGTTTCACTGTGTCCCTGTTTAGTTTCTGTTTCCATGATCTGTCCATTGATGAAAGTGGTGTGTTGAAGTCTCCCACTATTATTGTGTGAGGTACAATGTGTGCTTTGAGCTTTACTAAAGTGTCTTTAATGAATGTGGCTGCGCTTGCATTTGGATCATAGATATTCAGAATTGTGAGTTCCTCTTGGAGGATTTTACCTTTGATGAGTATGAAGTGTCCCTCCTTTTTTTTTTTTTTTTTTGATAACACTGAGTTGGAAGTCGATTTTATTAGATATTAGAATGGCTACTCCAGCTTGTTTCTTCAGACCATTTGCTTGGAAAATTGTTTTCCAGCCTTTCACTCTGAGGTAGTGTCTGTGTTTTTCCCTGAGATTGGTTTCCTGTAAGCAGCAGAATGTTGGGTCTTGTTTGTGTAGCCAGTCTGTTAGTCTGTGTCTTTTTATTGGGGAATTGAGTCCATTGATATTAAGAGATATTGAGGAAAAGTAATTGTTGCTTTCTTTTATTTTTGTTGTTGGAGTTGGCATTCAGTTCATGTGGCTGCCTTCTTTTATGTTTGTTGAGGGATTACTTTCTTGCTTTTTCTAGGGCGTCATTTCTGTCCTTGTATTGGTTTTTTTCTGTTATTATCCTTTGAAGGGCTGGATTCGTGGAAAGATAATGTGTGAATTTGGTTTTGTCGAGGAATACTTTGGTTTCTCCATCTATGGTAATTGAGAGTTTGGCTGGGTACAGTAGCCTGGTCTGGCATTTGTGTTCTCTTATTGTCTGTATAACATCTGCCCAGGCTCTTCTGGCTTTCATAGTCTCTGATGAAAAGTCTGGTGTAATTCTGATAGGCCTTCCTTTATATGTTACTTGACCTTTTCCCCTTACTGCTTTTAATATTCTCTCTTTATTTAGTGCAATTTTTGTTCTGATTATTATGTGTCAGGAGGAATTTCTTTTCTGGTTCAGTCTATTTGGAGTTCTGTAGGTTTCTTGTATGTTCATGGGCATGTCATTCTTTAGGTTTGGGAAGTTTTCTTCTATAATTTTGTTGAAGATATTTGCCAACCCTTTAAGTTGAAAATCTTCATTCTCATCAACTCTTATTATCAGTAGGTTTGGTCTTCTCATTATGTCCTGGATTTCCTGGATGTTTTGAGTTAGGACCTTTTTGCGTTTTGTATTATCTTTGACTGTTGTCTGATCTTCTCTATGGAATCTTCTGCACCTGAGATTCTCTCTTCCATGTCTTGTATTCTGTTGCTGATGCTAGCATCTATGGTTCCAGATTTCTTTCTTTGGGTTTCTATCTCCAGGGTTGCCTCACTTTGGGTTTTCTTTATTGTGTCTACTTCCCTTTTTAGGTCTAGTATGGTTTTGTTCATTTCCATCATCTGTTTGGATGTGTTTTCCTATTTTTCTATAAGGACGTCTACCTGTTTGGTTGTGTTTTCCTGTTTTTCTTTAAGGACTTGTAACTCTTTAGCAGTGCTTTCCTGTATTTCTTTAAGTGAGTTATTAAAGTCCTTCTTGATGTTCTCTACCATCATCATGAGATATGCTTTTATATCCGGGTCTAGCTTTTCGGTTGTGTTGGGGTGCCCAGGACTAGGTGGGGTGGGAATGCTGTGTTCTGATGATGGTGAGTTGTCTTGATTTCTGTTAGTAGGATTCTTACCTTTGCCTTTTGCCATCTGGTTTTCTCTGGAGTCAGTTGTTATAGTTGTCTCTGGTTAGAACTTGTTCCTCAAGTGATTATGTTAGCCTTTATCAGCAGACCTGGGAGACTAGCTCTATCCTTAGTTTCAGTGGTCAGAGTACTCTCTCCAGGCAAGCTCTCCTTTTGCAGGGAAGGTGCCTGGATATCTGGTGTTTGAACCTGCCTCCTGGCAGAAGTTGTGTTCCACTCAACAGAGGTCTTAGATTCCCATGGCGGATCCTGTGTGGGTCCTTGCGGCTGTCTGGAGACTCCCCGGGCCAGGGACCTGGGTGCTGCAGTGGGCCGGAAGGGACTTGTGCCCCAGATCAGGCCGGGTAATCTGCTTCCTTAATTAATGCAGTCTCAGTTCCCGAGCGATTGCATTGGAGCAGGCGCTGTGTTCTACTCACCAGATGTCTTAGGATCCTGTGGCAGATCCTGTGTGGGTCCTTGCAGGTGTCTGGAGACTCCCCGGGCCAGGGACCTTGGTGCTGCAGTGGGCTGGAAGTGAGTTAGGATCTTTCTGCATTTTGTATTTTCCTTGATTGTTGTTCTGATGTTCTCTATGGAATCTTCTGTACCTGAGATTCTCTCTTCCATCTCTTATATTCTGTTGCTGATGTTAGCATCTATGGTTCCAGATTTCTTTCCTTGGGTTTCTATCTCCAGTGTTGCCTCACTTTGGGTTTTCTTTTTTGTGTCTACTTCCCTTTTTAGGTCTAGTATGGTTTTGTTCATTTCCATCATCTGTTTGGATGTGTTTTCCTGTTTTTCTATAAGGACTTGGGACTCTTTAGCAGTGTTTTCCTGTATTTCTTTAAGTGAGTTAATAAAGATCTTCTTGATGTCTTGTACCATCATCATGAGATATGCCCTTAAATCTGGGTCTAGGTTTTCGAGTGTGTTGGGGTGCCCTGGACTGGCTGAGGTGGGAGTACTGGGTTCTGATGATGGTGAGTGGTCTTGGTTTTTGTTAGTAAGATTCTTACGTCTGCCTTTCACCATCTGGTAAACTCAGTTGTTATCGTTGTCTCTGGTTAGAGCTTATTCCTCTTGTGATTCTGTTATTCTCTCTCAGCAGACTGGGGAGACTAGCTCTCTCCTGAGTTTCAGTGGTCAGAGCCTTCTCTGCAGGCAGGCTCTCCTCTTTCAGGGAAGGTGCACAGATATCTGGTGTTCAGACTTGCCTCCTGGCAGAAGATGTAGGCCCAAAACAGGACCTGTCCCAGAAGCTGTTAGCTTCTGTAGTCCATACTCTCACCTGTTTAGACTAGTCTATGTGGAGTCTGGGATCCAATATGTCTACCGCAGATGCTCAGACAAAGCCCTCCCAGGCTGGACAGACACCTATCCTCTGTGCAGTGTAGTCTCAGTGGAGTCAGGGATCCCAGATGTCTCCCGCAGATCCTCAGGCAAAGCCCTCAGCTTTCTTTATTCTTTAAGAAATCAGAAACACAAATCCAAATTTGTTTTTAAATTTTATTATTTATTCATTTTTGTGTGTATGTGTGCGAGCAGGTGTGCATTTGCATGTGTGCACATGCACATGCTTATTCACATATATGTCCATAGAGGCCAGTAGAGGTCATCTGATCCCAGAAACTGGAGTTATAGGCAGTTGTGATCCATCCTATGTGGGTGCTGGGAACTTAACACTGGTTCTCAGAAAGAGCAGCAGGCGCCTTTAACTGTTGAGCAATCTCTCCATCATCTGTCTCTTCTTTCAGCTCGTGGGAGGCTTTTTTGTAGGGAATGCTCACTAAGTAAGCTTGCATTTCTTACAGTACATGGTTTTGTAGTAATAATCTAGGTTATCACTTTGTCTCATTCTTAGTGACTTTTATCTACTACTCATACACCAACTGTACCAATGCTTATTTTCAGCTCAATCATTGATAAGTTTAAGCATATTTATTTCTTATAGAAGCAACTTTTTAATGAGATGCTTGACACTGTCTTAGTTTATAAGACCCCGAGGAAACTTGATCAGCTCAGTAAATTGTGCACAGCCTACCGATGCTGCAGGCAGATCTTTAGGGTGATTTTGGATTTTCAAATGTGGGCATGGGTTCATTGTACCCAAGGAGTCTTTGTGGTAGGGGGATTGTGTGTGGGACCTTGTAGTGTGGCAATTAGCAGGTGAATCCTCACAGAGACCAGAGGAAATGGGAGATAGTAATAAGGATATATATCTTTTATAGTTTATACTAATGCCTAGTCTAAAATGCTTACAAGATGCTAAACTAAATGCCCAAAGGAAAAGAAGAAAACATCTGAATTCTCACTACTGCTTTTGTATGCTGCACCTGCAGACTGTTTTCACCATATTTAGCCAACATATAAACTCAAATGAAATCTTAATGCTTTGAAACTAGATTTTCCACCTGTTTTAATGCCATGAAGATACATTAACCTAACCAAAGACAACATATTGAATTACATACTGAAAAGAGATTTCTTGGAATCCTTTGTACTAAACACTATATTAAAAAAAAAAAAGCTCAATGGAAAAAAAAAACTTTAAAAAACTTTAAACTCTTTTATTTATGTCAGGTTCCTACCTGACACTGTTTCTGGCAAAGAAGGGATTTTTATGGTGGTGATTTTATTATAATGTGGTGCTTTAAAATCAATTTTTGTGGATAATGGTTTGAATAATTTTTTGGGGGGGATTCTGAGCCCATATCATTGTCTCTCAGAAGTACTTACATTTAAAATATTTAAGCAAGAAATCTCTAGCCAAAAAGCTTTTCCTTCATTGACATGCTTCATACTATGAGAATAAAGGATTTTAAAGCATGAAGAAATGATATCACATAAAACAGTTTAATACGGTTAGTTTGAATGTGGTATATAGGACATATTGTTTAGGTTGTCTAACCTAGAAACTTCTTAAAACTATTTTTTTTAAAAAGCTCAAGGATGTAGTTCAATGGTGAAACACTTGTTTAGTCCAAACCTTAGGCCTAAATCCCATCCTTATTGCTTGAAGGAACTATGCTACAAGTTGAACTCATGCTACAAGTGTACAAAACTTTCCTATATTTAGGATGCTGTTATTGAGAGAAATAATTTTTTTTTATTGAAAGATCCAGGTGTCAGAACTTGAGAGATGGCTCAGTTGGTCAGATGCCTATCATGAAAGCATGAAGGCCTTAACTTTATCTCCAATACCCAAGGAAAAAGACACATGTTGATATGTGCTCCTGGTTCCAGCACTGGGAGGCAGAAACAGGCAGATGTCTATCCAGTCAGTCTAGCCAACCTAGTGGGCCCCAGGTTCTAGCAAGGGTTGCAGTCTCAGAGGAAAGCCAAGATGTGCACCCTTCAGATGGTTGAGTGAGCAATGGTACTTGATACCATGACTGAGTTCAATCCCTGGATCTCTAAGGTGCAAAGGGAATGAAGTTTATCACAGATTGTCCATCAGCTTCCACTCTTGTGCCTGGTTTACTTATTGCTACAGACAAGTACACAAAATAATGCACAATTAAGTGTAATAAGAAAAAAAACAAAGTGAATAGATCCTGAGATAGTATGCATATGCATGAGATTTCTCCCTAGCCTCCACAATACACCTTCACATACATGCATAAACACCAAAGTTAATATCCAAAAGAAGAAAAACAATATAACTAATATATAACACAGAAATATGGAATATTGAGTGTAAAAAATAAATTAAAAATAAAATTAGAGAAAACACAGATATAAATTTTATTTGAAATGTGAAAAATTTACTAGAATTTTTGATAAGTATGTAACAATAAATAGTGACATAAGATTTAAAGTCTTTTTTATCCTAGTAGGTTCATTCATAATTTTTTTTACCGATTATCTATTTAACACAATGTATATGCCAGTTGAAACTACTTCAGTTGTTGTATATACAAGGATAGATAATGTAGTGTCAGAAAAATGACATTATTATTGCTGTAGATTTTAAAATTCTTGTTAGCCTCTTGCAGCAGTTGCATTGTAGCTACATTGTAGTATTTTAATTCTGGTTATAGAGCCAGCTTATTCAGTAATCCTTCCCTTTTAAGCATTATGAAAAAAATTGAGAAACAAAACAAAGATAAGTAAAAGAAAAAACTTCATTCCGAATAGAAGCTAAATTGGAGGGGAGAAACATATGGGCTTGAGAATCTTATTTTTTAAAAAAAGTAGAGGTAAGCCAGGTGTGACCATTTATTATATCAATACCAATTAATAAGTTAATTTTTACTGCAATAAGGGTGCAACTTTTCCCTATCAGAGAGTGTTCAGTGGGGTTTGGTTTGGATGAATTAATGCGCAATGCTTGAATGAGTATAGAGATTATCTTTTATTATGTGCAAATGTATCTAAAAATAGTCATCTGATTGTACTTAAGGAACAGTGGTTCTTGAGAGTCATCATGGACACATTCTGGATACAATTGGTTGTCCAACTGACCATTTCTATAGTCTTTGGACTAACTCTCACCTGCTAATAATGGCCTAGAACATGGCTCTAAATCTCAGTCCCTGGTTGTAGAATTTGGTCTTGTCTGTGGATTAACTGCCATCTTGGGGCTGTTGTCAAGCTTACAGGTTCCACAGACTTTCTTGAGATTCTATTTCTTTGTTAAGCTCTAATGACTCTCTTGTTAAGCAATTCATATTTTTTTCTTCTTCTGAGATTCTGATATTATTTATCTGTGAGTATGGACTTTTATTATGTGTGTGTGCGCGCGTGTGTGGTATTTGTGATATGTGATGCTGAACTATTATAGTCTGATTTTCTTCTCATCTCCCATTGTCAATGAGAGAAAATAAACTTCTCTTGTCTTTCATTTAACTTAGTTCTCCTAACTTTGGTGCTAACTGCAAATATTTTGTGTTTGAAACAACTATGATAGTTGTTTTAAAATTAGGTTGCAAACTTCTACAAAAATTAAGTGTCATATTTTATAAAATTTTAAATTCAAGAAATTAATTACACTTACAATTATATATAAAAAATGTCTGGATAAGCAATTGTTTCCCTTACTGGGAAAACATTTTTTTTCCTCTCTTAATATTCATTAGTGGCCTGCAGTTCTTTGTGTAGGGTTGAAGTCTAATGACTTTTCCCTTGTCTATATTACCATGCCTGTTGATAGCACCCTTGTTCAGATTGTGTTTAGACTGTCATGTTGGTGAGAATTTGTGGTTGCAGCTTCTGACATTTGTAGGGGACACAATCTTGCAGCAAACTCTCTATTCTTCAGGATCTTACAATCTTCCCACCCCTTCTGCAGTTTTTACCAAGAGGTACAGGAGTTGCATTTTATAGATATCAATCGGAACAGTGTTCTCTAACTCATGAATTTGGACAGGTATGGTTTCCAGTGATGTTTCCTTCTGTTACAGAGAGATGTTTATTTGACATGGAGTATAAGATATAAGGACAGAAAAATAACCATCTCTTAACACATATGCATACAAGTAGCATTATATAGACTGATAAGATTGTATTATTTATTTAGGAATACACACATACATACACACATACATTTATACATACATATCACACACACACATATACACATTTAAAGAAAACACGCAACAACATTTAAAGAAAAGGAGTCCATGAAAAAAAATGAATAAGACGAAACAAACAACAACCCCAAAACACAATATCTATGACCTTCTTCTGTCATCTGATAACAAAAAACTTTTGAACAGTTTCCAAATGACACTGGGCTGAGAGATTTTTGAGTAAATGGCATTTGAATGAATGGAGAAAAGTTAAGAGATCTATAGTTACTTGTTAATCATCATGGAGAGAGGCACTCTTGTTAATTTGCAGAGGTTACTGTCATTATGTTACCCAGGTTCTAATGTCAAGGAGATGGGAAAAAGAGGAGAGAAAAGAAAGGAGGTGTTATTGGAGACTTAATGAAGGCATTCTGCATTGTTGGAGAGCCTGTACTCTTCTACTTGTCATTAAATATCATTTAATTGAATCCTCATACTTAAATAGACAACATTTACAATTTAATTTAATCATGAAGAAGTTACAGATTAGTGAGGATTGTTAATTTTTCTCTGGTTATTCTCAAATGGTTCTGAGAATTTGAATTCCTATCTTCATTTGTTTGGCTATTCAGAAGTTAAACTTTCTCATTGTCCATTGGTTAAGTATGAAGATGCATTGGTGGTTTGTTCTGGTATATCTGTACCCCCAAGTCCTCTAGACGCTACAAGTTAATTCAGCAGCAACTCTCTAGCTTATTTCCTTTTTCTTCTTAGATGTAAATGCCATCATTGTACCCTTTGGGACCTTCCTAGGCTGAACATTGCCATTGTTTATAGGATTTATAGCTCAGCAGAATTTTTCATCGCTTTTCTCCCTTGGCATCTTGAGTCATACCTGTGTTCAAAGTGTGAGGTATCTTCAGCAGTACAGTCTTAGACTCAAGTTGCAGGAGGCAACCAAGGGCCATAGCAGCAGCATGGATTGTTTTGGCAGTCTTTCTTTTCTTTTGTGAACTAGCTATTCCCAGGAAGCAGGTATCTGACCTGTCCCTTTCAGCATCTAGGACATATCCTTGTAAACTTCCCAAATTCTGAGTCAATCTGAGGAATCCTTAAGTAGCCAGACCCTAAATATCATCCAAATATCAGTGAGATAAGTATTAAGAGTAGTAATTGATTATTCACTGTTCTATTTTTTTTAAATCATATTAGTTCATAGGTAAGGGAGTGGGAGGAAGGATTTGTTTTTTACTCTAAATTGTATTCCTTTCTCTGTTTACATTCTAAAATAAAACTAAACATACAATGGACTAAAGACAAACAGAAGACAGTAAATAGTAGACATGATGTTGAAAAGAGAAAGAAAAGCATTCAAAACATCTTAGCATTCTAATTAATGTTCATGACAACAACTCTTGATCCATTGAGAAACACTGGATTATGTCCAACAGACTTTCTTTACCTAAACTAGGAAAGAATGTGGATATTTTAAAAAGATTTATTTAATTGCAAAGCTTCTGCAAAGCAAAAGACACCGTCAATACAACAAAAAGGCCACCAACAGATTGGGAAAGAATCTTTACCTATCCCAAATCAGATAGGGGACTAATATCCAATATATATAAAGAACTAAAGAAGGTGGACTCCAGAAAATCAAATAACCCCATTAAAAAATGGGGCTCAGAGCTGAACAAAGAATTCTCACCTGAGGAATACCGAATGGCTGAGAAGCACCTGAAAAAATGTTCAACATCCTTAATCATCAGGGAAATGCAAATCAAAACAACCCTGAGATTCCACTTCACTCCAGTCAGAATGGCTAAGATCAAAAACTCAGATGACAGCAGATGCTGGCGAGGATGTGGAGAAAGGGGAACACTCCTCCATTGTTGGTGGGATTGCAAGCTTGTACAGCCACTCTGGAAATCAGTCTGGCAGTTCCTCAGAAAATTGGACATAGTACTACCGGATGATCCCGCAATACCTCTCCTGGGCATATATCCAGAAGATGTCCCAACGGGTAAGAGGGACACATGCTCCACTATGTCCATAGCAGCCTTATTTATAATAGCCAGAAGCTGGAAAGAACCCAGATGCCCCTCAACAGAGGAATGGATACAGAAAATGTGGTACATTTATACAATGGAATTCTACTCAGCTATTAAAAAATGAATTTATGAAATTCTTAGGCAAATGGATGGACCTGGAGGGCATCATCCTGAGTGAGGTAACCCAATCACAAAGGAACTTGCACAATATGTACTCAGTGATAAGTGGATATTAGCCCAGAAACTTAGGATACCCAAGATATAAGATACAACTTGCTAAACACATGAAATTCAAGAAGAAGGAAGACCAAAGTGTGGACACTTTACCCCTTCCTAGAAACGGGAACAAAACACCCATGGAAGGAGTTACAGAGACAAAATTTGGAGCTGTGACAAAAAGATGGACCATCTAGTGATTGTCATATGCAGGGATCCATTCCATAATCAGCTTCCAAACAGTGACACCATTGCACACACTAGCAAAATTTTGCTGAAAGGACCCAGATATAGCTCTCTCTTGTGAGACTATGCCGGGGCCTAGCAAATACAGAAGTGGATGATCACAGTCAGCTATTGGATGGGTCACACGGCCCCCAATGCAGGAGCTAGAGATATTACCCAAGGAGCTAAAGGGAACTGCAACCCTATAGGTGGAACAACAATATGAAATAACCAGTACCCCGGAACTCTTGTTTCTAGCTGCATATGCATCAAAAGATGGCCTAGTCGGCCATCACTGCAAAGAGAGGCCCATTGGACTTGCCAACTTTAGATGCCCCAGTACAGGGGAACGCCAGGGCCAAAAAGGGGGAGTGGGTGGGTAGGGGATTGGGGGACCTTTGGGATAGCATTGAAAATGTAAACGAGGAAAATACCTAATTAAAAAAAAAGATTTATTTATTTATTTATTTATTTATTTATTTATTTATTTATTTATTTATGTTTCCCGAGACAGGGTTTCTCTGTGTAGCCCTGGTTGTCCTGGAATTCACTCTGAAGACCAGGCTGGCCATGAACTCAGAAATCTGCCTGCCTCTGCCTCCCAAGTGCTGGGATCAAAGGAGTGCGCCATCACTGCCCAGCAAGATTTTTGATAGAAGAAATATTGTACTTATATTTGGGTAGTCTCAAAAGAATTCCACTGACAATACTTGAATATAGAAAAGCAATACAGTTTTAGACAATGACCTCTTAAGAATGCAATATCTTGGGATGTAATATGTAAGAAAATAATAGTAATAAAAGAGAATATGGCCAACTAATTCCCCTGAAAGCACACTTAACAGCAGTAAACTGCAACTCAAACCCTGTGCTTCATTTCCTGCCCTACAACTCTGCCTGCTTTCTGGGAGGCCTGCTGGCATTATGGACAACCAGGTAAGATCCTGTCCCAAGTCCATGTCCAATATCTGCTTAAAACACACCTAACAGTCTTAAACTGCCACTGCCCCCCAAACTCCATTTCTCAGGATCCAAATCTCCTTGCTTTTCTGGAGGCCTGCTATTACCAGGGACCTGAGGTCATACTGGTTCTAGGGATCCCAGAGGCATGGTTAGCACCCAAAACCAAAGAGGTCAGACAGGCCACAAAAACCTCAGAGGAGATACCATATTAGACCTGAAGACAAGCTAGCCACCAGAAATGCAGGCCGCTCTGGCAGGGAAGCAGAAACCAAGGGATATCCTAATACAAACAAAGCATAATTAAATTACCTTAAGTCCAATTTTATAAAGATGATAGATACCTTTAGAGAGGAAATGAATACACTTCCTAAAGAAATACAGAAAAATAAAATCAAATAGTTGAAGGAAATGAATAAAAGTATTCATGATCTGAAAATGAAAATAGAAGCAATAAAGAAAACACAACCTGAAGGAGTCCTGTAGATGAAAAACCTAGGTAACAGAACAGGAACTACAGTCACAGGAATTACCAACAGAATGCAAGAGATGGAAGAGAGAATCTCAGGTGTAGAAAATTCCATAGGAGAAATTGATATATCAGTCAAAGAAAATGTTAATCTAAAAAGTTTCTGACACAAAACATCCCGAAAATCTGGAACACTATGTAAAGACCAAACCTAAAAATAATATGAATAGAAGGAGAAGATAGATTCCCAGCTTAAAGGCCCAGAAAATATTTTCAACAAAATCATAGAAGAAAATTTCCCTAGCCTAAAGAAAGATATGCCTACAAACATACAAGAAAAAATTGGGCAAGAAAAGAAAATCTTCCTGCAATGACTAAGTAACATACATTATGAGATAGGTCTACCAGGGCTATACCTGACTTCTTAACAGAGACTCTAAAAACCAGAAGGGCCTGTGTAGATGTCTTGCAATCTCTAAGAGAACACAGATGCCAACCCAGACTACTATACCCAGTAAAAATTTCAATCACCATAGAGGGAGAAAACAAAATTTTACATGACAAAACCAAATTTAAACAATATCTACCCACAATCTAGCCCTACAGAAAATATTAGAAGGAAACTTCCAACCCATGGAGTTTAACTACCCGCCCCCCAAGAAAACACAGGAAAAAAGTTCCACCCCAGCAAAATCAAAAGAAAGAACACACACACACACACACACACACACACACACACACACACATGCACACACACACCATCAAAATAACAGGAATCACCAATCATTGGTTATTAATATCTCTCAACATCAGTGGACTCAATTCTCCAGTAAAAAGACACAGGCTAACAGAATGGATGCGAAAATAGGATCCATCATTCTGCTGTATATAAGAAACACACCTAAGCATCAAAGATAGACATTGCCTCAGAGTCAAGGTCTGGGAAAAGATTTTCCAAGCAAAGGGACCCAAGAAGCAAGCTGGAGTAGCCATTCTAATATCTAATAAAATAGACTTTCAATCAGAATTAATCAAAAGAAGATGATGTCTCAGTTCTTAAATATATATACATATATGTATATATATATCCAAAATCAGGGGCATAGATTTTACATTTGTAAAATTTAAATCACACATAAAACCTCACACATTAATAGTGGTTAGATTTCAACATCCCACTCATTGATATACAGGTAATTCACACACAAATTAAACAGAGAAATAACGAAACTACTAGATGTACCAATCAAATGGACCTTACAGATATCTACAGAATATTTAATCCTAACACAAAAGAATGCCTCTTGGAATCTCTCCAAAACTGACCATATAGTTGGGCACAAAGCAAGTCTCTAATAACCCCCTACATCTTATCAGACCACCATGGATTAAAGCAGGACTTGAACAACAGTGGAAACAACAAAAAGCATACAAACTCATGGAAATTGAACAACTCCTTACTCAATGACTACTGTGTCAAGGAAAAAAAGAAGAAATTAAAGACTTTCTGGAATTCAATGAAAATGAAGGAAAAATATATCCAAACTTATGGGACACAATAGAAGCAGTGCTGAGAGGAAAGTTCATAACACTAAGTGCCTTCATAAAGAAATAGGTGAGATATCACACTCACAACTTAACAACACACCTGAAAGCTTTAGAACAAAAGAGAGCAAATACACCTAAGATGAGGAGACAGCCGAAAATAATAAAGCTCAGGACTGAAACCAATAAAGTAGAAACTAAGAGAACAATTCAAAGAATCAATGAAACCAAGAGCTGGCTCTTTGGGGAAAATCAACAAGACTTCCAATGGAGGGATGGGAACACCAATCCAGTTACAAAATCCTTGTCCCACAATTTGTCCTGCCTTCCAGAGGTTCAGGGGTAAAGGTAGGTATTGCAGCCACTTTGTGTGGATTGTATGTTAGATGATCATAAATTCTCTCTGGCCAGCTAATTATACATATTTGGAGCACACTCATTATTTTTACATAGTTGCAATTTTTTTCTGTCTCACTGTACATGACTTCATTTTTTTTTACCAGTTTTGATGCTACTTTACTTTTGCTATTTCCATATATATCATGTGTATGTGTGTGTGAGTGTATGTGTGTGTGTATTGTGTATGTGCATGTATGCATGTTCATGTGTGTATGGGTTTATGTAGAGGCCAGAGATTGATGTGTGTTTTCCTCCATCAACCTGCATATATATGGAATCAATCTCCCAGTAATACCCAGAGCTTACTGATTCTACTAGTCTAGCTAACTAGCTTGCTCTGAAGATAGGTACCTTGTTTCTATCTTTCCAAGATCTGGGACAGTGGGTGGACAGCCATGCCTGTCTGGCATATGACAACTGTACAAAAATTCTGTTCTTCATACTTTACCAATTGTCCAGCCCAAATTCTGTTATTCTTTAGTTCTTAAGCATACTTCTAATTGCCAACTTCTCATACAAAACTAATTAATAGATTGCATATTGATGGAAAATAGTCTCTGAATGTATTATGCAACTATTTAACTTTTGAAATATAAATGCATCCTTAAGAATACCAAGTTAGGAAAGGCAAGATGGGCTCACCAGGTAAAAGGTGCATGCTGCCAAATTTGATGATCTGAATTTGATTCCTAAGACTCACACGATGGAAGGAGAGAACTTATTCCTGCAAACAATTCTCTGCCTTCCACACTCATCCTGAAGCATGCACCCCCAATAAATTAGTGAATAGAAATAATTTTAAAACAATTCTAAAATACTACTGAATTTCAGTGGCTGCTGCTCTTAATTGGTAATTTTAAAGACTGGAACAAAGTCTTTTTGCTATATTTTATTGATTTTAAATTTGTAGTTGGAGTTTATCCGAGTATAGTTTGTAAAGGGATGTTTTTATTTTATACTTTCTGCTTTGATCAATCTTCTATTATTAGTAAAGCAAATCACGGCCATGAAAGAAGCTCACAGTGTTCACTGATATACTTTATATCCTTTTGCAGGTGACTGCAGGTTGCCCTGAATACTAGTGTTAGGCTAGTCCAGATCCAGGTCTTTGGAAGAGAAATACTTTACAGCGTACTTCAAAGGCTTTGAGTCAGCTGCTTATAGATTACCATGTGCTGACAAGTTTATCTGACTGTACCCAAAGATGTGGGGTAGATTATGAATCCATGCATGGAGACAACTCAGTTTCATGCACTATTAGTCACTCTCCAGTAGATGATGACATATGAGAAATATCTCAGTCTTCCAAGAATTCTGTGTGGATGCTCAGACTTTCTGAAAGCTTTGACAGGATTTGTCAGTCTTGATACCAACTATCAAAGATCAGCGGAGTCAGTGGGTCTCTTCATAGAGGGCAGGTTGACTTCTGTGTTCACACCAACTAGAAAGGGAGAGGCTTTTCTAACCCATTGTAAAGATGTGAAACCTGCATTACACTTGTGGTCCCAATTTTGTGTTTGGAGATGTTTCAATTCATACATTTTAAATGATGTGTGTTGCTGTGCAGGTCACAAGAGGATAGTGGCTGATAACTCAGAGATAGTAATTAGAGGAAAGTAATCTTTTGGGAGAAGTGGAGATTTGGATGAAGGACAAAGAGGAAATTAGAAATGTGTTCTGCAAAGAGAAGCTGGGGGGGAGGCTCTGATGGCAATTACAGTTTGGAAAAGTCTACAACAGACAAGATCTGCCACCACTTGCCAACTGAAAACGTTTTGGGTCTCCATAACAAATTCATGGTTCCCTTGAGGCAAAGGGTGATTTTCTGAAACACTAGTGTAACTATCAAAGGACTTTGAAACTGCAAACAGCCACTTAGCCATAAACATACCCTCCTGGGAGAGATGTATGAGGGAACAAGATGTAGCTTGAATAATCTGGGAAGCCAGCTAAAGTTGAAGATTTGTGTGAGTTTTGTTTAAAACTTTACCCAGCCACAGCTAGGAACAGGGATTACTCTTCTAAAGCTGCCTAGCATAGCCTGCATTTGAGTGAAATAAATCTGCCTATCACATTTGGAAAGATCTGTTTGAAAGTGATAGCTCATAAATTGATTTCAAAGTAAATCTCCAAAATAGAATCATAATGATACATTACATTTTTGAATATGTATTTTATATTATATTGGTATATACTTTTCTCCATGGGATAATTTAACATAGTCACAACTATTTTGTGCTTAATGTTCTATTTTATCTAGGTGGTAAGCAATCAAACAACAAGTAGAAAGGTGATAAGAGGAAAGGCTGCTAGCACAGAGCAAAAGCATTCTAAGGGCAGTGGTGCCCACTTTTCCTTGAATTAGCTTTCTGTTGCTCCAGTTGCCTGCCCCTCAACTGTGGTCTGAAAACACTAAGGAGAAAATACATTTGCCATTCCAAGAAAGAGGTCAAGGATTACTGGGCCAAAGTATCACAGTATGCATTTAAAGTTATACTACTTCATTCTCTCTATCTGTCTCTCTGTCCATTTCTCTCTGTCTCTGTCTGTCTTTCTCCCCCTCATTCTCCCATGTGTGTGTGTGTGCTCGTACATTAATACATGTGTATATGGATGCCAGGGTTTGATGTAGTATATTCTTCATCTGTAGCCTACTTTGTTTTTTGGAATAGGATCTCTCAGTGAACGTGGAGCTCATTGATGTGGCTAGACTTGCTGGCCAGCAAGCTCCAGGGATCCTCTTATTTCTATCTCCCCAAGTGCTGAGATTGCAGAAGCAAACCCCTGCATTTGGCTTTTATTTGAGTGCTAAATATTGAACATTGGTCCTTAATGATTGTTCAGCAAGCACTTTACCAACAGAGCCACATCACAACCCCGGTTACACTTCCATATTGAAAAGAATATTTGATAATTGGAAAATTGGTATGAGTGATGAATTTGCTGTTACTGTCTCTGACTGCTTGCTAGATGGGTCTGTTAAACAGCTAAATTTCGCAATTTGATTATTTTTAAGTATGCGTATTTTTCTCTAAAACCTAAGCTTGCTTATAGAATTTTGGCTTTTTACAGCAACAACAACAACAACAACAAAAAAACCATGCTTTGAGTGTTGAAAAAAATGTCCTTTTTTTCAAAAAAAGACTGAAAAGCAAGAGATCATTTTCAGCCAAGATTAAGTGTGTGTTTTTTTGTTTGTTTGTTTGTTTGTTTTGTTTTGTTTTTTGTCTCACCCACCTTGGCCGGCAAGGAAAACGCAACACGGTCAGATTCTTCTCAACAGCTTTATTGCAGGAATGCCTTGATGCTACAGGAACCCCGGGAACCCAGGGAGGACTGCTTATATACATCCCAGCACTGGGGAGGGCTATGTGTCCTCCTGGGATTGGTCAGCCTGTCGACACTTCATTTGCATGCACCTGCTCGGGAGGGGTTGGCACCAGATTCGGGCTAGCTCCTGCGCAGTGGTGTTGTTTATGGCCATGGTGTACCGGAAACCGGCGCCATCTTTTAGGTGCCAGCTGCCTACATTTTTTTTTTCAAGCAGTTGTGATAGCATGCACAAGACCTTGATAAATTCAAGACAGACAAAAGTCTCACCAGGGGGAAAGAGGAGTTGGGTACAAGTCTTATCCCTAGCTGAAAGCTATTGACAACTGATCACTTATAGAGGAAAGTGGGTTTCCTTTAAGGGTTTATTCCCTGGTAGGTAGACCATGCTCCAATGGACAGTCATACACCCAAGAGTATATGGACAGCACACAAGTTGGACTCTGTAGGTTTCTTTTTAAATGAATACACAGAGTTTGATAAATATGACGGGGGTAGATTTGGGAGGAGTTGAAGAAGGAGGGTTAATATGATCAGGAATACACTGTATCGAATTCTCAAATAATTAAAAAAATAACATTAAATATTTAAGAGTTCTAAATCCCCATTTAAAGTAATAGGGTTTTTTGTCTATTTCTATTGATTATATTCAATATCAGAACAATGATTAATAGTTCAATCTATCTCAGCATTACTGAAAGTCAAAGAGGTCCTGAAAGATCTGCTTTGGACTTTCTGAAGTGCATTGTAGAAACTGATACATACACAAGAGGATGCTCACACTGCAGGTGTCCAAAACACCCCAATCATCTGAGATAGTTCATAAGGAATTCAAGAGAATCAAGTTAAATGACTCTGAGAAACACATCGACCTCTCATTAGAGATTATCTTCTTGGGGACTAAAAGAAGTATACACAGCAGAGTTTGAACAGGCCCTTGGTAAGGAGGCAGTTGGTGAAACAAGGTTTTTTTGTTTTGTTCTCTCTCTCTCTCTCTCTCTTTCTTCTTCTTCTTCTTCTTCTTCTTCTTCTTCTTCTTCTTCTTCTTCTTCTTCTTCTTCTTCTTCTTCTTCTTCTTCTTCTTCTCAGAATCAATTTCTCAGTCTTTTAGCTGAGGTTCAAAATTTTGGTCTGTGAGGAATTCCAGTTTTTCTAGGTCCTACATGGCACAGATGCAGGGGCCAGAAGGCTAAGTGGTTGAGGGAAAGCAACTCTGTAGAACACTGCTTACATTTTCAGTACTCCCATTCCGAGTCTGTAGAGTTTCAGTAGGCTCATAATTCACACTTCCAGAGTTTTCCAGGAGAAAACTCACATTTTGAACTGAGAAAATAAAGATTTAAAAAAATAAATAAATAAAGAGAGAGAGAAACAAAAATATGAGCTGAGGATTCAATTGAAAGGAGTCTCTGCTTAAAGTCAGTCATCCAGAGATGTGTTCTCCTATGTTTAGCCACTGAGGTGAACAGCCGTGGCAGGAAGCCAGATTGTATATCAAGCCGGCAGCCAAACTGCTTTTTCAGTCACGCAAAATACAAGAGTTACAGCATCATGGAAGATTTCACCAAGTTACCAGAAAGGTGATAAGGCCATAGCAGATTAGAATTCCTGTAGGCAGCTTTTAAGTTGGATGGGAATAACAAAAAACCGAGGATAGCAAAAACTCTTCTCAAGGATAAAAGAACCTCTGGTGGAATCACCATGCCTGACCTAAAGCTTTACTACAGAGCAATTGTGATAAAAACTGCATGGTACTGGTATAGAGACAGACAAGTGGACCAATGGAATAGAATTGAAGACCCAGAAATGAACCCACACACCTATGGTCACTTGATCTTCGACAAGGGAGCCAAAACCATCCAGTGGAAGAAAGACAGCATTTTCAACAATTGGTGCTGGCACAACTGGTTGTTATCATGTAGAAGAATGCGAATCGATCCATACTTATCTCCTTGTACTAAGGTCAAATCTAAGTGGATCAAGGAACTTCACATAAAACCAGAGACACTGAAACTTATAGAGGAGAAAGTGGGGAAAAGCCTTGAAGATATGGGCACAGGGGAAAAATTCCTGAACAGAACAGCAATGGCTTGTGCTGTAAGATCGAGAATTGACAAATGGGACCTAATGAAACTCCAAAGTTTCTGCAAGGCAAAAGACACTGTCTATAAGACAAAAAGACCACCAACAGACTGGGAAAGGATCTTTACCTATCCTAAATCAGATAGGGGACTAATATCCAACATATATAAAGAACTCAAGAAGGTGGACCTCAGAAAATCAAATAACCCCCTTAAAAAATGGGGCTCAGAACTGAACAAAGAATTCTCACCTGAGGAATACCGAATGGCAGAGAAGCACCTGAAAAAATGTTCAACATCCTTAATCATCAGGGAAATGCAAATCAAAACAACCCTGAGATTCCACCTCACACCAGTGAGAATGGCTAAGATCAAAAATTCAGGTGACAGCAGATGCTGGCGAGGATGTGGAGAAAGAGGAACACTCCTCCATTGTTGGTGGGATTGCAGG
This sequence comes from Mus musculus, assembly GCF_000001635.26. Classification (NCBI taxonomy): domain Eukaryota; kingdom Metazoa; phylum Chordata; class Mammalia; order Rodentia; family Muridae; genus Mus; species Mus musculus. The sequence continues at coordinate 94,484,211 of NC_000083.6, read as the reverse complement.
CTTGTACAACCACTCTGGAAATCAGTCTGGCGGTTCCTCAGAAAATTGGACATAGTACTACCGGAGGATCCAGCAATACCTCTCCTGGGCATATATCCAGAAGAAGCCCCAACTGGTAAGAAGGACACATGCTCCACTATGTTCATAGCAGCCTTATTTATAATAGCCAGAAACTGGAAAGAACCCAGATGCCCCTCAACAGAGGAATGGATACAGAAAATGTGGTACATCTACACAATGGAGTACTACTCAGCTATTAAAAAGAATGAATTTATGAAATTCCTAGCCAAATGGATGGACCTGGAGAGCATCATCCTGAGTGAGGTAACACAATCACAAAGGAACTCACACAATATGTACTCACTGATAAGTGGATATTAGCCCAAAACCTAGGATACCCACGATATAAGATACAATTTCCTAAACACATGAAACTCAAGAAAAATGAAGACTGAAGTGTGGACACTATGCCCCTCCTTAGAAGTGGGAACAAAACACCCATGGAAGGAGTTACAGAAACAAAGTATGGAGCTGAGATGAAAGGATGGACCATGTAGAGACTGCCATATCCAGGGATCCACCCCATAATCAGCTTCCAAATGCTGACACCATTGCATACACTAGCAAGATTTTACTGAAAGGACCCAGATGTAGCTGTCTCTTGTGAGACTATGCCGGGGCCTAGCAAACACAGAAGTGGATGCTCACAGTCAGCTAATGGATGGATCACAGGGCTCCCAATGGAGGAGCTAGAGAAAGTACCCAAGGAGCTAAAGGGATCTTCAACCCTATAGGTGGAACAACATTATGAACTAACCAGTACCCCTGAGCTCTTGACTCTAGCTGCATATGTATCAAAAGATGGCCTAGTCGGCCATCACTGGAAAGAGAGGCCCATTGGACACGCAGACTTTGTGTGCCCCGGTACAGGGGAACGCCAGGGCCAAAGGGGGGGAGTGGGTGGGTAGGGGAGTGGGGGTGGGTGGGTAAGGGCGACTTTTGGTATAGCATTGGAAATGTAAATGAGCTAAATACCTAATAAAAAAAAATGAAAAAAAAAAAAAAAAAAGAAGTTGTAAATGAAGCCCAAGCTGTACTTGTTAGAGCTGCCATGGCCATGGGATATCTGGTGAGAGAAGCTTCTGTTATGGAGTAGAGTTGAACCAAGAGGGAGGCTATGCATAGATGTCAAACTAGATGGGTGGGTACCCAGATCCATTTGAGTCTAGATAGAGTCACAAAGAGCCTCATGAAGCTACAGGATTTGCTGTTTGCCATGCTGAGTTTTGGTTTTGGTTTGACCTAATCTCTCTTTGCTATATCTCTCTTTCCTTACTTTTGGAAATGGAATGTTTAATTTGTCCCCATAAGTATGAACTTGCTTTTTTCACATGACAGGGATACTCATTCAAGAGCTGGTTTTAGTTCTATCCATTTGCCTAAGAACTTCATGAATTCATTGATTTTAATAGCTGAGTAGTACTTCATTAGGTAAATGTACCACATTTTCTGTATCCATTCCTCTGTTGAAGGATATCTGGGTTCTTTCCAGCTTCTGGCTACTATAAATAAGGCTGTTATGAACATAGTGGAGCATGTGTCCTTATTATATGCTGGAGCATCTTCTGGGTATATGCCCAGGAGTGGTATAGCTGGGTCCTTAGGCAGTACTATGTCCAATTTTCTGAGGAAGCATCAAACTGATTTTCAGAGTGGTTGTACTATCTTACAATCCTACCAGAAATGGAGGAGTGTTCCTCTTTCTCCACATCCTTGTCAGCAGTGAGGTAACCCAATCACAAAAGATCACACATGGTATCTACTCACTGATAAGTGAATATTAGCCCAGAAATTCAGAATACCCAAGGTACAATTCACAGACCACATGAAGCTCAAGAAGATGAAGACCACAGTATGGATACTTCAGTTCTTCTTAGAAGGGGGATCAAAATACCCATGGAAGGAGGTACAAAGTTTGGAGCAGAAACTGAAGGAAAGGCCATCCAGTGACTGTCCCTCTTGGGCATCCATGCCACATACAGTTACCAAACCCAGACACTATTGTGGAAGCAAGCAAGTGCTTGCTGACAGGAGCCTGATATAACTGTCTCCTGAGAGACTCTGCCAATGCCTGACAAACACAGAAGTGGAGGCTCACAGCCATTCACTGGACAGAGTACAAGGTCCTCAATGGAGGAGCCAGGACCAAGGAGCTGAAGGGGTTTGCAGCTCCATATAAGGAACAACAATATGAACCAACCAGTAATCCCAGAGCTCCCAGGGACTAAACCACTAACCCAAGAGTACACAAGGCTCCAACTGCATAGGTAGCAGAGGATGGCCTTGTGGGACATAAATGAGAGGAGAGGCCCTTGGCCTTGTGAAGGCTCGATGCCCCAGTGTAGGGGAATGTGAGAACAGGGAAGTAAGAGTGGGTGGGTTAGTGAGCAGGGGGAGGAGGGATGGGAGATGGGGCTTTTCAGAAGGGAAATGAGGAAAGGGGATAAAATTTGAAATGTACATAAAGAAAATATCTAATAAAAATGGAAAAAAAGGAGCTGGTTTTAAATATCAGAAGAGACTTTGGACTTTTGAGCAACATTGGAACTATTAAAATTATGGGGATTTTTGCAGTTGGAAAGAATGTATTTTGCATTTTGATATTCCCATGAACTTAATAGGTTGGGGTTTAAATTGTGGTACAGAGTGATGTATGCTAGTGTGGAGTTGACAAGAGACGGCCTTGTGATGGTTAGCTTTGACTTATAACTCAATTGAATTAAATACTACTAGGGTATTAGTGACCTTTAAAAAGCAAGTTTCCAGAGAGGTTTAAATATTGTTTTATTTTAAATGTGCATGTTTATATGGGGAGGGGCTGCACATACTCATGGAGGACAGAAGAGGGTACTGGATCCTCTTGATCTGGAGCAATAGGCAGTTGTGAGCCACCTCACACAGGTTCTAGGAGTTGGACTTGGGTCCCTTGGAAAAACAGCAAATACGTAGAGCTACTGAACTGTATCCTCCAGAGAGACTTAAATGTGGAGACATACCCTGAATGTGAACAGCACCGTCTCATGACTGAAGTCCATGACTGTTTAAAAAAAAAAAGGCAGCTGAGCATCAGTGCCTGACCTAACATCACTCCTCACTGAGCTTCCAGGTCTCTGCTTCCTAGCTGGTGTCCAGAGAAAACTGCTCCCACTGCCTTGTCTTCCTAATCATGATCAATTGTAGTCCTGCAAACTGGTAGCCAAAATAAACCCTTCCTCTCTTAAATAACTTAAAAACAAAACAAACAAACAAACAAACAAACAAAAAAACAGAGGTTCTATCACAGCCACAAGCAAAGTAACTAATATAAAAGAAGTATTCTTGAATGAAGTATGGTGTGATTATTCATTTGAGAAAATAAGGCATTGCAACAGAAGAATAAAGAATTAATAACTTACTCAGCAGGCTTTAAGGATACAAATATATAAAATATATTCTTCCAGCTGACTGTGGTACCCCTGTAATCATAAAACTCAGAAGATGAGGCAGAAGGATCTTGGGTTTGAGGCCAGCCATTGTTACATGGCCAGACTCTGTCTCAAAATCAATCAATCAATCAATCAATCAATCAATCAATCAATCAATCAATCAACCAAACAAACAATCAAACAAACAAGTGTGGTAATAGGTATCTTTTTTTCAAGGTGCCAGAATATATTAGTAGAAACATATTATTCCGTAGCTGCTATTTAACAGAATAAGTGTTTTATTAGAGTGGAAGGATAATAAATGTTGGATCATAACTTAGTCAAATAATATATTACAAAGTAAAACATTTGTCCAGGAATTTGTAGTAAAACAAAATATTCTAGCTATAAACTAAGGTCACTCCTTACTTTCTTGGAGAAGTTTCATACTAAATTTATAAAGCATGCTGAAATAAAATTTCTATTATTAAACATATTTACTATTCAGCAGAATATAAGCAATACTAAATTTTCATTTTAGGACTAAATCTTACCCCTTTTCTCAGAAATAAATGAAACGGGAGAGAACAGAACCTTGGAAAATTAAACCCAGTAATGGCTGGAACAATTTTCTCCAACCCCAGCAATGACTTGTTATCTTCTAAATAGAGCTTGTCATCTTGGGACAAAATTCAATTTTGAGAATAAGTGAAATTTCATCTCAATTTTCAACTGTTTAGTGTGTCTGAAAGCCCAACATTGATATTAAATTTTTTTCATACTTATTTTGTATCAGATAATAGAAAATTGTGCCTCCCATGCCCCATGAAGATGGTAAGATTGATGAGTTGTTTACACAAGCAATCAGAATTCATTAACCAGATGCCATTAAGTGTCTTGACTTTGGCTTCACACAGTTTTAGACTTACTCATTTCAGCATGACATCCACAAAGAAAACTAGTGGAACTTATGCCCCTAATGCTAATTATATCTGGTGGTTATAGAGAACTTTATATTCCTCCAAAGTGATTCTATATGGTGGCTAATTAATATACGTTATTCTACAGATTTCCAGAAATTTTCACAGCCCTTTTATATTAAAAGCAGTATTTAACCTTCAGTGTAAGGCATGGAAAACATTTAAAGCCTTACTTAGGTAGAGGATAAGAACATTGTAAACAGAAAAGTTAAACACAACAATGTAGTAACTTTTTTTCTACAACATGTCTTACTCACCAGTGCTAGGCTATAAAGAAACAAAGGCGTACTAACCCAGTGAGAATTCCAATTATAAAACACAAGTGAATTTAATTTGTTCTTGCCTGTTGCCATTTCTTTCTTAAAAAGTTATTTATTCACTTTACAACCCAACATCAGCCCTTTCCTCCTCCCAGTACTCCCTCATGCAAGTCCTACCCCATTCCACCATCCCCTTCTCAAAAGAGAAGGGTAGGCCTCCTGCTGGGTGTCACCCCCATTTCCCCAGTTCCTCCTTAAATCAAGTCCCTGTGGTCTAGGTGCATCCTCTCCCACTGGGGCCAAACAAGGAAGTCCATTTAGGGGAGGAGGATCCACAAGCAGGCAGGCAACAGGCTCAGGGACAACCCCTATTCCAATTGTTGGGGACCCTCACATGAAGACCAAGCTGCTCCTCTGCTACATATGTGCAGGGGGCCTAGACCCAGCCCAGGCTCTCTCTTTGGTTGGTGATTCAGGCACCTTAAAGATTCAGGTTAATTGACTCTGTCTTCCTGTGGAGTCCCTGTCCTCTTCAGGCCCCTCAATTCTGCCAACTCTTTCATAAGATATCCTGAGCTCCATCGAATGTTTGGGTGTGAGTCTCTGCATCTCTTTCCATTGGCTGCTGGGTGGAGACTCCCAGAGGACAATTATGCTAGGTTCCTGTTGCAAGCATAACAGAGTATCATTAATGGTGTCAGGGATTGGTTCCTGCCCATGGATGAGTCTCAATTTGGGGCAGTCATTGGTTGGCCACTCCCCCAGTCTCTGCTCTATCTTTGTCCTTGCATATCTTTTAGGCAGAACACATTTTGGGTTGGAGATTTTGTGGGTGGGTTTCTGTCCTTATTCCTCCACTGGGAGTTCTGCCTGGCTATAGGAAGTGGCCACTTCAGGATCCATATTTCCCACGGCTAGAGGTCTCAGCTAGAGTCGTCCCCATAGACCCTCTGGGGACTCCCCCTATCTCAGGTCGCTGGCATGTCCTAGAGATTGTTCCCCTCTACCTCCAATCTCCCTTCTCTCCTGCTTTTCCTACATATGATCTCGCCACTTTCTCCTCCCCATCCCCTCCCTCTATCAACCTCCTATATCTATTTTGTTTCTACTTCTGAGAAAGATCTGCTATCCTCCCTTGGGCTTCTTTGGGTCTTTGTTAGTTATTTGACTTCTTTGGGTCTGTTGATTATAGCATGCCTGAGGCACAGCCAGCAAAGTCAGGTACCCTGACCTCAATTGTCTGTTGCCATTTCTTATTCTTATTATAAAATTATTTATAGTTTCACTTTAGATCACAAAAAACATTTTAAAATTATGTGAAATAAATAATTCAAATTTTTTTGTAGCAAAAAAAATCAGTGAAAGTTGATGGTGACAGGGATATGTACTTTTGTGGAAGGGGGAATAAAAACCTTCTCTCATACAAAGCTCATCCATTGTGAACAGTTAAGAATAATATTATGTCAGTGAGATGGTTCAGTGGGTCAATCCCCATGACCCACAAGGTAGAAAAAGAGAGCTAACTCCTGTGGGTTGTCTTCTGACCTCTACAGGTGTTCAGGGGTGTGTGTCCCTCCCCAAACAAACAAACAGACAAACAAAACTTAAGAGATCTTTACAAAGTATAACTATATTTGAAAAGCAGGAAGAAGCAAAATGGAATATGTTTCCCAAGCTTTGTCTATCTACTTCTATTTTGGCATTTTAATTTGCATATAGTACAATGCTCAAATCTTGAGCATAATCATCTGCCATACCAGAATAAGGCAGAAAGCATCATATCATCTTCCAACTTCCTGTGTGGCCTTTCTAATTAATACAAATCTTAAGAGTTAACTATTGTTCTGATAACTTTTATGATAAATGTATTTTATTTATTCTTGACATTTTATTAGTGGATAGGTTAATTCTGTAATTCTTACCCTTTTACTATGCCTATATTATCAGTACAAATTTCAAGATTCACAGTGTAACAGGCTTAGTGAATTAAGATTTTTATGTTCTCTCCAGTACTGGGCCACATGATAACTAAAAGTCCATTGCTTCTGGCAGCTCTTGGATCTCACCAGAGAAGTTTCCTTGTACTGCGGACATGATAAATGCAGAGACATGACCAGTCAATGTACAAGAGTAAGTGTCTCTAGAGTGCTCAGCTAAGAGCCATAGATGATTAGGAGCAGAAGTACTGTAATAGCTAGGGCTGGGAAGATTAGGATGAAACATGGTTTCAGAAACATGACAAGACTAGTGCATACATGGACTCAGAGCAGCTGTCGCATGTACAACATCAAGCCAGTCAACATTCTAGCATGAAGGACAAGGGCTCATGAGTGCCCACCCTTAACTGAGAAGCCACTGATAGTTGATTACTTCTAGGGAAAGGAGAATAAGTTTTTTTTTTTTTAAACCTGGTATGTAGTGACAATTCTGGAATTTTGGTTTCTTTAAAAAACACAGAAACATTATAAGAATATGTTTTTGTCTTAATCCCAGGTATGGAATATGGGAGTGCTTCAGACTGTCTGCAGCAGCTGACTATGACTTGACTCATGCCCTAGCAGAGGTGTCATTTTGCCAGCTGCAAATAGTTTCTTTGATTGTGTGATGTTTGGAATTCTAGAAACTTTCCAAAGGGTATATAAATGCTAGAGCCTTGATTGGGGTGTGTGTGTATAGTTGTTGGTCATTCAGGGGGTTAGATGAAGTTTGTTAGTAGACATGGTCAAAGAAGAAACAAGAAGAAAGAAATTAGATTCAGAGAATTAGAAATCAGATTCAGGACAGAGATCTCCCCTATATCCTTCTTTCTTTATTATCTAGTGATATGGGGGTAAAACTGGGGGGGGGAGATAAAAGGTGGGAAAAAGAAGAACCCACAAAGACCAGCTACACTGGTAGGGTGACCATGTTCGAGTGGGTATTCCTGATGGTACTCTATCTGGATTCTACCTCTAAAGTTCCTGGCAACAGCCAATGTGCTCCTCCCCACAGTTACCTGGCAGCATCCAGGTAGGCTGGCCCACTATAAAAGGGGCTGCTGGCCCCCTCCTCTTTCTCTTTCTTAATCTTACTCCCTTATTCTTTTCTCTCCCTTGCCTTTTGCTCCCTTGCTCCCCCTCTCTCCCTATTCCCTTCCCCCTCTCTACACATTGTCATGGCTGGCCTCTACTTCTCTACTCTCTCCTTCTCTCTGCTTTTCTGTCTCTACTACTCTCTTAACTCCCCTCTCCATGCCCTAAATAAACTCTATTCTATGTTATACCATTGTGTGGCTGGTCCCTCAGGGGGAAGGGATGCCTTGGAATGGGCCCATCGGGCCATCCCCTTCCCTCATACTTCACCACACCCCCATAGAACATATATTGTTGTGATTATAAAAAGAGAAAGAGCTCTTTCTCTTTTTATAATCACAACAATCTCCTCACCCATAAGTAATAAAGGCAACACAAATCAGACTTGGTGGGTTGTAGAAAAGGAGGATGTGAAGTTGGGATAGGGGAGTGAATTTGGGAAGAGTTAGAGGTGAATGTGATCAAAATACTGAATGCATGTTTAAAATTCTCAAAGAACTGGTAAAATAGTATATTTAATAACATAAAAAAAGATTACTTCTGCTGCCATTACTAAATAAAATGTAATAGGAAGTAGACAGTTGATTGGTAGATGTTAGAGCATAGAATAAGCTACCAGGTAGGCAGCAAAGCTTGCTATACTTTGAAGAGTGAAGTCAAGGGTAATTGTATGAGCCTAGATCACTGGACTAAAGTGAACATTAGGGATCTATTTCTAGAAGCGGTGATCAATTTGAAGCCTGTGTTGTGGGAATAGGATCAGAGCTTGGATTACATATGGTGGTAAGGGTGTGTTATGCCTTAGAATTAAGGCTCTAACCCAAGATTCAACTTACCTGTCAAGCTGGGTACCAATTTTCACACAGAGGTGATGAAAATCCCATTCCAGGAGGGGACACAGAAGAAAGAAAGGCCTGCTCCTCCATAAAGCCCACAGAGTCAAACCATCTCTCATGGATATAACAGACTGATCCTCGTAAGCAGAGCATACCTTAAATAGGCTTTTCTTCCATTTGCTGACCAGATGAATTCTGGAAACTGCTTCATATGGCTGCATTGACTTTTTTTTACCAGCCAGAATAAATTGCTATGTGGGGACAGTGATCAAGCAAGCTGGAAGCTCACTCTCTGGATCTTGTTTAAACCCTCATACTGGCTTTGTGACTTCAGATAACTTATTCCCTCAAGTCCCAGTTCTTTTTAAATGGTTAAAGAGATGTGATAGTATTGAATGTGATGAAATGATTAATTTTTAGTGTTGAAAAAATTTGGAGTCACCATAGAAACATGTCTTTAGGTGTGTCTATGAGAGTGTTTCCAGAAAGGTTTAACTGAGGTGGGATGATCCACTCTGAGTGTGGTAAAAATCACCCCATGATCTGAATAAAAAGAAGATAATGAGCCAAGCAACAGTATTAATCTCTTCCTGTTTCCTTGCTGCAGATGCAGTATAATCACCTGCTTCAAGCTCCTGCCACCATGACTTCCTGCCTTGATGGACTGTCACCTCCAACTGTGAACCAAATAAATCTCTCCCTTCCTTAGGCTGCTTTTGCCACAGCAATGGGATAAACAGATAATGAAGAGAATTAAGTGAGAAAATCCATGAGTATGGCTGCTCCCTGCTACTCACTTATCCATGGGTTATAAAAGAAAAAGAAAGGAACCTGTTTAAACTATTGACTTTTAAAAATCAGCTGCTACGTTCTCTGTTTTATGAATGTATGTGGATCTTACTAGTCTAGGTGTTTCCAAACCTTTAAATTTTTTTTAACTGAGAACATCATACATATATAGAATGAGAATGTATTTCAATCAAATCATGTCCTCTTATTTCTTCTCATGCTTTCCCATCCAACTTCATGTGTTATCTTTTATTTTTTAATTTTATTTTTTAGTCTACTGAGTCAACTTGGTATTGCTTGTACATAGGATTGTCTACAAGAACATGGCTAACCTCTTAGATCACATCCCTAAAGAAAACCGACTCCATCTCTCAGAAACAGCAACCATCATTTACCAATAGCTTCTCAGCTATTGGTGGGACTTCATAAGTCACCCATCATCCATCCTGGGATTTTGGCTGGCTTGGTTTCACGTAGGTTTGTGTATGAAACCCCAGCAACTCTGAGTTCATGTGTGCAATGATCCTGCCATGTCCATCAAATAATAATTTAACTGCAGACATCTAGTAACTCTTTTATGTGATGTTCCCTGGGCTTTGTGGGGAGGGGATGTGATATTCATCCTATATTTTTAAAAAATAATGGGCAAGGGCTGGAAAGATGGCTCAGCAGTTAAGAGCACTGGCTGCTCTTCCAGAAGTCCTGAGTTCAATTTCCAGTAACTACATGGTGGCTCACAACCATCTGTAATGGGATCTGATGCCCTCTTCTGGTATGTCTGAAGAGAGCAATAGTGTACTCATATATAAATAAATAAATCTTAAAAAAAATAGGCAAACTCCTTTCCATTTCTCTGGGTGATAACCTACTGAGGGCAGTGATTGTATCTTTCACATCAGTGACTGTCATGATGCACATAGTGGACATGAAGGAAATGCTTGCCATGTGCATCAACAAAGCATTTTATTTGGTAAGTATGTCACATATCATTTGGAGGTATTTCTTGCATAACATTCATACTGAAGTTTATGTTTTTAGGGAAGGTATGAATTTCAGTGAATCCTTCAAATCCACTTGTTGAGCTCTCTTAGACCTCTTAAACTGTCTTGACCACAACACAAGACTGCTGTTTATGAAACAATTCTCTGTTGGAAGGCTCTGCAGTCATATTGTGAAAATAACTATAATTTAACTACTGAGGAGCATTTGCCTCAGCAGAGTCTTCCTGGGGAAGGATAACCTTTAGGGGCAGCTTACACCACACGCATCTCATGAGACCAGTGGTATGTAGGCCTAGAGACCAACCATCAATTTCCCATGATGCTCTAAACATTTTTGCAATATATCTCTATTTCTATCTCTACCTCTACCTCTATCATCTCTATCATCTCTATCTCTATCTTATCTCTATCTCTATTTCTACCTCTATCTCTATCTCTCTTTGATCTTGAACATGAGATTGAGATTCAACACTTAAAAAGTGAGTTTGGAAAATACAAGGCACTCCTATCTGCCAGAGCTGCAGCTACTAATTCTGTTAATATGATTAAATGATTAATTAATCCTCAGACAAAGAAAAAAAAAGAGCCTCTGTGTTTACCCCCATACTGAGAGAGGCCTACTGACAGCTACAGGCCATTGGTGTAACTATTTTTGTTTTATTTTATTTTGAGATGCTGGGTATTAAGTCCAGGAACTTGTGCAAGTGCCCTATGAATGAGCTATATCCACAGTTCTTTATATATATTGAGACAGACTCTCACTAAATTGACCATATTGTCCTTGAACTCACCATGTAACTCAGAATGGCCTTGAATTTTCCATTCTCCTGCATCAGCCTCCAGGTAGCTAGAATTACAGTTGCAAGCATCATGACTAGCCCCATAAAGTTGAGCATCTCCAGTATCTTCCATGTCTTCCTGATGAGCTGTCTCATGAAGAGACACACAGATGGCTTTTGAATACACCAATAGTCTGACTCCTAAAAGGATCCCCTTACAGAAAAATTTATGTTAATTAAAATTTGTTATTTACATACACATTTTTAGTTTTTTGAGATTATAATTTAAATATAACATTTCTCATTTATATTTCCTTCTTTCAAACCATTCTTTTCTCTCCATTATCTATTCTCTCTTCATATTTATGACCTCTTTTTTAACCAGTTGTTAACTGCCTGTCTATATGTATTTGTATATACATATATATAAATCTTCACACACATATGTAAACAGATATATAACCTGTTCAGTCTGTACATTGTTATTTGTGTGTATATTTTCAGGGCTGGCCATGTGGTATTGATGGTGCTGCATAGTTGCTGTGCCCTTTCCTGAGTGGGATCACTACTCCCATTCACAGCTTTCCTCAGCTGCCTATAGATTCTGGCCTAGAATAGAGACCTTGTGGGCTTTTCTCCATCAAGCTTGGCATGCCTGTTGGTGTTATCTATATGCACCCTATATTTGGGCATTCATGTTACTGAGACTTTATGTAGCTTCTGATATTACTAGAAGACACAATCTCAATGACACAAATATTTAGTTGAAACAGATCACTGCAATAAGAGATAGCTAAGAGAGAAGATTCAGCAGACATTTTATGACATGCACCTTCTGTTTTTATTCAGGGGACACTCAAATGGCTAGTTCTTAAAGAAGTGATTGAATTTTGGCATCTAAAACAAAGAATGGTAGATTTCTGGAGAAATGAAGGACAAAGAAAAGAGCTGAGTTTCCTAGGGCAGTTATATGTGAGGAGACTCTCTCAGGATTTCTATCACTGTAAAGAGACACCATGACCAAGACAACTATTATAAAGAACAACATTTAATTGGGGATAACTTACTGGTTCTGAGGTTCAGTCCACTATCATCATGGTGGGAAGCATGGCAGCATCCAGTTAGGCATGGTGCTGGAGGAGCTCAGAGTTCTACATTTTATTCTGAAGGCAAACAGAAGACTAGCTTCCAGGCAGCTTCAAGGAGAGTCTCAAAGCCTACACCCACAGTGACATACTTCCTCCAAAGTCATACCTCCTAATAGTGCCACTCCCTGGACCAAGCTCACTCAACCTTACCAGTTCTTTTGTCTGGTGGCATGGTCCACTTGCCCCACGGCTTATAGCTTGTCTTAACTTCCCTTTCACTATTGGTTTCCTGACTACAGATGTGATGTGACCAGCCACTTCCTCCTCTTTTCCTACCATGATAGATTTTTATCCTCTCAAACTAAGACAGAACAAATGTCTGTTTCCTCTAGTTACTTCCTTCCAGGTATTTTGTCACAAAAGCAGGAAGAGAGATTCAAACAACAGTTGAAATAGAAGAGTACTGTTGGATTGTTTAGGTGTCTATGATAGATAACAGGGGATCTAGTGAATCTTCATACACCTATGTAAATAATGACGGGAAAGAATTATATCATATTCTAAAACCAGAGTGGCTTTTGCCCCTATGCAATTTTCTCATGGAATCAAACTTCCAGGCATCCTGTAATTAATCTTCACATCTCTCAGCTTTTTGTCTATTATTCTGGTTAATCAGAGTCAGTGGAACAAGCTAATTATATAGGCAAATTAAGTAAACTGCAGACCTAATGATTAAGAATCATTACAGGCTCCAACTTAGCTTGACCACTGCCTCTCATGTGACCCTGTCTTCCATGTGAACCTGCCTCCGGGGTTTAATTTGTGCTTACATGGGAATTTGCGCATCAGCTACAGGTCTTTGCTAACAGTTGGCTTTTTGACGGGTCAATAAAGAGCCAACAGCCAATGGCTGGGCAGGCTGAAAGAGGCGGGATTTTTAGGAAGGGCTGCCCCTAGGAAACAGGGCAGCAAAGGTAAAATACAGATTTAGAAAGTGTTAACTCTGGAATACTGGAGGTGAGTGTGTGCTGGCCTGAGGGAGGTTTGGAAATGTCCAGCCATTGAGCTAATCAAGACATATCAAAATATAAAGTGTTTGTATGTGTGTATATATTTTCATTCATGAACCCAGAGAACTCTGGCAGGTGGCAAGAAGTGATTAATTCTGTACAAAGTTCAACCCATCTGCTCCTCATCTTCCTTCACCTGCAAGATGGGCTGGAAAACAGCACACATCCTGACACCTAGTAACAAAGTTTGAATACAGTAAGTCAAAAGCATTTGGAGCACAGAGAGAAATCAATAAACACTAGCTATTATGTTTTAAGGGATTTTTCTAGAAGTAAAAATGTTTTCATTTCGTTATTTAGGGAGATAAATCTATAGTTGAATTCATCTGTGACACAGAATCAGCTTTAAAAGGCAGTAAGATGTGGCATAAAACAAAATCAAATATTTTTAAAATGTGAAAACAGTTTAATGAATTTCAGCCCAGAAAGTATTGAACCAATATATTTGATCTATAAACATTTATCACCCATCCAGGTGTATGAGAGAAAGCAAATTAAGCCCTTGCTCAGGCAATTACAATCTAAGCTGTAGAATGCTGGCAAGTTCTGAGAGTGAGAAATAGAATATTAAGTATGAAGATGAGAGGAAACTTGCAAGAGGCGATTGGTGAGAGATGAGAGCCAGTGGGTGAGCTGGGCTGAAATAGACTGAAGGGTGGCCCTGAGCCTGGAGGGTGTGGCCAGAAAGGAAAGACCTTTAGCAGAGCAGCCATTGTGCTGCCCAAAAGCCAGCGCTCCTGAAAGCCAGCGATATAGGTGTCAACTGTCAGGGTCATAAAAATGCAGAGGCTTTTGTCACAGGTTCACATGGAATCCAAGATCCTGCACCCTTAACCAGATGCCATGTGACAACACAGCAAAAGCCTTTTAGCTTCCATATTCAGGAGATGTCGGTCATCTGGGAGGGAACAGCTTGTATCCTGGAGTAATATGCAAGAGGATCCAGTCTTGGCTGCAAGGGGGATCCTGCAGCTATGTCCGTAGAAGGACTTAAACTGAGAGAGTGGAGTGGGAATAGGAAGAAAGGCATAAACTCTGCAAAGAAGAAACGGAGTACAGGCAAAGACACAGGCAAAGGAAGAGGCATCAATTATCATGTGACCAGGAAAGTGTGATTCCAAGGGTGCATACGAGAAGATTAGTAGAGGGCAGGAGTGGGAGGAGGTACTGAATGGTGAAGCTGTGCTCCGGAGTAGTTTTCTCAGGAAAGGGATGGGATTAATTCTTAGATTTCATCCATATTAAGTGCACAAAAATGGTGGTTGAAGTATAAAGAAATAATTTTTGTTATTTTCTACAGATGTGCAGGAGTCCTTGTGGACAGCGTAGTCAAGGATATTTCCACAGTGTGAAGAGGGAGAGAAAGATACAGAAAGCAGAACCTGGAACTACAGAGTCCTGACAACTAACTGGAAGAATGGTAGAAACCCTGTTGCCCTGCAAAAGCAATAGGAGCACAGAAGCTTAATGGGCCAAGTCACCAATAACATTCATTTAGGTGTTTTTCTTTGTGTGTGTAGTGTGCACGTACTTGTATATATGTGTATGCAAATGTGTGGATATACATGTGTGTTGTATGCATGTGCATGTCAAGGTCAGAGGTCGATCTTGAGCATCTTTTTCTATCCCTCTCCAGCATACTACAGGAGGCAGGGTCTTTAATTGAATTTAGAACTTACCAGTCTTGCTGGGCTGGCTGGTTAGGCAGTGCCCAGGATTCTCCTGTCTACTCTACCAGGTCCTAGAATTCCAGACCTACGTTTCTACACCTGGTGTTTTATGTGTGTGCTAGGGACAAGGACTCAGTTCCTTATACTTGCAACTGAACAATTTCCCCTGCCCCATTTTGAGTTATTTTGAGATATAGTTCTCTATGCTGCCTGACCAGACCTTCAACTTGTGATCCTTCTATCTTAGCCTCCTAAATACTAGGATTCCCAGGGTGTACTACCATTCCCAACTTCATTTCTAGTTCTTATCATATGGAAAAGGTTATATAGCCATAGGAGAAATTTCTGGGAAAAAAACCCCCACAAAAAGAAAACCATGAAATTGATTATAGAACCCCCTCTCTGTTTTGTCCATATGTATATACATATTCATTTATTCACTTATGTCTTTTTCTCTTTGCCAATATACTTTTTTTTGACAAATCGGATAATGATGTTTAAATGGTTTTTCATTCAACTTTAAAATATGTTCTGAATACTTCCCCCTGACATTAACAATTTATTATCATATATTTTTTAAATGAACAAATCCAGGTTACCCAAAAAAGTCAGAAAAGTATTTAGAAAGATATGGTGCCAAATAAAGATCTTCTAGGCTGTGGGGGCAGGGGGGAAGGACTGCACAGAAGTAGTTTGTTGAAGGATTGAGTTGAAGCCAGGAGGGAAGGGAGGGGCAAGAAGGTGGGGCAGCATCAGGATTCCTCCTTGCCGGGCTGTAGGCTTATATTCAGATGGAGAAAGTTGTATGTGGAGCTGAAAAACAGGAAATATAGACAAGAGAAAGCTGGATGCAGTTCATATTTGCAAGAAACAAAGCCATCTTAAAAAATGAGGCATGACTATGTGCCTGTGTGTATGTATGGCCTTATGAAAACCAGAAGACAGCTCAGGATTCGGCCGTCGGTATCTTTATTTGCCAATGAGAATTGACTTGGGTGCAAGATCCCAGGGGCTACGTACAGACTCCAGGTCTTGGGGACCCACACTTAGCATCACAATAGATGAAAAAAGACAAAACCTCAAAATGTACTCACATTTGAAGATTTGGAGCTAGGAATCTCAGATGAGAGAGAACATGTGACATTTGTTCTTTGGGTCTGGGTTACCTCACTCAATATGATCTTTCCTAGTTACTTACTTACCTAGTTACTTACTTGCAAAGCTCAAGATTTCATTTTTCTATATTGCTGAATAGTATCCCATAGTGTGTATGCACCACACTTTCATTATCCACTCATTGGTTGTAGGGAGTTTTGGTTGCTTCCATTTCCTAGCTGTTATGACTAGAGCAGCAACAAACATGGCTGAGTAAGCGTCTGCAGGGTTGGATGTCCAGTCCTTCAGGCATATGCCTCAGGGTGGTATAGCTGGGTCACATGATGGATCTATTGCTAACTTTTGGAGAATTCTCCACATTGATTTCCATAGTGGCTGGACCAGTTTGCAAAACAACCAACAGTGAATTGAAGGTTCCCTTTCTTCACATCCCAGCTAGCACTTGTCAATATTTTGTTGAGCTTTGCAGTTCTTTCTGGGGTAAGGTGAAATCTCAAAGTTGTTTTAATTTGAATTTCCCTAATTACTAGGGGTAATAGACATTTTTAAAAATGTATTTCTTAGTTGCCTTCCTTCTTCTTTTCCTCTTCTCCTTGCCCTTGCCCTTCCTTCTCTCCCTCTTCTTCTTCCTCCTCTTCCTCCTTCAAGAACTATTTGCTTTTTTTGGTTTCTTTCAAGTTCTTTATATACTTTGGATATTAATTTTCTGTCAGATGGAAATCTGACAAAAGATCTCACGGATTCTGTGGGCCTCCTCTTTGTCTGACATTGCTTCTTTAGCTGTGCATAAGGTTCTTAGTTGCACTTGACAATTGTTGGCCTTAATTCTTGGGTGGATAGAGTCCTATTCAGAAAGTCTTTTCATATGCCTACACATCATGTATGGTACTGCCTGTTTTCTTCTAACAGTTTTAGGTTTCACATTTTAGTCTTCTATCCATTTAGACTTAGTTTCTGTGCAAGGTGATAGATAATGACTATTTTCATTCTTCTGCACCAAGGACATCCAGTTCTCCCAACACCATTCGTTGAAGATGCTTTCTTTTCTCCACTGCATGTTTTGGCATTTTGGTGAAATATTAAGTGGCTGAAGTTATATGTATTCATCTTTGTTTTCTAAAATTTCTTTCTGTTGGCCTAAATGTTAGCTTTTGAGCCAATATCATATTATTTTGGTTATTATATCTCTCTAATATTTCTTGAAATCTGGAGTTCTTCAGCATTACTTTTTGATTGTTTTGGATACCTGGCATGTTTTCTGATTCATATAAATCATTTTTATAATAATTGCAATATATTACAATAATGATTTTATAATCATTGAAATATATATGTCACTTGCAAATAAGGATAGTTTGACTTCTTTCTCTATTTATATCCCTTTAATTTTCTTCTCTTGACTTATTGCTTCAGCTATTGCTTCCATGACTATACTGAAATAAGTGGGGATAGAGGACAGCTCTGTCCCAGTCCTGACTTCTATGGGATGCCTTTAAGCTTTTCTCCAATTATGATGATGTTGGCTGTGGTTTTCTTATATAGATTTTATTATATTGAGCTATGTTCCTATATTCTCTAAATATTTTTATCATGAAAAGGGCATGTTGGATTTTTGTCTGCTGATATCATCATGATTTTTGTCTTTAAGTCCATTTATGTAGTTTACTGCATTTGTTGACTTGCATATATTGAACCATCTTTGCATTTCAGGGATGAAGTCATTTTGGTCATGGTGTATAATCTTTTGGATGCATGCGTGTGTTCTGCTTGAAAGTATCTTATTGAGAAGTTTTAAATATGTGTTAATCAGGGACACTGGCCTGTAGTTTTCTTTTTTGTTTGTCTTTACTTGATTTTGGTATTAGAGTGATACTGGTTTCTTCTTTTCCTTTTTCCTTTGAATAGTTTAAGAAGGATTGATTGTGCATTTTCTTTGAATTCTGCTATAAATCTGTTATTATTATTATTACTCTTCTAATCTCCTTATATGTTATGGGTCTGTTCAGGGTGTTGAATTCTTCTTGGTTTAATTTTGGTGATTTGGTTGAATCTGGAAATCAATTAACCCCTCCCACTGCCCCCCCACCTCCCCACCCCTCCCCGCCACTTTTTTTCCCAATTTTTTATTAGGTATCTTCTTCATTTACATTTCAAATGCTATCCCGAAAGTCCCCTCTACCCTCCCCCGACCCTGCTCCCCTACCCACCCACTCCCACTTCTTGGCCCTGGTGTTCCCCTGTACTGGGGCATATAAAATTTGCAAGACCAAGGGGCCTCTCTTCCCAGTGATGGCCAACTAGGCCGTCTTCTGCTACATATGCAGCTAGAGACACGAGCTCTGGGGGTACTGGTTAGTTCATATTGTTGTTCCACCTATAGGGTTGCAGACCCCTTTAGCTCCTTGGGTACTTTGTCTAGCTCCTCCATTGGGGGCTCTGTGTTCCATCCAATAGCTGACTGTGAGCATCCACTTCTGTGTTTGCAGGCACTGGCATAGTCTCACAAGAGACAGCTATATCAGGGTCCTATCAGCAAAAGATTCATTTATTTTATGTATATGAGTACCAGAAGAGGGCATCAATTCCAGTATAGATGGTTGTGAGTCACCATGTGGTTGCTGGGAATCAGAGCTTTTAACTGCTGAGCCATCTCTCCAGTACTCCTCTCCACCCCTCACCCTCTGCTCCCCTGCTCTTTATAATTTTTTTTTTAACTTAATGGAGTACAGGTTTTAAAAACCAGTTTTTATAGTATTTTGTCCTAATGTTTCACTGTTCATTTCAGATTCTGTTATTTTTTTGTCTTCCTTTTCTTACTTTTGGTTAGTTGGGTCATAGGCCAAATCTTACTTTCCTAAAGAACAAGATTCTTTGTATTGCTTTCTTTGTTTCACTTTGTTAATTTGTTTGTCTGACTTTTATTAGTTCATGTTGTTGACTGGGTTTGGATTTGGTTTGTTCTCATTTTTTCCCAAAACTTTGAGTTGCATCATTAGTTAACAGATTTGTGCTTTTTCTGCCTTGCAATTCTGGCACTTTGAGCTGTGAATTTCCTGTAGAACGACTTTCAAATGTGTTCAGCTGCTGTGTTGTGCTTTCATTTTTATTTGGTTCCAGGAAAGGTTTTAGTTCTTTCTTGATCTCTTCTTTGACTCATTCATCATTCAGCAATGGCTTGTTTACTATCCTTGGGTTTGTGTGCTTACTAACAACTGGTTTGCTGACAGCTTTAAGTTATATAGCATGATGGTCAGATAAGATACATGGCACTATTTCTGTCTTTTGCCTTCCTAAGGATTTGTTTTGTGCCACAGGATGTGGTCTACATTAGACAAACTTTTGTGTGCTGCTGTATAGAATCTTTGGAGTTTGGGTGCAGTATTCTGTAGATATTTGTAGATAGATGCATATCGTCAATTAAGTCTGACGTTTCTCTGTCTAATTTTGTCTGTTGATTTGCCTATTTGAGGAAGTGTGGAATTGAAATCATCTGCTCTTAGTAGACTGCTATTAATGCGTATCTTTAAATTTTAAAAATGAAACTGGAAGTATCAGTTTAATGCATATATGATTAAGATAGCAGTATCTTTTTATTATCTGTTCCTTTGATTAGAATGAAATAATAGCTATGTATTGTGGTGTATGCTGTAATTTCAGTACTTGGAAAATGGAGGCAGGTGGATTGAAAGTTTGAAACCTAACGCCCAAATCAAAATCAAACCAAATAGTCCCATATAGACATGGAGCAGTAGACCAGACCAATACTAGCTGCTGCATCTCCTTTTTTTTTTTTTTTCTGTTTAGTTGAATATGGGAATCATTAATTACTATTTTTATACTGATGCAATAAAAATACAGGTTAATAAGGAATGATGAATATTTTCTATTATTGATCCCCTGTGCTTTGAAATTTTGTTTCTTTTTTTTATATATTTTTTTATTACATATTTTCCTCAATTACATTTCCAATGCTATCCCAAGAGTTCCTCATACCCCCCACCCCCCACTCCCCTACCCACCCATTCCCACTTTATTGGCCCTGGTGTTCCCCTATACTGGGGCATATAAAGTTTGTGTGTCCAATGGGCCTCTCTTTCCAGTGATGGCTTACTAGGACATCTTTTGATACATATGCAGCTAAAGTCAAGAGCTCCAGGGTACTGGTTAGTTCATAATGTTGTTGCACCTACAGGGTTACAGATCTCTTTAGTTCCTTGGTTACTTTCTCTAGCTCCTCCATTGGGGGCCCTGTGATCCATCCAATAGCTGACTGTGAGCATCCGCTTATGTGTTTGCTAGGCCCCGGCCTAGTCTCTTGACAGCTATATCAGGGTCCTTTCAGCAAAGGCTTGCTGGTGTATGCAATTGTGTCATCGTTTGGAGGCTAATTTTGGGATGGATCCCTAGATATGGCAGTCTCTAGATGGTCCATCCTTTTGTCTCAGCTCCAAACTTTGTCTCTGTAACTCCTTTCATGGGTGATTGTTTCCAATTCTAAGAAGGGGCAAAGTGTCCACACTTTGGTCTTCGTTCTTCTTCAGTTTCATGTGTTTTACAAATTGTCTCTTATATCTCGGGTATACTAAGTTTATGGGCTAATATCCACTTATCAGTGAGTACATATCATTTGAGTTCTTTTGTGATTGTGTTATCTCACTCAGGATGATGCCCTCCAGGTCCAACCATTTGCCTAGGAATTTCATAAATTCATTCTCCATTGTGTAAATGTACCACATTTTTTGTATCCATTCCTCTGTTGAGGGGCATCTGGGTTCTTTCCAGCTTCTGGCTATTATAAATAAGGCTGCTATGAACATAGTAGAGCATGTGTCCTTCTTACCGGTTGGGACATCTTCTGGATATATGCCCAGGAGAGGTATTGTGGGATCCTCCAGTAGTACTATGTCCAATTTTCTGAGGAACCGCCAGACTGATTTCCAGAGTGGTTGTACAAGCTTGTAATCCCACCAACAATGAAGGAGTGTTCCTCTTTCTCCACATCCTCGCCAGCATCTGCTATAACCTGAATTTTTGATCTTAGCTATTCTGACTGGTGTGAGATGGAATCTCAGGGTTGTTTTGATTTGCATTTCTCTGATGATTAAGGATGCTGAGCATTTTTTCAGATGCTTCTCAGCCATTCGGTATTCCTCAGGTGAGAATTCTTTATTTATCTCTGAGACCCAATTTTTAATGGGGTTATTTGATTTTCTGGAGTCCACCTTCTTGAGTTCTTTATATATATTGGAAATTAGTCCCCTATCTGATTTAGGATAAGTAAAGATCCTTTCCCAGTATGTTGGTGGCCTTTTTGTCTTATTGACAGTGTCTTTTGCCTTACAGAAGCTTTGCAGTTTCATTAGGTCTCATTTGTCAATTCTCGATCTTTCAGCACAAGCCATTGCTGTTCTATTCAGGAATTTTTCCCCTGTGCCCATATCTTCGAGGCTTTTCCCCACTTTCTCCTCTATAAGTTTCAGTGTCTCTGGTTTCACGTGGAGTTCCTTGATCCACTTAGATTTGACCTTAGTACAAGGAGATAGGAATGGATCAATTCACATTTTTATTTTACACGATAACCACCAGTTGTGCCAGCACCATTTGTTGAAAATGCTGTCTTTCTTCCACTGGATGGTTTTAGCTCCCTTGTCAAAGATCAAGTGACCATAGTTGTGTGGGTTCATTTCTGGGTCTTCAATTCTATTCCATTGGTCTACTTGTCTGTCACTATACCAGTACAATGAAGTTTTTAATCACAATTGCTCTGTAGTACAGCTTTAGGTCAGGCATGGTGATTCCTCCACAGGTTCTTTTATCCTTGAGAAGAGTTTTTGCTATCCTAGGTTTTTTATTATTCCAGATGAATTTGAAGATTGCTCTTTCTAATTCGTTGAAGAATTGAGTTGGAATTTTGATGGGGATTGCATTGAATCTGTAGATTGCTTTTGGCAAGATAGCCATTTTTACAGTGTTGATCCTGCCAATCCATGAGCATGGGAGATCTTTCCATCTTCTGAGATCTTCTTTAGTTTCTCTCTGCAGAGACTTGAAGTTCTTATCCTACAGATCTTTCACTTCCTTAGTTAGAGTCAAGCCAAGATATTTTATATTATTTGTTACTATTGAGAAGGGTGTTGTTTCCCTAATTTCTTTCTCAGCCTGTTTATTCTTTGTGTAGAGAAAGGCCATTGACTTGTTTGAATAAATTTTATATCCAGCTACTTCATCGAAGCTGTTTATCAGGTTTGGAAGTTCTCGGGTGGAATTTTTAGGGTCACTTATATATACTATCATATCATCTGCAAAAAGTAATATTTTGACTTCATCTTTTCCAATTTGTATCCCCTTGATCTCCTTTTGTTGTTGAATTTCTCTGGCTAGGACTTCAAGTACTATGTTGAGTAGGTAGGGAGAAAGTGGGCAGCCTTGTCTAGTCCCTGATTTTAGTTGGATTTCTTCAAGCTTCTCACCATTTACTTTGATGTTGGCTACTGGTTTGCTGTAGATTGCTCTTATCATGTTTAGGTATGGGCCTTGTATTCCTGATCTTTACAAGACTTTTATCATGAACGGGTGTTGGATCTTGTCGAATGCTTTTTCCGCATCTAACGAGATGATCATGTGGTTTTTGTCTTTGAGTTTGTTTATATAATGGATTAAGTTGATGGATTTCGGTATATTAAACCATCCCTGCATCCCTGGAATAAAACTTACTTGGTCCGGATGGATGATTGCTTTAATGTGTTCTTGGATTGGGTTAGCGAGAATTTTATTGAGGATTTTTGCATCGATATTCATAAGGGAAGTTGGTCTGAAGTTTTCTATCTTTGTTGGATCTTTTTGTAGTTTAGGTATCAGAGTAATTGTCGCTTCATAGAATGAGTTGGGTAGAGTACCTTCTACTTCTATTTTGTGGAATAGTTTGTGCAGAACTGCAAATAGATCTTCTTTGAAGGTCTGGTAGAACTCTGCACTAAACACATTTGGTCCTGGGCTTTTTTTGGCTGGGAGACTATTAATGACTGCTTCTATTTCTTTAGGGGATATGGGACTGTTTAGATCGTTAACTTGATCCTGATTTAACTTTGGTACCTGGTATCTGTCTAGAAATTTGTCCATTTCGTCCAGGTTTTCCAGTTTTGTTGAGTATAGCCTTTTGTAGAAGGATCTGATGGTGTTTTGGATTTCTTCAGGATCTGTTGTTATGTCTCCCTTTTGATTTCTGATTTTGTTAATTAGGATGCTGTCCCTGTGCCCTCTAGTGAGTCTGGCTAAGGGTTTATCTATCATGTTGATTTTCTCAAAGAACCAACTCCTCCTTTGGTTAATTCTTTGAATAGTTCTTCTTGTTTCCACTTGGTTGATTTTACCCCCGAGTTTGATTATTTCCTGCCTTCTACTCCTCTTGGGTGAATTTGCTTCCTTTTTTCTAGAGTATTTAGATGTGTTGTCAAGCTGCTAGTGTGTGCTCTCTCTAGTTTCTTTTTGGAGGCACTCAGAGCTATGAGTTTCCCTCTTAGAAATGCTTTCATTGTGTCCCATATGTTTGGGTACATTGTGGCTTCATTTTCATTAAACTCTAAAAAGTCTTTAATTTCTTTCTTTATTCCTTCCCTGACCAAGTTATCATTGAGAAGAGTGTTGTTCAGTTTCCACGTGAATGTCGGCTTTCTATTATTTATGTTGTTATTGAAGATCAGCCTTAGTCCATGGTGATGTGATAGGCTGCATGGGACAATTTCAATATTTTTGTATCTGTTGATGCCTGTTTTATGACCAATTATATGGTCAATTTTGGAGAATGTACCATGAGGTGATGAGAAGAAATTATATCCTTTTGTTTTAGGATAAAATGTTCTGTAGATATCTGTTAAGTCCATTTGTTTCATAACTTCTGTTAGTTTCACTGTGTCCCTGTTTAGTTTCTGTTTCTATGATCTGTCCATTGATGAAAGTGGTGTGTTGAAGTCTCCCACTATTATTGTGTGAGGTGCAATGTGTGCTTTGAGCTTTACTAAAGTGTCTTTAATACTGTGGCTGCCCTTGTATTTGGAGTAAAGATAATCAGAATTGCGAATTCCTCTTGGATTATTTTACTTTTGATGAGTATGAAGTGTCCCTCCTTTTCTTTTTGATAACTTTGTGTTGGAAGTCGATTTTATTAGATATTAGAATGGCTACTCCAGCTTGTTTCTTCAGACCATTTGCTTGGAAAATTGTTTTCCAGCCTTTCACTCTGAGGTAGTGTCTGTGTTTTTCCCTGAGATGGGTTTCCTGTAAGCAGCAGAATGTTGGGTCCTGTTTGTGTAGCCAGTCTGTTAGTCTATGTCTTTTTATTGGGGAATTGAGTCCATTGATATTAAGAGATATTGAGTAAAAGTAATTGTTGCTTCCTTTTATTTTTGTTGTTAGATTTGGCATTCTGTTCTTGTGGCTGTCTTGTTTTTGGTTTGTTGAGGGATTACTTTCTTGCTTTTTCAAGGGCGTGATTTCTGTCTTTGTATTTTTTTTTTTTTCTGTTATTATCCTTTTAAGGGGTGGATTCATGGAAAGATAATGTGTGAATTTGGTTTTGTCGTGGAATACTTTGGTTTCTCCATCTATAGTAATTGAGAGTTTGGCTGGGTATATTAGCCTGGGCTGGCATTTGTGTTCTCTTAGTGTCTGTATAACATCTGTCCAGGATCTCCTGTCTTTCGTAGTCTCTGGTGAAAAGTCTGGTGTAATTCTGATAGGCCTGCCTTTATATGTTACTTGACCTTTCTCTCTTACTGCTTTTAATATTCTATCTTTATTTAGTGCATTTGTTGTTCTGATTATTATGTGTCGGGAGGAATTTCTTTTCTGGTCCAGTCTATTTGGAGTTCTGTAGGCTTCTTCTATGTTCATGGGCATGTCTTTCTTTAGGTTTGGGAAGTTTTCTTCCATAATTTTGTTGAAGATGTTTGCTGGCCCTTTAAGTTGAAAATCTTCATTCTCATCAACTCCTATTATCTGTAGCTTTGGTCTTCTCATTGTGTCCTGGATTTCCTGGATGTTTTGAGTTAGGGTCTTTTTGTGTTTTGTATTTTCTTTGATTGTTGTGCCGATGTTCTCTATGGAATCTTCTGCACCTGAGATTCTCTCTTCCATCTCTTGCATTCTGTTGCTGATGCTTGCATCTCTGGTTCCAGATTTCTTTCCTAGGTTTTCTATCTCCAGGGTTGCCTCACTTTGGGTTTTCTTTTTTTAGTCTACTTCCCTTTTTAGGTCTTGGATGGTTTTATTCAATTCCATTACCTGTTTGGTCATGTTTTCCTGCAATTCTTTAAGGAATTTTTGTGTTTCCTCTTTAAGGTGTTCTACCTGTTTAGCTGTGTTTTTCTGTATTTCTTTAAGTGAGTTATTAAAGTCCTTCTTTATGTCCTCCACCATCATCTTGAGATATGCTTTTAAATCCAGGTCTTGCTTTTCGGGTGTGTTGGGGTGCACTGGACTAGGTTGGGGGTGGGAGTGCTGCATTCTTATGATGGTGAGTGGTCTTGATATCTGTTAGTAGGATTCTTACGTTTGCCTTTCACCATCTGGTAATCTCTGAAGCTAGTTGTTATAGTTGTCTCTGGTTAGAGCTTGCTCCTCAGGTGACTTTGTTAGCCTCTATCAGCAGACCTGGGAGACTAGATATCTCCTTAGCTTCAGTGGTCAGAGTATTCTCTGCAGGCAAGCTCTCTTCTTGCAGGGAAGTTGCCCAGATATCTGGTGTTTGAACCTGCCTCCTGGCAGTGGTTGTGTTCCACTCACCAGAGGTCTTAAGATCCCGTGGAGGGTCCTGTGAGGACCTTGGGGGTGTCCAGAATCTCTGTGCAAGGAACCGCGGTGCTGGAGTGGACTGGAAGGGACTTGTGCCCCTGATCAGGCTGTGTTATTTGCTTCCCTAGTTAATGCAGACTCAGGTCCCTGGAGATTGGATTGGAGCAGACACTGTGTTCCACTCACCAGAGGTCTAAGGATCCCGTGGGGGATCCTGTGTGGGTCCTTGTGGGTGTCCAGAGACTCTGCAGGCAAAGCACCCCGATGCTGGATTGGACTGGAAGGGAATTGTGCCCCTGTTCAGGCCAGGTTATCTGCTTCCCTAGTTAATGCAGTCTCATGTCCCGCGAGATTGGATTGGAGCAGATGCTGTTTTCCACTCACCAGAGGTCTTAGGATCCTGTGAGTGATCCTGTGTGGGTCGTTGCGGGTGTCCGGAGACTCCGCAGGCAAAGCACCCCAGTGCTGGAGGTGAAATTTTGTTTCTTGTCATATTCAGGCTGGTGCTTTAGTCATAATAGTAAAGCATTCCTGCAACAGTCTTTCAGATCATCAGCTGCCACTTGACTACTTCTTCTTTTTTTTTTTTTTTTTTTTTTTTGGTTTTTGGTTTTTCAAGACAGGGTTTCTCTTTATAGTCCTGGCTGTCCTGGAACTCACTCTGTAGACCAGGCTGGCCTCGTACTCAGAAATCCATCTGCCTCTGCCTCCCAAGTGCTGGGATTAAGATGTGCGCCACCACTGCCCAGCGACTACTTCTTACCTTGTACAAAACAGACTCTAGTTGTATTCTAGGCACAGCATCCAAAGAACCCTATGGTTATTCATCATTACTTGTTGCTGTGATAAATGAAATGGGTTTATGTACAGGGCTCCTATTACTGTTTTAGATTCATCTATTCCTGCAAAAACATATTGAGATTTAGCTATCAGTGTAATAGTACTGAAAGTTAGTGAGGCCTGAGAGAAGTGCTTGGGTTGAGGGGCCCAACTTTTGTGGAACATTTACTGGGGTTCTTTGAGACTGGGTTAGCAATCATAAAAGGAAGGTTTCGAAGCTCTGCTCTTTTTATACTTTCCTTTCCTTTGCACATTTTACACCATTGATTTAAAAGCACAAAACCGTCATGAGAAACCAATCACACTAGTATTCAATCTTGAACTTCCCTGACCATGAGTCCCAACAATTCTCTTTATTTTTTTTAAATTACCCAATTTCAAGTACTCTGTTCCATCAACAGAAAATGGACAAATCCATTCAACAACCTGAATTTCACAGTTATATCTTAATTTTTTACTTACTCTGAGGTAGTTGTCTATGGAGTTAATTAATAATTGTGAACTACCCACCAACACTCCTGTGTGTGTGATGGGAAATGATCACTTGAGTGAACTCTGAAGTGGTTTCATGTACAGTATTGCTGCTGGGAGTGCTGGTGTCTTGGGAAGCTGTACAATGGCTAAAAAGTTATTCATTCAGTGGGTGAACCTGCTTCTTTTTCTGTCATAATCCTTACCAGATGCTACTAAACAGAACTGGAAAAGATCACACAGTCCCCAGTATCCTAGGAAGTGGTCACACTGAACTCAAGGAAATTAAGGAAGCCAGAGAAACTATTAAAGTCACAGCAGAAAGGTAGAAGAAGGTTGAAATGACATTTCCAATTTAGAACTTCTATTTATAGTCACTTGAACTTTTCAAGACTGTACAGCAGTGGACTGACAGGTTCTGGCTATATTTTTAGCTTCTAAATAAATTTGTCTGAAAAATCATCTGTAATTATGTTCATTCATTCATGTCTATGTAGTATGCCAATTAAAAAAAAATAAAACAGGTAATAGTTTTGGTAAAAGAACTCCGAAGATCCATCTACACATACAAAGGCTACACAAATGGCTATATGAGCCAACTCTATATAACAACTTACAGTACAATTTATTTCAAACAAAGACATTAATAGAACTTTAGTGAGATATTCTGGTATAGAATAAATTTTGGAATATAGATAAAGTTATCTATCTATCTATCTATCTATCTATCTATCTATCTATCAATCATTTACTATCCATAACATATCTATCATCTGTTATCAACCAATCTATCGATCTATTATCTATTATTACCATCTATCATTTTCTATGTATCTACCTATGTATGTATGTATGCACGTATACATGTATGTATATATCCTACATCTTTATCATTTATTTCTCTATTTATCATCTATCTATCTATCTATCTATCTATCTATCAATCATTTACTATCCATAACATATCTATCATCTATTATCAACCAATCTATCGATCTATTATCTATTATTACCATCTATCATTTTCTATGTATCTACCTATGTATGTATGTATGCACGTCTACATGTATGTATATATCCTACATCTTTATCATTTATTTCTCTATTTATCATCTATCTATCTATCTATCTATCTATCTATCTATCTATCTATCTATCTATCAATCATTTACTATCCATAACATATCTATCATCTATTATCAACCAATCTATCGATCTATTATCTATTATTACCATCTATCATTTTCTATGTATCTACCTATGTATGTATGTATGCACGTATACATGTATGTATATATCCTACATCTTTATCATTTA
The DNA here is from genome assembly GCF_000001635.26 of Mus musculus. Classification (NCBI taxonomy): domain Eukaryota; kingdom Metazoa; phylum Chordata; class Mammalia; order Rodentia; family Muridae; genus Mus; species Mus musculus. The sequence continues at coordinate 94,455,670 of NC_000083.6, read as the reverse complement.
TTTCTCTATTTATCATCTATCTATCTATCTATCTATCTATCTATCTATCTATCTATCATCTATCTATCAATCATCTATCAATGTATGTATGTATGTATATATGTGTGAATGTATGTATGTAACTGTCTATCTCTATCTATCTATCTATCTATCATCTATCTATCTATCTATCTATCTATCTATCTATCTATCTATCATCTACCTATCTATCATCTATCTATCTATCTATCTATCTATCTATCTATCTATCTATCTATCATCTATCTATCTATCTCCATCTATCATCATCTGTCTATCAAGTGTGTGCATGTATATGGGTGTGCACATGCTGAGGCACATGTATGGAATTTAAAGGACCATCTACAAGGGTCTGTTTATTACTTATTCCTGAGAACCGAGCTCAGGTTGTCAGGCCTGGCATCAAGCACCTTTTCACATTAAGCCAGCTCACTGGTCCAACTTGTTTTTTTACCGTATCAGTGTACTGAGGAAATTTGCATAATCAATCAGCAAGACATACTGAGAGCACTTCCATCTAAGGGGAGGCAGGAGACCAGCTGTACCTCATCCCTGAATACTTCATAAATACTTTATAGCACACTGTATCAGCTGGCTTTTGGTTTCACACTAGTTGGTCTGAATGTGATTTACAGTTGTGCCAGAAAATTTAAAACACATCTGCCAGAACAAAGTGTCATTGCCATGTGAAAAAAGAGAGTCCTCAGAAAAGAATATTTTATCATCTGTGGGAGGAGGGTAGCAGGGAATGCCCTTTTAACGAATTTTCTTAGAGGTAATTGAAATAAGATGGAATGATTTGTTTTGATGTTATTATTGGGCATATTTGCTAGAAACTCCCATGGCGAAATAATAAATGGGAACTAATTTTATTCATTTTGTGAGAATAGCAAAACAAAAACAAAAACAAAACAATCCCTCTGGAGGAATAGGGCCTCAACTTGTCAGTTATCAGGAAGTGGTAGTATAGATTGACTAATAGAACTTTTGCTTATTTCTGCCTTGGGAACATTGGCTTTCTTATTATTACTGTTTTTGGTAAAGATTTATTTATTTATTATATGTAAGTATATTGTAGCTGTTTCCAGACACTCCAAAAGAGGACGTCAGATCTCATTAGGGATGGTTGTGAGCCACATGTGGTTGCTGAGATTTGAACTCAGGACCTTTAGAAGAACAGTCAGTGCTCTTAACTGCTGAGCCATCTCTCCAGCCTTATTATTACTTATTCTTTGATATCTGCAAACTGCAGAAATGCTTGACCCTGAGTACTTTACTGAAGTATGATGAAGCCTCACAATTTCCTATTGTACCTTAAAATTCTCATTTGACATTTTAAGTTTAAAAAGTTCCATGGAGGCAAACATTCCAAGATCTATGCTCCTTGGGACTCAATCATTTAACAGTCCACAAATTAAATTATTGAACAGTAATGTAGGCAGGGATCCCACAGAGTCTGATGTGTGCCTTTCACTAATTTAGTTTGTCTCATTCAGTTAAATGTAACAAATCAGGAAACAGACACAATAGAAAATGACTGCCAAGCTGGCCTTGAGGGGTTTTACCATGAAAACATGTCTTTGATTTGTTTTCTTCTGTGGCTCCAAAGGCCTCAATGCTCCTTGGTGAGCCTTTTCTGAACGAAGAAGACTTAAATCCTGACTTTATGTTTTGTTCTTGCCAAGTTGAATGGAGAGTTGCTTGCTGAAGTATCCTGAGACAGATATTTTGTTTGGGAATAAAAGAAAATGAAAACAATTCTGCTTTTCATGGGACAAGTTGTTTCCAGATGGGATGAAGCTGCCTCCATTCTCCTGAATTCATTACAGGCTGAGCCTGGTGCTTGCAAAAGGTGGATGTCCAGTAAAACCTGAGTGTGATTGTGGATCGTTCAGTACCTTATAGAGCTATTCACTTTCCCAAATCTCCATTTCTCTCCATTGGCTTTAGCTGGAAATCAAATGAAATTTGAAAATTACTCTGAGGCTAGAGAGATGCTCAGTGGTGAAGCAAGCTTACTGCTCTTCAGGAGGACTTGAGTTGGCTTCCCAGCACCCTCTTCAGGCTAGTCACAACTCTCTGAAACTTTACCTCTAGGGAACTGGGTGCCCTTTTCCAGGCTCTGAGGACATAGGCATGTATATGGTACTCCCTCTTCCGCCTTTGGGATCCTTGTGGTCACAATGGAATCAAGGATATTCTATGCTCTTCTTTCTGCTTCAGTATCAACTGACTACATGCTTTTCTCTGCTATATATATATTCATAGGTCTAAGGAATAGGATATAGGCATCCCCGAGGGGTATACTGCTTTGCCTCAGAGTCTCCTTATTCAACAGGTTGATTATACAACAGGCTGTAGAATCACCGTTTGTTGTCCCAAGGGATTTTTAGGGTTCTTTCCTATTTAAAATATGATTTAATTGAAATAGATTTTATCATGTCCCCCCATTTTCTTCCTCCTGCCCTTCCCAGTTTTTCTTCCTTTAACTCCTTCCATATCACCCTTCAAGTTGATAGTCTTCTTTTATTTGATTGCTGTTATTATATGCATACATATGCACACACACATACACATTATAGTGACTCTGCTTTTGTTGTTTGGGTATATATGGTTTTAGGGCTGACCACTCTGAATTGGACAACCAATGAGAGTTTGGCTGGGTATAGTAGCCTGGGCTGGCATTTGTGTTCTCTTAGTGTCTGTATAACATTTGTCTAGGCTCTTCTGGCTTTCATAGTCTCTGGTGAAAAATCTGGTGTAATTCTGATAGGCTTGCCTTTATATGTTACTTGACCTTTTTCCCTTACTGCTTTTAGTATTCTATCTTTATTTAGTGCATTTGTTGTTCTGATTATTATGTGTCGGGAGGAATTTCTTTTCTGGTCCAGTCTATTTGGGGTTCTGTAGGCTTCTTGTATGTTCATGGGCATCTCTTTAGATTTGGGAAGTTTTCTTCTATAATTCTGGTGAAGATATTTGCTGGTCCTTTGAGTTGAAACTCTTCATTCTCATCCACTCCTATTATTTGTAGGTTTGGTCTTCTCATTGTGTCCTGGATTTCCTGGATGTTTTGAGTTAGGATCTTTTTGCATTTTCCATTTTCTTTGATTGTTGTGCTGATGTTCTCTATGGAATCTTCTGCACCTTAGATTCTCTCTTCCATCTCTTGTATCCTGTTGCTGATGCTCGCATATATGGTTCCAGATTTTTTTCCTAGGTTTTCTATCTCCAGGGTTGCCTCACTTTGGGTTTTCTTTATTGTGTCTACTTCCCTTTTTAGGTCTAGTATGGTTTTGTTTATTTCCATCACCTGTTTGGATGTGTTTTCCTGTTTTTCTATAAGGACTTCTACCTGTTTGGTTGTGTTTTCCTGTTTTTCTTTAAAAACTTGTAACTCATTAGCAGTGTTCTCCTGTATTTCTTTAAATGAGTTATTAAAGTCCTTCTTGATGTCCTCTACCATCATCATGAGATATGCTTTTAAATCCAGGTCTAGCTTTTCGGGTGTATTGGGGTGCCCTGGACTGGGCGAAGTGGGAGTGCTGGGTTCTGATGATGTTGAGTGGTCCTGGTTTCTGTTAGTAAGATTCTTACGTTTACCTTTCGCCATCTGGTAATCTCTGGCATTAGTTGTTATAGTTGTCTCTGTTTAGAGATTGTTCCTCTGGTGATTTTGTTACCCTCTATCAGCAGACCTGGGAGACTAGCTCTGAAAGTCCCTTTACCCCCTTCCTCCTCCCCCTGATCCTCAACCCACCCACTACTGCTTCCTAACCCTGGCATTCCCCTATACTGGGATGTAAATTAATTGTTTTTAATAGCTGAGTAGTATTCCATTGTGTAAATGTACCACATTTTTCTGTATCCATTCCTCTGTTGAGAACATCTGGGTTCTTTCTAGCTTCTGGCTAGTATAAATAAGGCTGCAATGGACATATTGGAGCATGCATCCTTATTAAATCTTGGAGCATCTTCTGGGTATATGACCAGGAGTGGTATTAGTGTATCCTCAGGTAGTATTATGTTCAATTTACTGAGTAACCATCAAACTGATTTCCAGAGTGGTTGTACCAGTTTGCAATCCCACCAGCAATGGAGGAGTGTTCCTCTTTCTCCACAACCTCGCCAGCATCTGCTGTCACCTGAGTTTTTGATCTTAGCCATTGTGACTGGTATGAGGTGGAATCTCAGGGTTGTTTTGACTTGCATTTCCCTGATGACTAAGGATATTGAATATTTTTTTAGGTGCTTCTAAGCCATTTGGTATTCCTCAGTTGAGAATTCTTTGTTTAGCTATGTACTCGATTTTTTAATGAATGAATTGGGTAGAGTACCTTCTGCTTCTAGTTCGTGGAAAAGTTTGAGGAGTATTGGTATCAGGTCTTTGAGGAATATTGGTATCAGGTCTTCTTTGAAGGTCTGGTAGAACTCTGCACTAAAGTGACCCGGTCCTGGGCTTTATTTTGGTTGGGGGATTATTAATGACTTTTTCTATTTATTTAGGGAATATGGAACTGTTTAGATCATTAATTTGATCCTGATTTAACTTTTGTACCTGGTATCTGTCTAAAAAATTGTCGATTTCTGTAAGCCGCCTGTGGCCACACTAACTGGGTTCCTGAGTGGGAGGCCAGAGCTGTATGGGAGAGAATGAGAGAAATAATGGAGGCCAAGACACGTTTTTGTTCTAGGCCCCTGAAGTTTACTGAGAGTCCGTGCTTATAAAGAGGGTAGGCCCACCCCCTGATAGCTCATTCTTGGTGCCTGGAGCCAGTTGGTAGGCGATCTACAGGGTGTGTCTCCAGAATGTCTCAAGGACCTTTCAGCAGGAAGCAGAGTCTTGGAGAAAAGCAAATAGAGCCATCAAAAGTCAGAAGGCTCTACCCTAGGTAATCTCCTTCTTAGTGGCAGCAAGGTCAAAGTCTGGATCAGCCTGCTTCAAATCTGAGGGAGGCTACAGATTTCATCCAGATTTTCCAGTTCTGTTGAGTATAGGCTTTTGTAGTAGGATCTGATTAGTGTTTTTGGATTTCCTAGGTTTCTGTTGTTATGTCTCCCTGTTTATTTCTGGTTTTGTTAATTAGGATACTGTCCTAATAAGTTTGGGTAGGTTGTGACTTCATTTTCATTAAACTCTAAAAAGTCTTTAATTTCTTTCTTTATTTCTTCCTTGACCAAGTTATCATAGAGTAGAGTTTTGTTCAGCTTTCACGTGTATGTGGGCTTTGTATTGTTTATGTTGTTATTGAAACCAGCCTTAGACTGTGGTGATCTGATAGGATGCATGGGATTATTTCAATCTTCTGGTGTCTGTTGAGTCTTTTTTTGACCAATTATATGGTCAATTTTGGAGAAGATACCATGAGGTGCTGAGAAGGAGTTATATTCTTTTGTTTTAGGATAAATGTTCTATAAATAGCTGTAAATCCATTTGTTTCCTAACTTCTGTTAGTTTCAGTGTCTTTGTTTGGTTTCTGTTTCCATGATCTTCCATTGCTGATAGTGGGGTGTTGAAATCTCCCACTACTATTGTGTGTGGTACAATATGTGCTTTGAGATTTAGTAAAGTTTCTTTTATGAATGTGGGTGCCCTTGCATTAGGAGCATAGATATTTAGGATAGAGAGTTCTCTTGGTAGAGTTTTTTCTTTGATGAGTATGAAGTGTCCTTCCTTATCTTTTTTGATAACTTAAGGTTGGAAGTTGATTTTATTCATTATTAGAATGGCTACTACAGGTTATTTCTTTGGACTATTTGCTTGGGGAATTGTTTTCTAGCCTTTTACTCTGATGTAGTATCTGTCTTTGTCACAGAGGTGGGTTTCTTGCATGCAGGAAAATGTTGGGTCCCGTTTTCATATCCAGTCTGTTAGTCTATGTCTTTTTTATTGGGAAATTGAGTCCATTGATATTAAGAGATATTAAAGAAATAAGGTTGTTGCTTCCTGTTTCTTGGTTGTTAGAGGCCCAACTATTTTTTTTGTTGTTGTTATCTTCTTTTTGGTTTGGGAGACCTGGGTTCTGATTTTTGCCAAGTAATCTTGGTTTCTGTTGCTAAAATTCTTGTGTTTGCCTTTCACCACTGGAAATCTTTGGTGTTAGATGTTCTTGCTGTCTCTGGCTGGAGCTTGTTTCTCCTTTGGGTTTGTAAGCCTGTGTCAGCACTCCTGGGAGACTAGCTCTCTCCTGGCCAGCCCTATTCCACATATTTATTAGAGAGAAAGTGGCTGTCTCTACTCCAAGCCCAGGAGTAAAAACACTCCTGGGAGAACAGGTCTCTTCTGGCAGGACTCTGCACAGTGGGCTGTGGAACAGCCTCAGCTTTCCAGTGCAGATGGTGGACCGGAAGGATCCTGTCACAGCTACTCCACTGATTTTGTGCCCTGTGTGCCCCTGACTGGCCCCACTCCACACAGCTACTGGAGAGAAAGTGGCATGGAGTCTTGCCACTCTGTGAATGGATAGGTCATAGGCAGAAATTCATGAGCTGTGAGAGCCTGCATAGAGTTGACCAACAAAGACTTCAGCTGCTCTGCTGTGTTATCTTGTAGCTAGCAGTGAACAGGGTTGATATTATTCCTGTGTAAAGAATGGACTTAAAAAAGAAGATGTACTTGGTGGGGAGGAGGTGTGGGATGTGGAGTAGTCAGAGGGTGTATGTGGGTGGTGACAGGGAACGGAATATGGAGTGTAAAAAATGAATTACAAATTAAATTAAATTAAAAAAAAGAAGATGCTCAGAGCAGTAGTGTAGAAGTTTTCAACGGTGTGCCTATTGTGTTAAGAGATACAAGCCATCAAAATTAACTTAGGAGGAGTATCTTCTGCTATGTCATCAATTGTTACTTGTTCTGATGCTAATGTAGCCATTCAATGAAATGTTAACATAATTTTTTATCCTTTTACTTTCTTCTTTTTTATGTTTATTATTTAAATGTGATGGCGGCTATAGATGTGTCTTGCTCTTTGTGAAAATCTAATCTGACAAATATTCCATTTGTCAAATGTTAGATTATTTATATTTAGTATAGTTATTAATGTGATTAGGTTTAATCTGTATTGAAATTTGTTGGCTTTTGTTTTTATTCCAGCTGTTTATTTCCCTTTCCTATTTTCTACTTCCTTTTGGCTGCTCATTAGATTTTTTTGAGATATTTTTGTGTATGTGTATATCTGTTCATGTGTATATATATATATATGTGTGTGTGTGTGTGTGTGTGTGTGTGTCTGTGTGTGTCTGTGTGTGTCTGTGTATGTATGTAGGTATATGCATGTTCATGAGGGTGCTTGAAGAGGAAAGAAGGTGTTAGATCTCATGGAGCTGATTATGAGCCACACAGCATCGGTACTCAGATTCTCTGGAAAAGCAGTATGTGCTTAGTCAGTCCTTAATGATCTTTCTTAATGACTAATTTTGTCATTCATAGATTTATTAGCTATAACTCTTTGAAATCATGTTACATGATTTCAGTAGCTGCTTAAGGCCTGTGGTAAGCATGCTTAATTTATTATGTTTTACATTCTTGTGCTGTTCCATTTTATCTGTGCTGTATATATTTACAACTAATCAAAGCCCATTTTAAAATAATACCATGCTGTTTCATGTGTGGTGGAAGTAACTTATGATAACAAAAGTATTAGTCTTACCTCATTACCCATTTTTTTGTCATTGATGTTATTCATTTTGCTTACATATAAGTATACATATTAAAATATACTATTGGACTTTTGAATAAACTGTTATCTATTAGGTCACATAAGAATAAGAAAAAGGATTTATGTGGATTGTATGACTGACTGTTCCTGAAGTGATATGAGCAAACATCTATTCATAGCAGATAAGCTTGTACTAGCATGAGTGAACCTCATGAAAACTGCACTGGTGGGATTGCCTGCACAGCTTGCAGGCAGCTCAGCTGATCTTAAGAGTCTTGGTTCCTAGGAATTTGTTACTGCTTATGTAACTTTGGGGAGGAGCTCTGTGGCTCTTATAATTTTAGGAACATCCTGATCCTTGCAAGTTTCTAGTATATCATAGGGTTGCAAGTTTCTAGTATATCATAGGGTTTATGTAACTCCTTCCTCTCTAGATGAGGGACTGCTTCAAATGAAAGGAAATGGCTACACAATTATGTGATATGAAAGAAGAAAAGAGGATTTTGGGTGGTACAGAAGAAGAGGACAGTGTGATTAGGGGAAGGGGCAAAAAATAAAGTTCTCAAATACTCTCTCTCTCTCTCAAACCTTTTGCTTTATTAACTTAAAAATTAAAAAAGAATAAGAAAAACAAGCTTTTCTGTTGCCTTCTCTAATGCTTTTCTTTATGTAGATTGAATTCCTAACCTATATTATTTTAAATCTTGTATTCCTTCTTATAAGGCAATTACATTGGCAACAAGCTCCTTCAACACTTGATTGTCTAAGGACATTTATTTCTTCTTTGCTTTTGAAGAATATTTTGTGGTACATAAATTCCCCCCCCCCCAAAAAAAAGAAAGAAAACTGACTCTTTGCCTCTGTAGGTAAGATGTATTCCTTTCTGGCCTCTTCTGAGATTTTTTCCCCTTAATTTTCAGCTTTTAAATGATGTACCTAAGTGCTTTTTTTTTGGTATATATTCTATGTGGTATTTTATGAGTTTTCTGTGAGATCTGTTATTAATTTGGAAGAAACACTCGAAGTTATTGAGTTATTACTTCAAAATTCTCTCTCTCTCTCTGTCTCTCTCTCTTTCCCCTCCCCACTGATGATGTCTTTAGTAAATCTTTTGAAGTTATTCTGCTCTCCTTGGGAATTCTGTTCTGTTTTGTAGTTAGTCTTTCCTCTTTATTTTTCAGTTTTTGAAGTTTCTGTTGAGTATTGCATCTATATCCTTGAGCTTGGCAGCTCCTCAGCTGTGCACAGTATACTAATCACTTCATCAAAGCCATTCTCCATTTCTCATACCATGTTTTTAAAATGTGTTTTTCTATATATTTATAAAACAGCAAGACCATCCTTTATTGTAAATTTCTGAAAACCAGAAAATTTTAATGAAATACACTATTTATTGTTCCCTTCTAACCAAACTACTCCAAATTTTAATTACATTGTTCCAAGTTATTGTATTTTATCTCAGGCTTGAGGCTTCCAAAGCACATGGGAATACTTCAGACTCATTGATGTTTCTTTGAGTTCACTTGAAGCACAAAGGTGTGTAAGGTCATTTGTATATATTCAAATCTCAGATGTAGGCCCGTAGGACCCTGTCAAATTGCACACATTCGTTATAAATCAAGCACCAAAAATAAATAAATAAATACATTTCAGAACACATATATATAAATTATTCAGAATGACTGCTATACAGCCCATCTCACAAATGCTCATCAGCTGCACATCATCAGCAACAGGAAAAAACAGTATGAGAGGCCTCAATCCACTCTTTGCTATAGTCATTTCCACTATAGCATTCTCAGAAGAATCTATCCATGACATTCAAAAATATTGCAGGGTCATTTGAACAGGCATCTGTTGGAATACAGTCCAGGAATGGCATCCTGGGTGGATGTGAGTGCTTTTGAGAAAACTCCAAGAAACCAAAACAAGAGCCTTATGACCTCAATTTCTTAAAAAAAAAAAAAAACAAAAACCAAAAAAAAAAAAAAAAAAACCAAAAAAAAAAACATGGGAATGTTTTGGAATGAATGGCTACATTCTCCCAGGTCCCACTGACTCTAGAATGGTGACAAGCATCCTTCTTATTTCATGTTCTTTGAGACCAGCAACTCTTAGTTTTCTTTGAAATGGTCTCAGTTCTCCCTATTTGTGTCTCTCTGTACTGAAGTTTCCATCAGGACCTCTGTCTACCTGGGAAAACCACCTCTAATCTCTTGCAACATACTTTTGCTTCTTTATGGATCTGGGTAGAGATTTTGATGAGGGGAAGGAAGCTTGACACAAGGGTTGAGGGTCAAGTTACTAAGGTCCTTCACTAACATTTCTGGCTATGTGTTTGCTGAATCTTGGGGAATTTTCTTCATAGGATATCTAAAAAGACCTAGGAGTTATGGCTGGGTTAAACCCTTGTGGTGGCTGTATGGTGATGGGCTGAAGCTTCAAAAACTAGCTCTAAACAAAATTTCCTAGTCCTGTAAGAAACTAAAGTCCCAAACTTCAACAAATGATGGCAAAGTATGTTTATCTCCAGTCTTCTTCTATCTAGCTCTTCTTTGTCCTCTCAGGATTTCCATCTATTGTTATTACCTATCATGCTTACACTGCCTTCTTGACTTAATGAAATTCTTATTATGATGTATTAGTTGGTATGAAATATTGCAAACACACAATCAGAAAAGTGGAAAGGAGATGCTTTCTAGTTCTGTGATCAAGCCTTAGTCTTTCAGTAAGCTTCTCATCTGTGAAATTCACAAGGGCCTCTTGGGTTTTCCTCCCCCAACGTGGGACAGGATGCCTAAAAGTTAGTATTTGCCTTCTCCTAGGTGACATTTGTAGGATAACATACACAGGGGTGCAAAGGAGTGTGTATGTGTGGGTCTCCTTCACCAGGAGCTCAGCCCTTTGTGTTGAAGTCCCTCAGCTGAGAGCCTGGGTCAATACCATCCTGTCCAAGGTGACAACTGTGGCCCCAGCATACCTGATTTTGTCTTGAACAGAACCGTTCCCATCAGTGTACAGGACCTCTTCTGTTTTTCATATCAGGAGTTCTCTTAGGTCAGGATTGATAACTGGATGGCATCAGTTACTTCTAGGCAATAGAGGAGGACTTTGATGGGTTATAGTTTGGTAACAGAATGGCTGGGCTAATGGCTTCAGTTTTATCAACTCTGATACATGACTGGGTGCCTAATCATGGGTTTTGAACATCCATTTCTCCAGGGTTCCCCTTAGAAGTCCCTTTACATGATGCATGGTGGTTAGGAACAGTTCCTGGGTTCAAAGTCAGTTTGTCAGTTTCTTTACTAGCATGGAGGTAGCAGCAACTGCCTGCAAACAAGTCAACCGCCTGAGAGAAACAACATCAAGTTTTTTTGGACAGGCAGGCCACTGAACTCTTTTAACTCTCATTGTCTTGTGGAAGGATCTTCTTTATAGGATGAGGCATCCCCTTCACCTTTTCTTTCTTGGTGTCTCTGGTTTTCCACTCAATTTCTTGTTTCCATCTCCCTGAGTGCTGTCACTACTGCTCTGATCAATCTACTGTTTTATGGAGTAAAACTTTTGAATAATCTTCCATAATTTGGACCTATTTATATGCTTATACAGATTTAACTTTTGAAGTTTGTTTTCTCTTTAATGTCTGGGGCTGACTAAATAACAAAAAGCATTATTGCTTGTTTGCTGGTTTTCTAGTATGTCTGGCACCTAGTAAGCCTTGCAGAGGGATTCCAAGAACCAGCCAGGTGATTCTCAGTGCTATTGCATTACCTCATTCTCCTTAGATAGATTAGTAGGTTTGGCAGCAGCTGCCTTCAGTCGTCCTATGAAAGGCCTGATGAAAATTGTCCAGATGGAAGGATGGTCCATCCCATAATCAGCCACCAAATGCAGACATTATTGTATACGCAAGATTTTGCTGAAAGGACTCTGATATAGCTGTCTCATGTGAGGCTTTGCCAGTGCCTGGCAAATACAGAAGTGGATGCTCACAGTCAGCTATAGGATGGAACACAGGGCCCCCAATGTAGTAGCTAGAGAAAGTACCCAAGAGCTGAAGGGGTCTGCAACCCTATAGGTGAAACAACAATATGAACTAATCAGTACCCCCAGAGCTTGTGTCTGTAGCTGCATATGTAGCAGAAGATGGCCTAGTCAGCCATCATTGGGAAGAGAGGACCCTTGGTCTTGCAAACTTTATATACCCCAGTACAGGGGAATGCCAGGGCCAAGAAGTGGGAGTGAGTGGGTAGGGGAGCAGGGTGGGGGGAGGGTATAGGGGACTTTTGGGATAGCATTTGAAATGTAAATGAAGAAACTATCTAAAAAAAATTTAAAAAAAAAAAGAAAAGAAAATTGTCCATAGTCTCCTTACCTTGGTCAGTCCTAGCTAGATTGGACAGAAAGGGGGAAAAACAAAAACAAAAACAAAAACAAAAACAAAAACAAAAACAAAACAAAAACAAAAACAAAAAACAAAAACAAAAAAAACTCCTCTATCTGGGCTGTATTGTTCAACAATGATCTGCTGCCCAGGTTTGGCTGTGAAGAGGATGCTGGTAGTCACCCCAGGTTTACTGGAGAGTATAAAATCTCTAGGAGAGCCGGACAGTGGTGGTGCATACCTTTAATCCCAGCACTTGGGAGGCAGAGGCAGGTGGATTTCTGAGTTTGAGGTCAGTCTGGTCTATAGACTGAGATCCAGGACAGATAGGACTATACAGAGAAACCCTGTCTCAAAAAACAAAACAAAACAAAACAAAACAAAACAAAAACAAAACAAAACAAAACAAAACAAAACAAAAACAAAACAAAACAAAACAATCTCTAGGAGACCAATGAAGTTGGGTTTTGAGTTTTTCAATTATACCAGTGATTCAGATCTTTGTTTGAAAAAGAGACATAAACTGTAAATGGGAAGGAGCGAAATTTCTAGGTTTTTGGTTCTCCTAAGTAATTAGGGAGAGGATAGGGAATGCTTCTGTCCCAGAGCATAACATCCTGATGGCTTCCTAGCCAGAGTAACTCGTGTGTATGTGTGTGTAGTATGTGAGTGTTTGTGCATGTCTGTGCATGTGTGTGTGAACACATGTATGTAGTATGTGAGTGTTTGTGCTTGTGCATATGCATGTAGGGAAATAGTGGTGAGGTAAGTAGGAAGGGGAAGGTCAATCCCGTCCAGCAGGGCTGAAGAGGGGGTTTTTGGATTTCTCTGGGTGACCTGGATAAGCCAAATGATTTGGATCCCTTATAAGACATCTTAAGTCAAGGTAGGGGAGCTTGGGTTTCACATCAGAGAAAAATCACTGGGCAATATAGGGAAACTGTTCAGGGTGGATGAGGTCTCTAGTCACTAGGTCCTAGATAGCCAGAACTGTCATTGGGCAACCTGACTCCAAAAGAGAGCCAATCAATTTTATAGATGGTCCAGAATTTTCCAGACAAGAAACAGATATCTCTGTTCTCATGGGCCAAATACTCCTGAGCTACCCTGCTCCCTCCAACCATCACAGCCCAAGAACCTGTAGGGGCACAGTTCTGATGACTCTCTTTGCAGCAGCAGGGCAAGTGCCAGAGGCTGAGAACAGCTCACCCCCCTTCCCATTTTACATCTGTTTCACCATCCAACAGAACACAAATGCATAAAGAGACACACAGTAAAGACAACCAGGTTGGCTGCTACACAGATTTAAACCAGGGGTCCAGCAACATCCCATGTGGATCCCAGACACTGGAATTAGAATTGCATCTAGCTATTCCTACAAGCCTGATGTAAAGGTGTCATAAAAAGACCCACTTCCAAAGGGGACAGATTCAGATGATTTGTTTTTGTTTTTGTTTTCTGTAGATTTTCATTTAAGGTGGGGCTATCTGGAGCCTTTGGGTTAACAGGAGCAGAGGCCAGAGATGTTCCTGGGACCCTAGAATGTCTCAGGGTGTGTACCCCCTAGGAACTGTCCTACTTCCCAGTCTAGGGGATCTGAGCCTCTGTGATGGTTTGTATATCCTTGGACCAGGGAGTGGAACCATCTGAAGGTGTGGCCTTGTTGGAATAGGTGTGACCTGGTTGGAATGGGTGTGTCACTGTGGGTGTGGGTATAAGATCCTTACCCTAGTTGCCTGGAAGTCAGTCTTCCACTAGCAGCCTTTGGATGAAGACATAGAACTCTCAGCTCCTCCTGTGCCATGCCTGCCTAGATGCTGCCATTCTCCCACCTTGATGGTAATGGACTGAACCTCTGAACCTGTAAGCCAGCTCCAATTAAATGTTGTTATTTATAAGACTTGCCTTGGTCATGGTGTCTGTTCACAGCAGTAAAACCCTAACTAAGACAGAAGTTGGTACCAGGAGTGGGGTATTGCTGTGATAGGACTGACCATGCTTTTATTTGAAAGAATGTGGATTTTCGGACTTTGGATTTGGAACTCAGTGGAATGCTTTAAATGGGGCTTAATGGGTCATCCTAGTAGGAATATGGAAGACTTTGTTCCTGGGAGTAATTTGAACTGTCTTGACCTGGCTCAAGAGATTTCAAAGGAGAAGAATTTCAAAATGTGGCATAAAGACTGTTTTTGTGGCATTTTGGTGAAGAATGTGGCTACTTTTTACCCTTGTCTGAAAAGTCTTCCCAAGGCTAAGGTGAAGAGACTTGGATTAATTGCATTAATTGCATTGACAAAGGAAGTTTCAAAAAAAAAAAAAAAAAAGCCCAGCAGAGTCTTTGTTCTCTGGTTAAGTCTCACAAAGAGAAGTTTGAACAAGCATAGCAAACTTAGAAAGGCAAAATATAAAATGATTCGAGTATTAAAGGCATACCAGCAAGTGAAATGGAGCAAAATCCTGTGTTCTAGGAAATGACAGATTAAGGGAGTGGGACCTAGGGGCAAAACCCTAACCAGCTGAATTTAGAACCAGGCATCGTGGTACACACCTTTAATCCCATGAGACAGGCATGCTGATCTCTGCATTCAAGGTCAATCTACAGAGCAAGAACCAGGATAGCCAAGCTTAGGCAGTGAAGGATTTAGAAAACATAAAGCTAGTGACAATGTAATAGTACAAGGGGATCATGTTCTAGTTCCTGTAAGCAGCAGAACTCAGCAGCTTCAGCCATGTGGCTCTGGCTCTAGAGTTAAGAATGGAAGGAACTACTGGGAAAATTGATGCTGGTTAGCTGGAGCTAAGGAATTAGCAGTGATTAAGATGAGACCAGCATCACTGAGGTGAAATCTTCTGGAAATTGTTTTCTGGGAGCACAAAGAAGCTGTTTTCCAGAGATACCCAAGGTTGTACCTCATGTTGCGGCTGGACTTGGTAATGTGTAAGAGTCACTCAGGTGGTACTGCTTGTGAAGGAATGAAGGGATCATGGAGAGAAGCTGATGCTTAGCACTGTGAGAGGCCAGGGAAGGCCATTGGAGAAGGTGTAGTTGATGGCCCAGGACTGAAGGGTCACGCAAAGGATTTGAGGTTTGGCACCCTGAAGGGAGCCTATGAGAGGCTATTGGTGAAGCCTAGTTGGAGTGGAACACCCCAGTGTATTGGAGATGTCAGTACCATGGGATGATCACCAAGAACAGCAGCCATAGTGGAGTGGATCAACCTGAGCTTAGAGTGCTACAGAGGGCAGATCTGGAGTGATGCCAGCCCTTAGGAGGAGTCCAAAAGATCAAGTGGAATCCCAAACACTGAAACAAGAAGCTGTAACATTGAAATTGCCTTGGAGACTCAAAGATGTTAAAGATGCCAGAGCCATGGGATACATGCTGAGGAAAGCTGCTAACAGAAAGTGGAGCCAACCCAGGAGAAAGCAGTTTGTTGCAGTCAACAAAGATGTAAAAGGAGTGGAGATCTGAAGACTGCTTTGACATCAGCCATAGAGATGCAGAGTTTGGAGTTTGCCTTTGGATGAAGACATAGAACTCTCAGCTCCTCCTGTGCCATGCCTGCCTAGATGCTGCCATGCTCCCACCTTGATGGTAATGGACTGAACCTCTGAACCTGTAAGCCAGCCCCAATTAAATGTTGTTATTTATAAGACTTGCCTTGGTTATGGTGTCTGTTCACAGCAGTAAAACCCTAACTAAGACAGCCTCCAATTTTTCTGGGAATCTTGCTGGCATCTCCAGGATGTTGAGAGGTAATTCTATCAGAGAACACATGGACACTCTTAAAGGTGAATAGGAAGTCTATATTGGTGACCAAAGACTGAATAGGAAACTCACTCAAATCACACAGCCCTTATCTTCTCCATCCTTTGTCTTTTATGCACAAAACCACATCCTGGTAGACATACCTTTGTTGGTAAGAACAGTTATCAGGAAATGAAAATTTAGAAGCCAAAAGCAGTTTAGTGATTGTACTGGCAGGTTTTGTGTGTCAACTTGACATAGGCTGGAGTTATCACAGAGAAAGGAGTTTTAGTTGGGGAAGTACCTCCATGAGATCCAGCTGTAAGGCATTTTCTCAACTAGTGATCAAGGGGCAGGGGTCCCTTGTGGGTGGTACCATCTCTGTGCTGATAGTCTTGGGTTCTATAAGAAAGCAAGCTGAGCAAGCCAGGGGAAGCAAGCCAGTAAGGAACATTCCTCCATGACCTGTGCATTGGCTCCTGCTTCCTGACCTGCTTGAGTTCCAGTCCTGACTTCTTTTGGTGATGAACAGCAATGTGGAAGTGTAACCTGAATAAACCCTTTCCTCCCCAACTTGCTTCTTGGTCATGATGTTTGTGCAGGAATAGGAACCCTAAGACAGTGATGTTCCTGGATCCTGGAACTATGGGATGTATCATTGATGGATTAGGTCTTTATGATCATTTTGGCAGATGTTGCACATGTTGGGACCTATGTGCTTGGTTTTAAGGTCAGAATAGTGCTTCCAACATGGTGTTGACTTGTGCTAAGGTATAGAGGCCTGTTATACCACATGAAGTGGGAGAAAAACATTATTTATTTTTATAGTAAAGAAATTTAACCCCTCCATCCTTTTTAAAGTGTTGGAACCCAAACCCAGAGCCTTCTACTTGGCAGACAAGTGCTCTACACTGAGTTGTGTGTCTCCAGCTGCAATCTCCTTTGTTGCCAGAGTCTAGATACAGCAGGGTTCTGGGCCACAGGATGAATGCATTGTTGGTGAAATGAGGAGTCTGACCACTGTTTGTCTTTCAAACAGATGGCCCCAAATAGCTCGAGTCATCTTTATTTATACAAGTTCTGAAGCATCCAAGCATGAGCAGTTTCAATTCATTTCTGTTTAACGATGTTCTAAGAATCATTACCACTTTACCCATTTTGGTTTCTTTTCTTCTTCCCCGCTCCTATGTCATCATCAGTTGACCTTTACCCCACATATAAGCATTAATTAACCTTTACTTTATATCTAAGCATAAATTTTATATTTTGAGGCAAATAATTATATCTAGCCAGGCATCTCCAGTTCATACTGTACCTAGGCTGGTAGCAGACATGTGGTTTCAGAAATAATTAACCTTTAACAGTATGTTGCTTTTATAGTTTTAGAGTCAGCAGAGAGTGTGATACCCTACATACAATAATATTTTTCATGTGCAAGTCTTATATCTATGACCTGGGTATCATTTTTGTGTAAGAGGTAGTTGTGGTCCTATTCTTTAAACATTTTCAGCATGGTAATGCTTAACTCTTAACTGTTGGGACCAAGTTTCTGTTCCTTCTAGCAGTTTTTACTTGTACTTATACCTCCAAGAGGAATGAGGGATTTAGATTCCTTTGTTGATTTCCTGTCATTGGAGGGATGTCTGACCTTTTATGTTCTTTATTTTTTCCTTATACGATATAGGTTCTTAATATCAGCTTTTAAGAAACTAGCTCCTAAGTTCTTGGAATACAGTTATCTCTTTTATAGAATAGTTAAGTAAGCAAGAATTATTAACCTTAGTGAGTTCCTCCTGCTTGCCTAGGATGACTGTAGATGCAGCTGGGATAGCAAGGAGAACTGGCTTCTGTGTTTCAAGAGAAAAAAAAGTCCAGGTTCATCTGTAATTTTACAGCTGTAATTTACAGCTGTAAATTCAGCAGTAGTTTTGACTAACAAAGTGAAACTAAAAATTGCCATAAGAGAAAACACAAGGAAACACAGTAGGGCCTAGAGCACATGTGCTCCTTAGGATCAGTACAGGGATCCATAATATTGTTTCCACAGATCCTTGCCAAGTGGACAGGGATCTCCAAGGGCTTTGCTTGACATAAGGAGCTCTATTGGCAAAACACTCATGCGCCGTTCCCAGAGGTTTGCCCTCTGCCACTTTGTTTTGAAGGAAGCGTCTCTGTTCTATGCTGATCACATTTCTCATCAAGGATGAACAATCTGTGGAGCCAGGCAATTTCTTTCTGGTATTGCAGATTATGTCCCAGAAACTCATGGCATTTGATTTTCCTACCCATATACCTTCAATGTTGTCTCTGGAGCCACAGACCTTCCTGCAGTAGGCCTAATATGTTCTTCCTACACCCTGAGGTTTCAGCTAAGAGCCTGTGGATAGAGGTTGAACCTGAAAGGTGCTGTGGTTGTGTACATGCAACAGAGAGGCTAGCAAGTTCTTTGAAATACCATAAATGAGGTCATCAGGGGCAGGAGTACTTTCCCCACATTATCATGTGCTATCATGGAATATGAGAATTCTAAACTCAACCCTGACAATCTAAATTTCCCTGAAGAAGTACATCTGTGTTAAAGATCTTCTAAACTGCCTGTGATGGTTAATTTCAATTATCAACTTGATCTGCTCTAGATTCACCTGTGAGATATGCTCCTGGGCATGCCTGTGGAGAATTGTTTTTATTAGGTTAGTTGAGGTGAAAAGACCTATCCACATTGATTGGTGCCATCCCCTGGATTGGGATTCTGAACTGTATAAAAAGGAGAAAAGTGAAATGAGTGTAAGCTCTCACTCACAACAAAGTAATGCCACCCACCTTAAAACTAACAATGGTGTTAATATAACATTTAATATCTGTGGAACAGAGTTCCTACTTTGTTGTAGACTGTTGACTTAATGTCTTCACCAATGTTTGGTAAATCCATAGATTTATTTCTCTTGTTCTTTGAATATGAAAGTTCATGTAATATCTTTCATTGAGCATGTTACTCAGGACAGTGGTAATCTAAGTTCTCAAGTCTTAGACACTTATATTAGACTCAGAATAAATGATCTCATATTGCCTTTGCAACTATGTAGTATCATAGTTGCAAAGCTTTGCATTAATACAACATGTTATGTTTGCTACCTCAGGATGATGAAAACTATTTTATCAAAAATTTTATTGGGGTTACTAGTAATAAAGTCATAAAAGATTGGATACTTGCTTGTAGCACTACATATTAAAAATCAGTTAACTAGTAATCTCTGATACACAAAATGTTTTCCTGAATTTATGCCAAGGGTTCCAAAAGAAATCTTGAAAAGTCTGTGAATGATTTTAACTTTGTTCACTAGGGTAACGGTTGTACTATTGTAGAGAAGAAAATGAAAACAATAAAAATACATCATATATATGTGTGTATATATATATGATACACATATTTAGTAAGGCACTTCTTGTTATAAAATGTTTTATTTGTTATAATGATAACCTCAGTTGTTTAGATGTATTAAAATATGCCTCTGTTTGCATCCTTGGCTTAGTCTCCACAAACAGTCCTTATGGTTCTGCTCTGAGCAACAATTTATTTTCTTGAGCTCCCAGTCATTAAGGGATTACAGAGAAGATAGATGGACCTTCTAGTAGCCTTCTAGGCATCAAAGAGAGATGGATGTAATTGGCTAGGCCTCTAGCCCTGAAGCCTATCAGTAACATTTAGTCATTCAGCTTCCCTGGATAATATTGCTTTCCTCTGAGAAGATTGCACAAAACATGATGTGTCCTCAATATTTGTCTAATCAATAGGTACTTGCTGAATTTTCTCTGAAAATGAGAAAGGAAGTAGGGATCTAGACTGAGGAGTATGGAGTGCCACTGGTCACTCTAGCAGGCTTTAAGTGATTTAAGAAAAAATGTGTTTGGGCAATTTTTCAAGAGACACAAGATTTTTTTTTAAAACCATTATTTAGTCATTATTAGTAAAAGCATCTTAAAAATTCTAAATGCTTCATACTTCAATTAAACTCATATATTGAAGTACACATACGTAATCTGTTTTTCATATTCCAGTGACTTACTCCTAGAAATGTGCATATTTCCTTGCCTACCAATAGAACCACACTGAATTTTACCCATGGTAAGAAGTTTCAGATGCAATACCTCTCCTGGGCATATATCCAGAAGATGTCTCAACCGGTAAGAAGGACACATGCTCCACTATGTTCATAGCAGCCTTATTTATAATAGCCAGAATCTGGAAAGAACCCAGATGCCCCTCAACAAAGGAATGGATACAGAAAATGTGGTACATTTACACAATGGAGTACTACTCAGCTATTAGAATGAATTTATGAAATTCCTAGGCAAATGGATGGACCTGGAGGGCATCATCCTGAGTGAGGTAACCTAATCACAAAGGAACTCACACAATATGTACTCACTGATAAGTAGATATTAGCCCAGAAACTTAGAATACCCAAGATATAAGATACAATTTTCAAAACACATGAAACTCAAGAAGAATGAAGACCAAAGTGTGGACACTTTGCCCCTTCTTAGAATTGGGACCAAAACACCCATGGAAGGAGTTACAGAGACAAAGTTTAGAGCTGTGACGAAAGGATGGACCATCTAGAGACTGACATATCCGGGGATCCATTCCATAATCAGCTTCCAAACGCTGACACCATTGCATAAACTAGCAAGATTTTGCTGAAAGGACCCAGATATAGCTGCCTCATGTGAGACTGTGCTGGGGCCTAGCAAACACAGATATGGATGCTCACAGTCAGCTATTGGATGGATCACAGGGCCCCCAATGGAGGAGCTAGAGAAAGTAACCAAGGAGCTAAAGGGATCTGCAACCCTATAGGTGGAACAACAATATGAACTACCCAGTACCCCCCAGAGCTCGTGTCTCTAGCTGCATATGTATCAAAAGATGGCCTAGTCGGCCATCAGTGGAAAGAGAGGCCTATTGGTTGTGCAAACTTTATATGTACAGGGGAATGCCAGGGCCAAGACGTGGGAGTGGGAGGGTGGGGGAGTTGGTGGGGGAGCGTGTGGGCGACTTTTGGGATAGCATTGGAAATGTAAATGAAATAAATACCTAATTAAAAAAAAGAATTGGAAAAAAACACAATTCATTTCTGAGATTTGCTTCTAATTAGAGAGATGTTCTATTATCATATAGAAACAAAATGTGATAATTAGTAAGATTTAATGACATTTAAAGTCTTAAATATAAGCAACATTAAAATTTTTTTAGTTTAGTAACATTGGGGCTCACATAGTCCAGGGGATGAGTTTAAAAACGGTTATGTGGAATTCCCTCAGAAGATCTTGACCAGTGTCCAGGCATAGCCACTTATCTCCTCTCTGACATTCCATTTGTGATGTTAAAAGTTTCCATCTATGTTATAAGATCCATTAGAAGACAAGTGTTTAAAAAGAATTTCTAAGATGTATGTTTTATTTTACAATCATTAATTCTTAATCATGCTGCCCATTTTACAGAGGAGAAGAAAAGAATTCCTAAAAGTGCTACTTGTGTGACTGAAGTGTGCTTGGCTTGTGCCATAAACACATCCAGGGTGAAAAGACTGTCTTCTCTGTTCTAGGAGACAGGACAGCTTGCTTAGGATCAGGGACTTTGTAAATCTGTATGATTGACTTTGAACTTTTTATGTTCAAGCAGTATCACTTGGTAATTTATGTTTTTCTTGGGATGTATTCAAGAGATATGTCATTCTTCTATTCCATTCATTCTTTCTCATGTGTGCAGATCCACAAAAAGCTTCTCAAAGCTGTCTTGAATCTTGAAGGCTGAATACATTATGGATCAGGGTATGAGAGTGGTTTCAAGAGAAGTCACTTTCTAAATCAGAGACTCCTGAGAGGGTGTATTGTGTTCAAGGGACTCCCACCCATCTATTTTTCATCTGTGTGAGAGAGGGGCCAGGAAGTAGAATAGGATATAGGATAGGATGTGACATTGAGAGAAAGGTATGAGCTCCATCCAGAGGAGACTCGTGAGACACACTGTGATATGAATATGGATCCTGTTGGGGAGAGGGAACTATCATGGATTTCCTCTAGTTCTTAGGGAAAGTGTAATTGCATATCATTCATTTAAAAAGGTATTACCAGAAGATGTGTCAGTTAAGTTTCAATTATCATTTCTTCCCAAATGAATCAGCTAAACTTAATCTATTTGTTCTGCAACTTAAAGATCTTCATGGTCATACCCAATGTAGTCCTCCAGACCAGTACCTACTGTGTAGAATGGACTTAATATCCATTCTCTGGTATCATAGTCTATTTTGTAATCAACTCATTGACTTCCATATTTTTCGTCATTTGAACTCACATCTGCAAAAGTGGATTAATTTGGTCCAACAAAAGAAGTCAGAAGTCATTATTTACTGGCAATGGGTCTGGACATTAGAAATCAACATGAGTAGTTGGGTTCAGTTATACACGGAAGCTATAGTATATTTAAGAGCCTTTGATATTGAATGTTCAAGGGCACAATGTCCACACTTTGTATAGTACTTCCACCCTTCTCCATGTGGTAGGAATCACATTCCAAGATCTTTACTGGATGCCTAAAACCGGGCAGTATTAGATTCTAGACATAATAAGCATGGTCTCTTTGAAAACCAAGATGCTCAATAAATGACTCATAGGCAGGAAGCATATCCAGCACGGATATACTAAACTAAGGGTTGATTGACATCTCAGGTAGGTCAGAGCAAATAGAGCAATGTGTCAGCAGGTTTGATTAAATCACACAGAAGATTATGTAGCTTAAAACTTAAAAGTTATTTATAGAATATTCCACTTAATATGTATTTTCCAGTTATTGTTGATTTATCTGTAATTCTAGTGAGATTTCTTCTTCCCTATGTTTTCATGGCTGAAATTTATTTTCCTTTTCTGTGTCTAGAGTCCCTTTTTAAAATGTTCCCTATATGATGTCTCAGTGGTTGTGCTTGACACAAGCTAGAATCATCTGAGAGGAGGGAACCCCAACTGAGAAAATGCCTGTATAAGATCAGACTGTATGCAAGCCTGCAGGCCGTTTTTTTTTTTTTGTTGTTTTTGTTTTTTTTTTTTTTTGTTTTGTTTTGTTTTTTTTTTTTTTTTAGTTTGATACATATGAAATTATTGGTTTTTTGTTTTTTTCCCATTTTTATTAGGTATTTAGCTCATTTACATTTCCAATGCTATACCAAAAGTACCCCATACCCACCCACCCCCACCCCCCTACCCACCCTCTCCCCCTTTTTGGCCCTGGCGTTCCCCTGTACTGGGGCATATAAAGTTTGCGTGTCCAACGGGCCTCTCTTTTCAGTGATGGCCGACTAGGCCATCTTTTGATACATATGCAGCTAGAGTCAAGAGCTCCGGGGTACTGGTTGTGGGATGGCTCAGCCCTTTGTGGGTGGTACCACTCATGGGCTGGTGATCCTGTGTTCTATAAGAAAACAGACTGAACAAGCCACAAGGAACAAACCAATATGCAGCGATTTTAAATCATTGTCTTTACATTGGCTCCTCCTTTCAGGTTCCTGCTTGCTTTGAGTTTCTGCCTTGGCTGCCTGCAATAGAACGTGAGTTTGGGTATATAAACCAAATAAACCCTTTTCTTTCCAACCTTGGTCATGGTGTTTCATCAGAGCAATAGAAACACTAACTAAGGCAGAAATTGGTATCAAGATAGTGGGGTAGTGTTGTGACAGACCTGACCATGTTTTTTTGGGGAGGATTGAAAAAGGCCTTTGGAACTTTGGGCTATAAAATCCATTGAATGTGCAAAGCTCCAAGAGCTGTTTTGTTGGAGCTTGGAAGACAACAGTGTTGAGAGAAATACAAATAATGGAGGCCTGTCTTGTGAAGTTCCAGAAGGAGTTTTGGAAATCACTTAAAGATTCTATTGAGGTCATTAGATATTTTGAGTTAAGAATCTGTGGTAATGTTCAGCTACAGCTGAAGGATTAGCTGTGAGTAACAAGAGACCAGAACCACTAAAATGAAACCTCTGCTTTGCTGAGATAATCAGTGCTAGTCATCTAGAGCTGAGAAATTAGCAGTGATTAAGATGGGACCAATATCCAGAGGTTAGGCACAGCCTCTGGTTGAGGGATGGAGCCACTCACCCATCTCAAAAATTTTAACCCAGAATTGTTCCTGTCTAAAGGCAACGTAGGGACAGAGAGCGGGACAGAGACTGAAGGAAAGGCCATCCAGAAACTGCCTCACCTGGGGATCCATCCCATATACAGCCACCAAACTCAGACACTATTGCTAATGCCAAAAAGTGCTTGCTGACAGGAGACTGATAATAGCTGTCTCCTGAGAGGCTGTGTCAGAGCCTGACCAATACAGATGCAGATGATTGCAGACAATCATTGGACTGAGCACGGGGTCCCCAATGGACGAGTTAGGGGAAGGACTGAAGGAGCTGAAGGAGTTTGCAACTCCATAGGAAGAACAACAATATTAACTAATCAGACCTCCCAGAGCTCCCAGGGACTAAACCACCAACCAAAGAGTATACATGGAGGGATCCATGTCTCCAGGTGCACATGTACCAGAGGATTGCCTTATCTGGCATCAATGAGTCCTTGTTCCTGTGAAGGCTTGATGATGCCCCAGCATAAGGGACTGCTAAGGCAGTGAGGTGGGAGTGGATGGGATGTGAATACCCTCATAGAAGCAGGGGAAAGGGGTATGGGATAGTGGGTTGGTAGAGGGGAAACTGGGAAGGTGGATAACATTTGAATGTAAATAAATAAAATAACCAAAAAAAAAAAAAAAGATGGAATCAGCATTGTTGAAGTAAAATCTTCTGGGAAGTGTTGCCTCAGAGTTAGAACATAGAAAGTGTGCTCCAGAGATGGTCAAGGATGTATCTTGTTCTGGCAGCTGGACTTGGCAGTATAAGAGGCACCCAGATGATACTGGTTTTGAAGATATGAAGAAGTCATGGAGAGAAGCTGATGCTTGGTACTGAGTGGCAGGTCTATATCCTTTGAAGAAAGCCCAGGAGAGGTTATTGGTGAAAATTCAGCCTACTTGCAGTGGAGACTACAGAACACTGGGTATGCCAGTACTCTGGAATGACCACCAAGAGCAGCACGAGCTATGGAGTGGAGCCTGCCAGAGCTTAGAAGACAAACTGTATTTACTACAGAAAGCAGAGCTGGAGAAGCGACCTAAGCCTTTTGGAAGAGCCCAGAAGATGGTGAGTGGATCTCAGACATTTAACAGTGAGTTATTTACACAGTTGGAGTATGGTTTTCACTTTGTTCAGATTGTGACTGTGTCCTGGTTCTTCCCCCTTGAAGTAAGAAAGTATCCAATTTATTTTTGGATTTACAGATGTTCACAATTGAGAAGCTTTAAACTTTTACAGTTTAAGCTTTTAAACTTTTAAAGGTATTTTGATGTTTTACAAAGAGTTTGGATTTTAAAAGAGACTTTGGATTTTATTTTCTTTTTTAAAGATACTGAACTTCTAAGGTGTTTGAACTGATAAAGACTGTGGGACATTTAAGTTTATAATATGTTTTATATTTGTCATATTTATTAATATAGAACCCTGGGGATTGGAAAGGCTAGTTTTAATAATTGAGAAGTTTGTGTGTCAAGTTGACAAGAGATCAGTTGTGCTGAATCATTTTACATCAACTTGACACAAGCTTGAGTCATCTGAGAGGAGGGAACTCCAATTGAGAAAATGCCTCTGTAGAGATCATGTTGTAGGCAAACCTGTAGGGATTTTCTTATTGATTGATGTGGGAGGTCCCAGCCCATTGTGATAGTGCCATTTTTGAGATAGTGATTCTGGGTACCATAAGGAAACAGACAGAGCAACCCATGAAGAGTAAGCCAGTAAGCAGCACTCTTCCTGCCCTGTTTGAGTTCCTGTCCCAACTTTCTTAGGTGATGAACAGTGATATGGAATCATAAGCTAAATACACTTTTTCCTAGGAGGGCAGGGCCTAAATTTGAGGCAGACTGAAGTGTCATGGCATAGCAAACTTTACTCAGAGTCATCAGACAATTTCTACACTGAGGGTTAAGAAGAATCACCTGAGAGAGTATACGATCACAAAGACAAGCTGCACATGGCAAAAACATGATTTTTCATAGAGGGATATAAGCAAATAATATACACAGCTGTAATGAATAAACTAAATTAAATCTGCTCCCATCTGCTACACCCAGGAGGGACACAAAAGCACATGCCAAGAACAAACCCGGTTGTGGAAGAACAGAGATTTCAAGACTCTTGTTTACTTTGGAGTTTTCTCACAAGGTCTCAGAAATCTCACACAGCTTGGTTCAGGGACCTTGTTCCAACAGTTCTTCTCTTAACCTCCTGCTGTTTATATCTGATTCTTCTCATTCATGAATGTCTTCTAGCCTTGAAAACTTTCTGCTGGAACTAATCACAACTCTTGTCAAGGCTTGTTTCCTAGATTTAGGTTTATCCTCTCAAATCACCAGGTGTTGAATTTTGTATGCATATCCTGCTTTGTTCTCCTTAATTTATTTAGGTGATTTTCTCCATTTTCTTGTAGTTCATTGATTTTTTTTTTAAACCACTGATTTGAATTCCTTATGGAGATTTAATCCATTTCATTATCTTTGCAACCAGTTGGTGCAGATTATGAACTTTTGGAAGAGTTGTGACGCTTTTGGGGGTTGGGAGCAGGATGTTTCATTAGAGCCTCTGAGATAAGAAGCAAGGAAGGATCTCTTATCTTAAACAAGCGTAATTCTGTTTCCAAGGAGAGACCTTCACGTGGTATGGACTGTTTTCTACAAGACTGACTGTCTTAGAGAGACAGACTTGTGCTCTAACACCAACCCACATTTTCTTGTATCTTCTTGGTTTATGTGATCTTTGGAGAGAGTAAGTCTTACTAGTCAAACCTTGCAAGTGATTTGGCATCAGAGCCCTTTGAAGTCGCTTTTGACTCCTTGCTCATGAGTAATGAGGCAGTAGGGAACCAAAATTCTCTAGCTGGAGTTTACTTTGGAAATACCTCCATTGCTGTTTAGATGCTTCCAACCCCATGTCTGCAGATAGAGTGGAGCAGTCAGCTTTGCTATCTGGAAAGGTGAAGTCCCTCTTGCAATGTCCTGGTGATTGTTTTCTGAGTCCCAGTTTCTGCACACAGTCCCATGTGCCTATGCCAAGGGCTACTCCATCCTTTGAGCCCATCACCTGGATGCTGGAGTCCCCAGTCTTAAAGGGAATGCAAGTTTCACTCTATTCTGTTTCCTAGTGAATTCTTCCGCATTTCTTTTTAAAGGAAGTAACTTCATTGGCATTCTGTGGAGGCCACAGCGTAGCTCTGCCAGCACAGCAGTACTTGTTGTGAATTCTAAGGAAAAGGAAAGTATAGGAATCCTAAGGTAAGAATTTTAGATACAGTCTTCTCAAGGTGGCTTCCCACCAGCATCACATTTCTATTGTGAAAGACAAAGCACTTGGTAAGGTTGATCTGGGGTCAGGTTAAGCTTATGCTGTGCTTCTGTTCTGCATCTGTTTCTATATCACAGCTCTTTCTCCTTCCCCACTTACTCACCTTATTTTGTTTAAAAAATAAGAAAGCAAAGCTATCATATCTGATTTCTGTTGTTCACATACTCTTTGGTGCTTGGCTATGTACCACAGGTGTGTGGGTCAACCTACCTGTAGGCACACTCTTAAATACAAGGACTCAGCCTCTTCCAGCAGAGATCAGATGCCAAGAGACTCTTTCCTAGTGCTGAGATATGTTCCTCTTCCTCCACTGTACTGGCTCAAATTGGTTCCAGTCTTGTGCATGCTGTTACAATTGCTGCTGTGTTTGGGAAACAGTCTCCTTGCAGTTTTCCCCTGCCTCTGGCACTAAAGATTTTTTTCTATCACTCTTTCATAGTGATCTCTGAGTCTTGGGGAGAGGTGTGTGATACAAACATCTTATTCAGGGCTGAACGCCACATAGACTCTTGGTCTCTGCATGTTCACTGCTTGTGAGTCTCTGTGTTATTTGCTATCTATTTTTAAGAAGAACCTTTCTGATGAGGATTGAGAGATGTAGTAATGTAGAATTATAGCAACAGTTCATCAGGAGTCATTTTAATACTATGGCTGTTTAATAGAATAATAGTAATTAGTTTTCACCTATAGAAAATGATCTGTCTAGATATAGGTTTAGTCCTGGTAACATTGCCTGCTTCAGTCATCCTAGGTACAAGGAAAGACATATGGCTGGCTCAACCTAGTCAGAGAATCCCTGTGAATAATTTGGTTCAGTCCCTGAAGGACAGGCTAACTTCTGAGCAGCTGCAAAGGTCAGGGTCTGTCATCCATTCATCTGTGTATCCAGGGCCTATAACTTAGCCCTTGACATAGTCCATATCCCAAGAATGTTCCAGAATAAATCCACTCAATAAGGGCTCTGGAAGTCTCCCTCAATGGTGTCTAGTTTTTCTTTTCTCCCTTTCCTTTATTCCTACAGTGCCTCTTCCTTTTTTTTTTTTCCCTTTTTTTTTGTTTTTTCCAGACATGGTTTCTCTGTGTAGCTCTGGCTGTCCTGGAACTCACTTTGTAGACCAGGCTGGCCTGGAATTCAGAAATCCACTTGCTTCTGCCTCCCGAGTGCTGGGATTAAAGACATGTGCCACCATGCCTTTGCTAGAATGTATCAGTTTACAGATTAACATGTTGCTTAGGAAGATAACAGTTTTGTATTTTCCTTTCCTTATTGTTTGCTGACCTAAAGACTGACTCTGATGGATCTGGTGTTCTGACTGCCCATACAGACCTTCACTGGTTAAACTAGAGTTTAGTAGGTGCCTCCATTTTTTTTTTTTTTTTTTTGTGGGCAGGGTCTTCCCTTTCTGGCCTTCTATGTATTTCCATGCTGTTTCAACCATGGAAGTAGCTACAATATGTTTGTTGCTAGCCAAGTCCAAGGTAAAAGTTATGTCTGACCACTTTTACTCGTATCACAGATATAATTCCTTTGAAAATTTAAGAACAGTTGAATGGAGTCCATTCTTTTAACATACAAATGCATGTTTGATTACTTATTAATTTTCTGCTGAGTCAAGTTTCAAAAGAACCTATTTAAGTTTTAATTTCTTTTTCTTTCTTTCCAATTTGTATTCACTTGATTTCCTTCAGTTGTCTTATTCTCTTACTATTTTTTTAACAATTTTATTAGATATTTTCTTCATTTACATTTCAAATGCTATCCCGAAAGTCCCCTATAACCTTCCCCCGCCCTGCTCCCCAACTAGTCTAGAATTATGAAGTGTGTGTATGTGTGTACATGTGTGTTTGCATATGTGTGCTACTGGAGAGAAGAGGACATATATAAGGGCAGGGCAGGGACTGTTGTGATTTCCCATTCTCAGTGATTTCTACAGCCTAGCAAAGATCTATATACTATAATTAGGCCAAATACATGATTAAACCCATTATTGATAAGGTTCATGATAGGTACTTTTAGAAAAGAGTTTTATTGAGGTATAAAGAATTGGGCTAGATCAGTTTCATGAACTTCTTGTGGTATGCACTGCATATAATTATGCAAATGATCATGATGTAATCTGATAGGCTTGGATATATACATGAATCTCTGATGCTGTCATTACAAGCAGGTAAAAATATACCATCACTTCCAGAACTATTTACCCTTTTAGTAGTGTTCTCTCTCTCTCTCTCTTTCTCTCTCTCTCTCTCTCTCTCTCTCTCTCTCAATCTCTCTCATGTGTGTGCGTGCGCACATGTATGCAAAGATTATCTAACATAATGACCACCTTCTTAAAAAGTTTTAAGTGTACAATGCTGTTTTGCCAGATATAGGTGCTGTGTTATACACTAGATCCCAGGACTCAGGACTCGTACTTGATACAGGCTAGAGTCTTCCTGCAATGTGGAAACTCAGTTAAGAAAATGTCTCCATCATGTTGGCCTGTAGTCAAGTCTATAGAGATTTTTTGTGAATAATGATTCACGTGAGAGGATCTATCCCACCGTCGGTGGTTTCATGCTATACCTGGGCAGGTGTTCCTGCATGGCCTAAGAAAGCAAGCTGAATGAGCTATGAGAAGCAAGCCAGTGATAGCATTGTTCCATAGTCTCTGCTTCAGTTTCTGCTTTTCTTCTCAAGGTCCTGCTGTGACTTCCTTCAAGAATGCATTGTAATCTGCAAGGTGAGATGAACTCTTTCATTTCCAAGTTGCTTTTGATCATGACACCAGAAAGCAAACTAACACAATACTTATTCATTCTGTCTAAATATAACTTTGTATCCATTGGTCAAGTTGCTTTTGGTCATGCTCTTTATCACTGCACTAGAAAGCAAGTTAAGACAATACTTATTCATTCTGTCTAAATATAACATTGTAACCATTTGTTATGGGTGGATTGATTTTGACTTATGGTGGGGTTATGTTACTGTGAATCAAAATGCATTTCATAAACTTAGCCCACTGATTGTCCTTGCCTGGTGACACAGGATAAGGCGTTTTTCAGTAGGATGACTGAGATTTCTAGCTCACTGGTTCTGCCCAGCAGCAGGACAGGATTGTATTACATATTGCTGGCCTGGAAAAAGATCAAAATTCAAAATTTCCAGTGTTTGCTGCTGGATGTGTAGCACGTTTGCACTGTGATAAAATAAAAAAAAATGTTTAAATCAAGCCATTATATTTTGGGGGATGGTATGTACAGTGGGTTATTAATCAGCTTTTAAAACAAAGGGTGGTGTTGCTGTTTGCAACACAGTACCTGGACTCAGAAGAGTTAACAAGTTAATCATGGAATGATAAATGATTCCATGCACATGAGGTATCAAGAACAGTCAAGTTTATAGAAGCAGAAAGCAGAGTGGTGGTTGCTAGGAGACAGAGGAAAGAAGAAACAGGGAGTTGTTTAGTAGAAAATGAAGTTAAGAGTTACACAAGATAAATAGATACCAGAGACCCACCAGGCACTTTTCGTTATGGCATTTCTTTTAAGTCTTCACTTCCAAAAATTTTTTTTTATTATCTACATTTTATAACCAAGGATAAGTGCTTAGAAAGATTGAAACAAGTGGAAAGGCTGTGTTAGTATCTGAATTTTGACACATTCCATAACTGTGAACTTGAATATGTCACTAGACCACTTTGTGGTTGTTTTCTTTATATACCACATGGGAAAACAGATGGTGGCTTTGCAAGATTCTTAAAAGGATGAAGAATAATGCAAAGGCCTAAAACTACCCAGCCACAAGTATAAGATCTGACCTTTGAGCCAGATTTACCTAACTTCAAAAGGTAAAGAAGGGCCCAGATTTGGCAATATCACAACGTAGTTAATAGAACATTTAACTTAGACTCAAATAGACTTCTAGTAGGCTAGAGGTCTTTGCAGAAATCATAGTTTATGTATTTGCTGTTGATCTTATCAGACACTCATGAGAGAACAACCCTATGAGGTACTTTCATAAATAGTTTTTTTTTCAATTTTGAAAATTTCATATTTTAAATATAAAAACACTATCCAAGAACAGATTATGCTTTATTATTTTTTTATAATTTTGTCGCCCCCAGAATCTTCTGAATTTCAGTTTTTTCAGATGTGTGACATTTATTTACCACTAGAGTCCTAATGCACTAGAGAAAGGTGAGATATTCTACCCAAACCACAAACTGTAAACTTAACTGTGGGTTGTGGAAGACCCTGCTACTCAAGAAGGAAGTTTCCAGAACAAAAAACAACTCTGGTGGACAACAGACACTTGTCCAATACAGGCTCAGCACCAACATAGCTCTAATAAAGACAAAGTGTTACAAACTCAAATTCTGAATTCCGCTCCCACACATCCTGCCCATGCATATAATGGCCTGCTCCAATTTCTGAGGACTCAGATACAAAGCGCTTTAAATACAGTTCCTTCTCTTTTCTTTTGCTTTTTGGTTTTGCCTCTTGTGCTTCACTTTTTTTCCAGAAGTCCTTTCTTAATCATCATTAAAACACTGTGTATTTGTGTGTGTGTATGTGTGTGTGTTTGTGATGGACATAGTGGTAAATTAATTAAAAACTAACTTTAAATTATGAACATCTAGAAAGTCAAGTTCCTATTCGATAGCCATGCCCTGTGTGTGAGGTTAGAATTTTATTAGCCTTTTTAAAGAGAGTTTATGGCTCCTGGAGAAGAAAACCAACTTCCTGGCAGAATTCGAACAAATGTGCTAGGCTTTAATAGTTTACACACTTATACTTATGTTAGGTGAGGAATAATGACTTTTGCCTTGGAAAATATGAACAAGTAGCTATTGGGATATAAACAGTTTTCTAGACGGCACAGCTACTAATGTAATTGTTTTTCAAGGTAAATTTAATAAATAGCTAAAATTGAGTTCTTGCTGACTCTGAAACTTTTACCTGTTGACTTTCATGACAGGCCTTTCAAATTGCATGAAATAATAAAAACTCCAGTGTTTAGGCAAAAGCTTATTGATAACCACATTATCCAACAAAGCAATCATCCTACAAAAAGATGCAGCAATTCTCCATTATAAAATTCACAGATCAACAAACGAATTTGCAGTACACAAACCAGGGACTCACTCTTTATACATTTTAGTCCTCTGTAAATTCCTCATTTCAGAAATGATCCTTTTAAGCTTGCATTTATTTCAGGAAATGAGCTCATATATTTAGACAATTACAGACGTTTTAAAATGTGCTGTAATTCTTTGAACTCAACATGAAGGTAGTTTGTAGCTAGAAAATTCTACCACGTAAAATGAACAGAGTTAGTTAAGTGGTTAAAAGAGTTAACAAACATTAGGACAAAGTAATGTAACTTAAATTGAGACTACAAGTATAAACTTAGCATTTTCTGTGTATGAGCCATCATGTGGAGCACCTTGGCAATAAGTAAATGCTTACTGATTACTATGCTTCATAGATTACTTTGTTTTGTTTTTTGGAACTTTAGGTTATATTATTATATTACTAATTTATTTTTAAAGAATTAGGTATCATTTTAATTATAAATATAGATACAGAATAATAATTTTATACATAAATACAGTATATATTGATCATAGTGGCGTGGTGTCATGTAACAGTTTCATCCAAGAATGTACCATTCCATTCTTCAGGGAAGTTCCTTAAGCTTCAGGAAGTCCCTGAAACTGACCAGATTCACTAGGGCTCTCTGCCAGAGTAAGAAAAAAAGCTTCAGAGAAGACTCTCAGACAAGCCCAAGGGACAAAGAAGACTCTGAGACCAGATCAGTTTCCTGGAAGAAGCAGAAACTAGCAGAACAGTGTTGAAGAGGTTTAGACCAGCTGCAGCACCAGGAGATGACACTCTCCAATCTGTGAAGCTGTGGATAGGTTGTGTAGTATGCTCTAGTTTTTCAGCTTTTGTGAGCTAATACCCATCCAGGGGTTGGTTTTGGTGACACAGCTAATTTTGAATTATTTCTCCTCTAGTAAGTAACTTCACCTATATTTTTATAAGTAACCCCAGTAAAACTCATGGTTTACCAAAATGAACTTTGGTGGTATGGATACTTTGGTCTATTGTGGGCCCCTTTCTGGGGTGAGTGGACATATGTATAGCATCAAAAGTTTTATCATACAACAGCTGACTAAAATTTCTGTATTATTAAGTACTAAAAATGTTTTCAATTAATGAATAGTAATTGTGCATGGTTATGTGATATGTTATGAATTTTCAATGCATGTCTTTAGTGGATCATGATCTGATCAAGGTATCTGGCATACCCTACTTCCCAAACATTTATTATTTCTCTGTGATAGGAACATCTATAAACTCCCCTCTAATTGTTATTTTGAAATATATAGTATATATCAATTATAGTTTTATATATGTATATAGTAGTGTAACTACAGTTACACTACTAGGCACTTGAATATCAGTGTGGCTTTAGTTTCTCATGCAGCTGGAAGTTCTACACTATGTGCAGATTCTTGGAGAGGTTAAGTTCAGGGTAGGTGTTTCCTCAAGATATAATTAGAACATTATTACATGGTCATTAAGAATGGAGGATCTATTTCTTAAATACTGTATGTTGGTAGAGTGGTGCTCTAACAAGAAAGTATAGTAAGAAGATATATACCATGAGGTCAGCAAGCTGGTACTTGGTCTGCCCTGGCCAGGCACCAGTTGTGTGAGCTGCAGAAGATTACCACTTGAGTCTCACTTGTCCAGTTTATACATTGGGATAGGAGCATGTTATACACACATAATAATTTTGAATATAGCTTATATTGAAATATTTTATATTTGTGTTATAAAAGTAGCTTATGATGTCTTAACTTCATCCTTTTCTGTACAGATGACTAATTTGTTTTATGTAAATTTCCAATAGACTAACGCTAATTTTTACTTAAGAAGGTTAAATGAGAGGAAAACCATACAAATGAGGGAACTTGCTAAGTGTGGAGACAATATCCAAGGGTTTGGAGTTAAATTGGATTTAAGGTTTGTCTTTCCTTAGATTAAGAGATACAGTCCTCAGTGAGTGCCTCTCCCTCTGAGACTCACTTCTCTTCATGTGAGAATCAGGATGGTCTTTTCAAATGATGGATTTGACAGAGCTGGACAATATACTTCATCTTTGCCAGAGTGATGTGTTTCTCATAAATGGAGGCCATGGTCAGTAAATTATGAGAGTGTATGGACATATTGGCAAATTGCATAGGCATGGGCTGTACTAAATAGAATAACTACATGTTAGGGTATAAATAACAAGTGGTTGATTTAACTCTTTCTTGGCTGAGGTTTTTTTTTTCATACTGTTCTATATTCTTGGACAGTGTTTTCTCCAAGAAAACTCATAAGTCCTAAGTAGAAGTGTGCCATTAAATACATTCTTAATTTTTACCTTATTAAAAATCTAAGCCCTAAATATTGAGCTATGCTTCTTAACTTCTCATTGATCAGGGTTTCTGGAGGCTATATATTTTCTCAGGTAGCTCAGGATATACACTGCCCTTGTTTAAATGAATGAGAAGAAAAATCATAGTCAGGAGGGGCAGGGGAGGGTTTTTCCCCCCAAGGGATTTAGATTTGAGTAATTGATGCCTATCTATTTGTTCATTCATTATATACTTCTCCCACTTATTACTTGGTCTCCTAATGAGATTCATGGAGTCATCCCAGGTCATCTCCCGAAGATTTACATTCTCTTTTTTGGTTGAGTGCATTTATATTTCTTTAGCAGCACCTCTTTTATCTTATATAACCTGAAATGATAGTTGCACCTCTCTTCTTATCTGTTGCATTTTTAAAGGAGAGAAATATCATGCTAAAACTAAAGAGGCTACAAAACAGCAGATCATTTATAATTTATACTGAGGATGGGTTGTGGATACCTTCTTGGGGACCAATATATTTTAATGTGTCTGAAAGGCTTACACTTCCAGAATATAATTGCATAGGCTGAACCAATTTGTTTAGGCATTTTTAAGGAGTACTTAACAAACATCTTTTATTTCATAACATCAGTTCTGAATAGAAAGTGAGAGCAAGTCACCTGACTTGGTTTTGTGAGTTGGGAGAGGTAGCTACACGGGGCTGGTCTGCACCATCTGTGCCAAACTCTACGTCTGTACCTTCTCTGGCATGGTTTGGATGGAGATAAAGAAGGTTTGAGTCCCTTCCTGGACCTGCCTCCTTGCTTGAAATGACTGAGAGCAGGGTTGCTTAGGATGTCTATTTTGACAGGAAATCAGCTAGGTTTAGTGTGTTTGTGTGAGTGTGTCTGTCTGCCTGCCTGCCTGCCTGCCTGCCTGCCTGCCTGTGATATAGGTAATATGCTAAATAGTTACTCTTTAGAGGCTATTTGCACTGAAGCAGAATGAAGTGAAATGGAGAAAAAGTAAGTAATACCTGAGTGCCTGCTAAGAACAGGACCCTGGTTAAACACCTCACTTGATCCCCTATATAACCCACAGAGGAGGTCTGTTCCAAGATCATGAGTGATTCCCTGAAACTGTGGTGAGTACCAGATGCTATGTGTTACGTTTTTTCCTATGTGCACATACTATTGACTTTAGC
The DNA here is from genome assembly GCF_000001635.26 of Mus musculus. NCBI lineage: Eukaryota > Metazoa > Chordata > Mammalia > Rodentia > Muridae > Mus > Mus musculus. The sequence continues at coordinate 94,419,779 of NC_000083.6, read as the reverse complement.
TTATAAATTATGTATAGTAGGAAGCCATAAACAATGGGATAGGATGGGGAGTTTTTGGAGGGGAAACTAGGAAAGGGGATAACATTTTCAATGTAAATGAAGAAAACATCTAATAAAAAATCTCTAAAAAAAGCCCAACAATTAACAGCAAAATGTAGCAATTACAGCAATATGGTGTAGTACTAGTTATATGAATGTAGTTTACCTCTCATGTGCTAAGCATAGCATTATAATGTATTCACTTCCTCGATAATATAAAATCACACCACTATTATGTCCAGGTGATAAGATAAAATAAGGTTTATGGTGTAAACAAGTTGACAGGCACTATAATACTATCCCAGTCTTATAACAGAGGTATCTGGTGAGTGAGTAGCATATCAAATGTGAAGACGTTAACAAAGGCATAATTCACATTCCAGGTAGGATGGAAAATATCAGTATGAGATATCAACATGAACTCAGAAAGACACACAATTTAAAACCTAAGGTGTGTGTGTGTGTGTGTGTGTGTGCATGTGTGTGTGTGTGCATGTGTGCATGCGCACGCGTGTGAAGTTTCCCATTTCTTAGTTTAGACTGTAGTTGTGGATTCTGGGTAATTGGAACTGAGCAGAATGAAGCCACAGAGAAGAAGACAATTGTATTACCCTGAGAGGTAAAATTTTATAGCTGGGGGTGGGGGTGGGGGTGGAGGGGGTGAAATCCACAGTGGCTAAATAACTTATCAATGATCAACCAGCCAGCCTATAAATGACAGTTCTGGATTCTGAATTACAGGCTCTGAACTTCTAAAACAATAGGCCAGGGAAGTATAGGAATTACACTTCTCTACCTTTGTACTAGGTACAAAGACAGAAGTGTCTCTGTCAGAGGTATGGCTCTTCCTCTTCCAGGCATTGTTATTAAGTAATCTCTCTGATGACAGCTGGAGCCTCAGCATGGGATCAACAGCTGCTTTTTAAGTGGTGGGTCCAAGTTGCTATAACTTGACTGTTAAAACAAACCTGTCATACCTTGTTCTTTCTCCTGGCTTTGTCCCTTCAGCATGTCCTCTGTTGATCTACTTTGTTGAGGGCCATCTTTTTATTCTCTTAAAATTACTTACGTATTCCTCCATGGCTGCTACTAGCTCACTGGAGGAGACATAATTCTGAGCCATAGTTGTGACACCAGAAAATAGACCAGTACCCAGCATACAGGAGGATTTCCAAATAGTTGCCAGACTATAGGTACTGAAATACCAAGGCAATCATGGGAGGGTGAGGCAAACCCTGCTGTTATTCCCAATACCCCAAATATTGCACTATTTCAGTGAAAACAGTGTTCTCAGGATGTAAATGCAGCTACAAGACAAACCCTTTGCCCCCTATTCTCATACAAATGCAGTGCATGTTAAATGATGCTGGAGTGACCCTTGAGTATATATGAAGATATACAAAGAAGTTGAAGTATAGTCTTTATAAACTAAAATGCCAGTTTCTTTCTCCTCTTTTTTTAAAATAGTCTTTTCTTTCCTTAAAAATGGAAAACAGAATTAGCTTACACACAAACACCAAAAAAAAAGAAAGAAAGAAAGAAAGAAAGAAAGAGAGAAAGAAAGAAAAAAAAGGAAAAAGCTGACCAACCAACAAGCAAAAAACTACCCTTGAAGAGACAAGAAAAGAAATTCTTGTTCCAGGCTTGTGGTATATGAATTATAAAAGATTTTATGACAATAGTAACACTGGTATTTTCATATACTAAGATAAATAAAAATACCATTTTATAGTGCTGGAAGCTGAACCTAGATCCTTGAATATGTTAGGCAAGTGTTCCCACCTCCCAGCTATGTACTAGAGTCTAAAAATGCATTTATTTAATGCTAATGACAACTTCACTTACCCAGGAATGAATGTTATTGACCTCTGTTCCTTCCCATTGGCTATTGAATTCCATAAAATATAGCAAACAAAATAACCATGAACCATTTAAACCTTTGCTTATTAGAGCAAAGTGAGTCTGTGTGATTCCAGGTCTTTGATGTCAGATTCTGACTTATGAACTAGTTAGATTTCTAGGTCTTGTTCAAGATAATGGCCTTGTCTCCTCAGTACAAACAGTAATTTACATGAAAAATATTTCTACACTGAAAAAGTCAGAGGAAGCAGATAATATAGGGCTCTGGATTTCTCTTCATGGATCTGTGATGTTATCTTTCTGTCTTCATCTTTAAACTTTTAAGAAGATCCTTGTTATTTTCTGGCCCAAAGAAAGGTAGTTTATCCTTTGACGACAGCAAAAATGTAGGAACTACAAAGAAGGATGAAAAGTAGTTGGAGGACCTAGAATCACTTGATCATTAGGTCCTAAGATGCTGGCATCTCTGAATAGCTGTGAACTGTGGGGAAATGCAAAGCCTTTGGAGAATGAAGGCTGGAGATGGATTTTATTGTAGCACTAATAGTTGATGTCTTGGTTTCAGGGCTCTATTTAAAATCATTATTCTCTTAACATAATATATAAAAGTGTTTCTATAATATGTCCATCAAGAAATAATATGTAAAATCAATATACCATAGCTAAATGCATAGATGAACATAAGGGCAGTTTACTTTAAAGAGCATCTCATGACTAAAGTAATGACAAATGCCATTCTGCATTTTCTAGTCACTGAATGAAGAACACAGGACAGGATGTTATAGGGTCCCTGGGGTACCTGGGAATCTCCAAGCTATGAAAATCACTTGATGTGGTTCTTTTCCACACACACCAGTGTCATTTTCAGAGACACTAGAGAGGGAAAGTTTACGGTGTGCGGGAAATTTTGACAACTGTGATTAGTGAATTTGGGTGCCTGTCAGTTTGGGGTAAATATAACAAGTAACAGTAAACCATATGGTTCACAGACATGAGAGCTTTGCTTCTCATAATTCTGCCAGTGTAAGGCCAACATTGCAAGCCATTGTGGTGTTTTTGGAAAACAGTTCTTTTGTGCATCAGGTTGCATCCTTCCTATTGTATCTTTTCATGGTGGAGAGCAGAGAAGGGAAACAAACTTTCATAGTTTTTCTTTAAGGATTGTGATCCTACCTATAAGAATACACATTTATAACCTAATTTTATCCCAAAGACTCAATTTGCTAACTCTGTCACATGAGGAGTAGCATTTCCATAGACCAACATTTTAGATATATGGATAGACATTCAGTTTATTTCACTGGGTATTAAAATCTTGAAAACTGCCGGATTGCAGATTTGGGGAACATCTATGATCTGCAGATTTGAATAGGACCTAATGCTGACATTGAGAAGCAACAATAGCATCAAAAGACTTGCTTTTCAGAAGAACAGTGTGAGGAGTTTTTGAATTATGAAATTATGGATTTAGAATTGGTGAATTTGTATGTGAAAGAACAAGCACCTCCCTCTTTAGATTGGAAAAGGAAAAAGATACCATTAATGGTGAAATAGTAAACATCTGCCATATCTCTAGAGACACAGAGAAATGACAGGAAATCTCAATGGTATGTATATTTTCTCAGAGTTGGGTGTCCCAGATCTTCTGTTGGCATACCATCTGCTTTTCAGAACATAGTTTGAGTTTCATCTAGAAAAGCTTTAGATTGACCTTGTTTTCTTCCAGAGTTTCTGTCAATTTCTACTTTAACATGTCTCTCACTCAGTGCTGTAGTATACATTCATTCAGATTTCTATAGCTCCCATACTGGCTTGCAACAGCACAGCAGGATACCTTATAAGAACCTGCAAGTCAAAACTTCTAATTTTCTACCCAGAATGGGACCATCAGTCAAGGAGGGTAATCACATTTTAGAAGCTGTGGTATAAGGATCAGAAACTGGCACTCATGGACAATATCTGTCCCTGGGTATAAGACCCCTATACCATGTTCCTTCAGCCACCTGCCAAGATGGGCTAGGGGACAGTGAGTTTAGCCTACACATCCATGTGGTGAATTACATTACCAGATAGATCACAGTGCCCAAGGTATAGTTGCCAATTTGGTTCCATGTTTACTAAGGGTTGGTCATAGCTTTGCTGCACAAATCCCCACTCTAAGACTTGATCTATTGGTACACAGTCATAACTAGGATCTTCTAGGTTCATGGTAGAGGGAACAGGGCTAAATTAACTAATGTTCATGGTAGAAGGACCTAGGTTAGCCTAACTAATTCCATGAAGATTTTAAGGCATCTGCTGAGATTTCATAGTCCCCAAATGGAGCATGGTCAGTGTGGGAAGAATTGTAATTTTGGAGCACAGGCTGATAGGTAGCATATCTTCCCACAATAAAACAAAGTACTAAAGTGTTTCTCTAGCCTTATTTTCTACCTCATTCTCTACTAGGGATTATAATGCTATGTGCACTCCAAAATGCATGGTGTTCTTGATTTTTTTTTTTTGCCTTTCTTTCCTCCCTTGTTCATCTGGCAATCTTCCTTCCCTTTAAGCATCACCTCTCCTCCACAGTGATCTTTTTAATGAGTGTGAAATACTTTCTTCTTTTCATTGTAGTTCTTATTACATGATCTTATTCTACTGTATTATAATTATGAGGGTCCTGTTTTCCCTCAAGAGTTAGAAAAATTCTTGAGGACATAGTGTATGTCTTGTTCATCTGTAGTCTAACTCAGGGGCTGCTGTGTATTTGACAATCAGAATGTTATTAAATATTTAATAAGTTCAGTAATGAAAAAGCACATAGAGAAAGCAGATCTCTAATCCAGTTATTGTTTAGATTAGTGTTTTTCAAACCATCTCTGATGAAAGATCATGCTTGAAACGACTAACTTGAGAGTGCCAGAGATGGCTGAGTTGGTAAATATTTGCCATGCAAGCATGAGGATCTGAGGTTGATCTATAGAACTCACATATATAGAAAGCCAGGCATGGTGTAGTGTGCTTGTAACCCCAGTGCTTGGGATGCAGGCACAGAGATGGGTGGATCTCTGGGATGTGCTGCTTAGTTAGCCTACTTAGCAGTCTCCAGGTCAGTGAGGGACCATTCTTGAAACCTAATATGGATGGTGTTCAAGGACAAGCACAAGACGTTGGACCCTGATCTTCACACGAGTTCACATATATGTACACCCACATAAACAGAAATATTCATACACATGCACACACAATTACTAATTGGATTCTAAGCCAATACTTTTGTAAAACTATAAAAATTATAAATATATTGGAGGAATAATCAAGGATATTTCAAACTGTTATCAAAGTTTCTATATTTATCTAATTACAGAGCAATTGTCATAATCTTGTGGGCTATAGGTCATGTTGGGGCTAGTAGTAGGTTAGGTTCATTTGTTCATTCAAAGATATTTACTGAGTTCCTCTGTATGGTAATGTAGGAGGTACAAGAGATTCAGCAATGAATATGATGGATAAATTTCCTGCTCTCCAAAAGCCAACCTGCTAGTAGGTCAAGTGAAAGTAAGCAAGCACATCAATAATGTGACTTCCAATCATTGATTAATGCTTTGAAGGAGGTAGAAGAAAATGAGACAGAGTGATTGAATAGGGAGGTTATTTCTGAGAGTGGTTAGTGAGGCTGGCATTTCAGCAGAAATCTGAAGTTCTAGGCAGACAGAGCATAAAAATATGTTGAAGTCTCAGTAGGAGAAAAGGCTTATAGCAGTCCAAGAGCTAAGAGAACACCAATGTGACCAGGGTATGATAAACAAGGCTCAAGTCTGGGAGTCAGAACAAGGCTAGATCATTAGGGGCTTGTGAAACAGACAATGGTTAAAAGCTTTGACTTTATTAAAAAGATAACATGAAAATTATCATAAGGATTAGAGTGGAGATGGCTGTTGTTTTGGTTTACAAAAGAAACAAATTAGTGGGGTATCTATGTGGTGAATGGATTTTACAGATAAAATAGGTTATTATTGAGGTTCTCTTGAGTGATAGAGAAAGCTCATCTCAGTGGTAGGTGTGAAGATAGATGAAAGTCAGATTTAGAATGTGTTTTAGAGAAAGAAACAATTAACCCAGTGGTGTATTAAATATTAGAAGTGAAGGAAAATAAAAGTCAGGGATTGCTGTTAGCTTTAGTGTGTGGGTGAATATGGACATAGACTGATGATCCACTTTTATACAGTGGCTGTGATTGTTACCTTTTCTCTAAGCATATTCATTTATGGGATAAACTAATCTGTTTTCAGTGGTTTGTTCTTAACATTAATAAGAGTTAAGTAGCACTAGGTTTCAACATTTCCTGTATGTTATCAGAGATTCTAATCTCTCCCACCATTTATGGTGTGTACATTGCCTTCCAATTGTAAATATCTTCTCTCTCTCTCTCAACCTCTCTCTCTCTCTCTCTCTCAACCTCTCAACCTCTCTCTCTCTCTCTCTCTCTCTCTCTCTCTCTCTCTCTCTCTCTCTCTCTCTCTCTCACTCATCTTTTGAGACAAGGTTTCTGTGTGTAGCCCTGGCTGTCCTGGAACTCACTCTGTAGACCAGGCTGGCCTCGAACTCAGAAATTGACCGGCCTTTGCCACCCAAATGCTGGAATTAAAGGTGTGTGCCACCACTTCCTGGCTACATCACATATCTTTTATATTTTACATTGTAGCCACATGTCTATCAAGCTGGTATCTTGCCTACTTTTTAAATTGTAGTCCATTTTCATGTTCTGTGGTGCCATGATTTGGTTTGTGTCTATAGGTCTTTCTATACACATGGAAAGTTAGTTTGATGCAAATAGAGTCAAGCTTTATAGACATTTAGTTGTTTACTTAAAATGTATTATTTGACTTTTTGATGTGGGATTATATGCATATGAAGCTGATTACTCAGGTGCTTGGATTGTTGCGTTTGTTCTAACTTGTCAGCTTAACCCATCAGTCTTCAGTGGGATGTGTCATTGATTTCCTTTGTGTGTATATACATCAGCCTCATTTCATTATTTTGCCAAATTATCACTATACATCTGAAAATTTCTTCTTAGGCATCTTGCCAGGGATTTTTTGATACTTTTTAATGATCATTGGCTTATTTTTTGGCATTTGGAGGCCTATTTTCCTCCCAATATTTGACATCCTTTGTCTCTTTGAACATACACTGAAAATGATTTTTGCATACACTGTTCAATATTTCTAGAGGTTTGTAGAGGAAGGGTTTTCAAATCCCTTTCCTGCCAGGGCCTGGAGGAGTTCCATTCAACCTAAAACACTGAATGTTGTCACCAAGAGAGAGGATGTAAAGTGAAGGGCCAGCTGATCTTCAGGGGCTCCAATATTTCTTTGACAAATGAAGAAGAGATAAAGTTGAGCATGACCTGACTTTATTCCACAATCTCTTTAAATTTTCTCTCCTTCACAGGACTTACAAATTCTCAAGAAGGTAGAAAAACAAATAACAGGTAAGAAAACAGAGGTCAGAATTCCACACGCACTCATTAATATCTTAACCAAAAATAAAAATGTGCTAATAAGGACATTGGGAAATGCAGTATCTTTGATGTATGAAGGCAGCTTGTTTTTCCTTGTACTTTGAGATGTGTCAAAATTGTTTTTTCTCTTATGGAATGTTAAGGATAAAGAAACTTCTATTGCTGGTATTTCATAAAATTGATGTGGTGTCTGCTTTTATTTGTTTTATATTGAGCCCTCTGGCAAAAAAAAAAGCATCAACACTGTTTCTTGTCAATCTTCAGAGAGGGAGAGAATGAAGGCAGAAGGCTTCTGAATTTGTATTCTCTGAAAGAAAAAGTAATAAAGAAAGCATCAAGGACAGATAGAAGATGAGTGGATTTACAACCTCAACTGTACTCTAGGCATAAGGAAACATGAAAAGACCTGAACTATTAAGACAGCCAGTTTAGACTAAATCCTGAATGTTTCGAAGGACTTTAGATACCAAATAAATTTCTCAACACCCTATTATAAAAGTCAGAACTTTTTAATAAATTGTCTTTTACAATATCCAGAATGATTGTGCAGCTCTAAAGACTAAGAATCACAAGACACAGAGACATTAAACAAATTACATAAGGACTATGAATTCCATGAACTATTAATAAATATTTGAATGTTGCAAAGGGTTGCTGATTAACATTCTCCAGTCGGAAACTACACACAGACTGCATCAAAAAAAAAAAAAAAAAAAAAAAAAAAAAGAGAGAGAGAGAACTTTCTTGCAATGGCTGAATGTGACTGCTCAGATATTAAGTAGGACAGAAAGGGTTTATATATTGAAGCTTGGTCCTAGTTGGTGGTGTTGGGACCTGAGAGATCCTTTAAGATGTGTGGCAGGTCACTAGGCCAGTACTCTTACAGGGGGATAGTGGGCCCTCTGTTTTATTCACTTTCTTTTACTTCCTGTTTGACATTACTTGAGGAAGTTTGATGTGGAGGCCTTATGTTTAAAAATACATGCCACTACTTTTGCATTATTTTTGTGGTTTCTTACAATGTGCATTCCCTCTGGGTACTTTATTTATAATATATTTTTATGTGTCTAATTATGGCCCTTAGGTGATTGATGTATATCCTAGTACCATGCTCTTGATTAATTCCAGAGTTATATATTCAAATACCTAATATATATTTTTTCATTTTTCCTACTTGGTCTAAATCTGAACCCATAATAGATCCTCCTCAAACTGATTTTTCTTAATTCATTTTCCATAAATTATGGTCCCTTCTTGCCCAACACGAAGAGTAACTCATAAATATCACCTTCGTTCAACTAATCACTCAATGCAATTGAGTCTAATTGTACAGAGCTCTGCCTTGTATTTCTCTCTATCTAACTGTCCCTGGTGTGGTAGGTGACATCACACTTCTCAGCCTGCTCCACTGACTTCTTTCCAAGTTGATCTTCCTTAAGCTTGCTTGCTTCTCTTTAATCTTTTGCACACAATGATGCTTGGTCACGCATAGCTGATCCTGTCCCTTCCCAGCTAAAGCTCCTCACAGACTTCTCAAGACCATAGCATAAGCAGAGCTGTTAAAGTCCTAAAAAGTATTGAAGTTTTTAAAAGGTGTTTGCATCTTAGTGTGGCAGAGGCTTTTAAAAGCCACCTGAGAAATCCATGAGGCATAAAGGAAAAATTATGTTTTATTGAATGGTGGCAGAAATTTTGCTGGCCTGGTTCATTTTTTGTTGTTGTCTATGAGCAACACTGCTATTCATCTTACCACCTTGCAGAGGATGCAGGCCATTGTGAAGAAAAAAATAATGGGGAGTCAGTAAACCTAGTCTTTGAGTATGCTATCCTTGTCTGAGAAGAGAATGCTAATAGGCATTTGCACATCTTTTTTTTTTTTTTTTTTTTTTTTTTTTGCTAAAAAGCATTGACTCCCTTGGGCCTATAAGGTAACCAGGAGCCAGGATTTCTGGCATTTCTGCCTTTATTTTGTATAAACATTCTTTAGTTTGGTTAGATTCCTGTTGGACTTCATATCATAGTTGCATTAATGACTCAAGGAGACCTTAATCTAACAACAGGTGGCATGATATTAACCCACCTGATTACTCTTCAGGGATAAAGCCACAAGATGAGCCATTATCCTAAACCTACAGTAACCTTCGATCCCAGGAACATTATCCCCTCAACAAAGGTAATTCTCTATGCTAGCAGAGCTATACTGTAGTGTAGGAGTACTGTCTAACAGGAAACAGACTGCTCCCTTCAAGCAGTAAGGATTTTTTAAAGCTGCCTTTGCCTTGCAGAATCAGAACTGAGATAATGGTTGGCATTTTACACGTTGACCATGACTACTAGTGATGTGTGTCTTTTGTCCTGTCTGTTTCTCCTTATTTAAACATAAAGATAGACTGTGGGGGCTGGAGTGGGGTAGTTCTAGATTCTTTTCTTCACAATGTACATATTGATTGAATCTTCTTTCTCTGCTTTTCACCATTACCTTCCACTTTAATTAGCATATTAAGATAGTTGTCCAAGCCTCCTCATTTGGAACTCCTGGAGCTCTTGCTTTTTGTTTCAGAACTCCAGGAACAAAATGAAGCAGGGAGGTATGGGAAAACTACCTATCAACACCTTATTTTGACTTATAGTCCTCAAAACTGAGGAAATAAATTCCCTGGTTCCCCCATTCTATCTGTGGTACGTATTACTGCTGCCTTGATAAGCAGTGGTCCACCACACTCATCTCTGGTGAATATGACATTTTTTTCTAGTCTAGCATGCTCTGGGAGTGCTGCTTCCTGCACGGCTGTGACCAATCTATACTCTCTGTGTTATTTTTGTTTGTTTCTAGGCTTAATTTTGAGTTTGGATAAGACTTGTTAGATAGCTCACTAAATTCACCAAGCAGTACTTTAAAGTGGACGTGCAGAGTGGTCCCCCTCTCAGACATCTTAACGCAGCTTATGATTTTGATTCATTTACCCCATGTGGCTGGGCATTTCTATGAATCACTCACACTGATATCATTCACTACTCAATATCCTACCTGATTGAAATATTTCTAAAGTCTAATCTTAAAAGGTGATCCATCTTTCCTCCTGTGAACGTTTACTTGGGCTGAGAGATTGACTCTTTTTCTGGCTTTGAAATAACTTCTCCCTGAGGACTGGATTCATGGAGAAATTTTATTAGACTTGATTTTACACAGGAAAAAACAGTTTTGTTTGGTTTTCAAGGAAGCCAGTAGATGCAGAGTGATTAAAAACCTCTTTCTTTAAAAAAACAAAAAAACAAAAAAACAAAAAACCCAAAACAAAAACAAAATGCTATAGTGAGAATGGAAAATACAATAAAGCTGAAATCAGATGCATAACTTTGTCCTTGCTTCTTAGCATTGCTGTAATTTTCCTCCTGGAGGCTGCTTTATTGAAGTATAGATTAATTTACTTTGTATAACAACTGATTATGACTCCCTCATAATGACTCAGCAGAGCAGGCCTAAGCCATTGATGGAGAGACAACCAGCCATCCTCACTGAGTGGTACTGTGTGGTGATGGAGGACTGGGGTCACTGCCTCAGCAGTTGGCTTCTTGTGATTGTAAGCTTGTAAGCAGTCTTGTGTTTTGAAGAAGAGTATTCATGGCAGCAGAATTGATTTGTGGTTTCTCACACATGACCACATCTTGATCCTGGCCACCTGGAGTGCTGCTTTATATGGCAGAGAGCCTTTGCAGGTGTGCCTGAGGTAAGAGTGTTGAGGTGGTAAGACTGACTTGATCACACAGGTCCTTCAAACAGGCACATCAGAGATGGATGTCACATCACAAGAGCCACACTAAGATGCCTCTAAAAATAGAGGAAGGATCACAGGCAGCTCTAGTGTTCTCTAGAAGCTGGAAAGAAGAAAAGAAACAGATGTAACAGAGATTCTTCAAAAATTCAGTCTTGACCTTGATTTAGCTCAGTGAGATTCTTTGTGAATTTCCAACTTCCAGAGCTATTACACTTTATGTTTTTGTAAAGTTAAAATCTCTGGTTTATGGTAATAGCAGCCACAGGTAACCAGGACATTATCAACTCTCATAATTAAAAACCTCTCATTTCTCTGCATCCAGAGAAGATACCTCTACCCTCTTCTACCAACACTCAGCCTTGAATGTGCCTTTCAAATTTTCCTGTTAGCTCAACACTAAGACTGACTTCTTGAAATCTGAGTTTATAAACATACCAATTAAATACTGTTGAAGAGAAAGATAGCTAAAATCCTTTGATCTCTCTAAGATCATGTCTGCTGTATCTTATTGTTCTAAGACCTCTGATTAAAGTTGGCTTCAGCTGCCGAGATACTGTCTAGACCTTTGACCTTTATATTATGTCAATGATTGAATAAATTATAAGTTTTTTCTCATTTTTTTGTTAGGGAGTAAATTGTCTTCCATTATAGTATATCTTAAAATTTATTTCTTATAATTTATTTTTGGTAAGATATGTATAGAAATCAACGGGATTATGTGTTATATTTTAAAGTAAGACATGTATTTGTACCTGTCTTAGTCAGGGTTTCTAGTCCTGCAAAAACATCATGACCAAGAATAACGTTGGGAAGGAAGGGGTTTATTCAGCTTACACTTCTACATTGTTGTTCATTACTAAAGTAAGTTAGGACTGGAACTCAAGCAGGTCAGGAAGCAGGAGATGGTGCAGTGACCCTGGAGGGATGTTCCTTACTGGCTTGCTTCCCCTGGCTTGCTCGCCTTGCTTGCTCTCTTATAGAATCCAGGACTACCAGCCCAAAGATGGCACCACCCACAATGGGCTAGGCCCTTCCCCACTTGATCACAAGTTGAAAAAAATGTCTTACAACTGCATCTGCATCCTCAAGGGATGCTCCTTTATCTGTGACAACTCCAGCTTGTGTCAAGTTGAAACACAAAACCAGCCAGAACAGTACCTTTCTTTAAAAGAAGATGGTAAGAAATTACACACAGGCACATGCATACGCACACACACATGCACACACACAGACACACACACAGACACACACACACACACAGACATGTAACCTATATGTACTAGAAACTTAGAAATTCTATTCTTTTTTTCACAAAGTAGGGATTTCTTAAACGTGATTACATTCATTCAAGTGGCAGTAACCCAAGTGCATTATCTAACTTCATATACTCTTTAAGCCAGCAAGCAGAACCTGGATTCAGTCCTGAGAACAGGTCAAACTAACATAGGACCCTTTGCAAACCTGAGTGGATCTTCAGCTTTAATTTAATGATAATACACCAACCTTTTGTTTCTGTTCTTTTAAGGATATTTTTGATTCTCTATAGTTGAGAAAACTCCTCTTCCTAGGCTGGACCTGAATTCAAATCAGGTTTAAATTTTATACCCATCTGTGTAGCATCATAGCAATGTTACACTAGTTTGGAGGTCATTCTCATATTTGTTCATTTTATTTGCTTCAAAGTGGGAAAGACTTATTTATTTTTCTCATGGTTGATCCTGACCAGACTCTCTTTATGTTGGGGATGCACTGATGGGAGAACATTGAGTCCAGGTTTTGTTATGTAGACCAGGCTGGTCTCAAACTCTTCATCCTTAAGTTTCCACCTCCCAGGTACTGGGATCACAGGAGTACACCACCTCACCTGGTCAGATTCTTCTTATTTCACTCTGCTTCTATAACCCTCTTTCTACATGGGAATAACAGATTCCAGACGTGTTTTAAAGGTGTTATTCTCATCTGCCTGTCTCTAGTAGTAGAATAAATGTGCTAGGATTCTTCTTTGTTGGAAATCCATAGATTAATGTCTCAGAATTTCTGTAAATTTGAGGAATCTAGGGCTAGGTGGCTGATTCTTCTGTTTTCTTGTTCTTGTCAAGGATTCCTTACCCTGTGAAAGAAGAATGTGGTATTAAGAGTAGAAGTGGAGAAAAAGTGGGGGCATAGCCCATCTTTATATATCTATGAGTGTGTATGTGCTTGTGTGTACAGGATATCCTTATTTATGTTTGTTTGTTTATTTATTTATTTATCCTGTGTACTCTTTATGTATTTCCACCAGCAGATTAGGTTCCAACTGTACCTGACTCTCTAATCTCAAGTTCCTCCAGAGTAGAGACCACATTCTCTCATTTACATCTCCAAGGAAGAACAGTGTCTGGCTCATTGCTGGATTTCTTGAATGTTAATTAAACTGTGCTGTTCAAAGGACATGTGACAACATGACAATCAGAACCTCTGGTAATGCATTTCACAGAAGCTAGATGCTTAACCTAATGAAACAGTGGGATGGTACAAGAAGGTAGTTGAGCAGTGCTGTATTATTTGTGCTTAACACATATCTAGCCACTAAGAATATGGGACTATTAGAAGTAAGCTAAGTGTTAACTGTGCTAGAGGACATCTATTTAGTAGAATGCAATGCAGTGATTTTACTACATATGCCATGTCCAGTTTGTCAAGGTGGCAGAAAAGGAAAACATGGTAGTGATTCACCTGAGTATAAGGTCTCTAATAAAACACAGCAGTGTTGAAACCTTAAGGAATCCTAAAACTCTTCCCCAGCGACCTAAATACCTCCTGCCTGTTTTGTAAGGAAGAAAGGGGTAGCCACTGAGAGTATTAATTTTTATTATGTTTCATTTCATTTGACATCTAAATTACATTTGTTAGTCATCACTGTTGGGTAAATATGAGGGTAATATGCTCAATAAGAAGTGTTATAATTACTGGCTGACATAATAGATTAGTATTTATTACATCGGTATCCTATAGAATGTTGGCTAGTGATGTCAGTCTGACTTAAGCATTATTGTGGTGTTTGTAGTACACCTTGGCGAGGTGAGTGTACATGGCCGAGTGAGCCTCACCCTCTGGACTCACATAGACCACCCTTATGTTTTATATTGTCACTTAAAAGCTGCTTGCATGTCCTTTGAAAACTTAGTTCATTTCTCTAGGTCATATATATATATATATATATATATCTTTAATCTTTTTCTGTTGTCCAGTCATTATCCCCCTCCCAGTCCGCCCTCCAACAGTTCCTCATCCCATTCTTCCTCCCCTGTCTCCAAGAGGATATCCCCTTCCCTCCCCTCCCCTCCTACCACCCCACCCCCTCCAACCTACCAGACCTCCCCACTCCCTGGGGTCTTAAGTCTCTTGAGGGCTAGGTATGTCTTCTCTCACTGAGGCCAGAATAGGCAATCCTCTGCTGTATATGTATCAAGGGTCTGGGACCAGCTTGTGTATGCTGCCTGGTGTCTGAAAGATCTCAGAGGTCCAGGTTAGTTGAGACTGCAGGTCTTCCTATGGGGTTGCCTACTTCCTCAACTTCTTCCAGCAGTTCCCTAGTTCAACCAGAGGGGTCCCTGACTTCAGTCTATTGGTTGGGTATAAATTTATAAAACAAGATTGATAATAAAACTAGCTCAATAGCTAACATCAAACTAAGTGGAGAAAAACTTAAAGCAATTCCATTAAAACCAGAGCCAAGACAATGCTGTCCACTCTCTGTATTTATTCAATATAGTACTTGAAGTTTTAGCCACAGCAATAAGGCAACTAAAGGAGAGCAAGGGAATACAAATGAGAAAGGAAGAAGTCAAAGTATCGATATTTGCAAATGATGTAATAGTATACATATGTGACCCCAAATTTCTACCAAAGAATTCCTGCAGAAGATCAACACTCTTAGAAAAATGTCTGGATACAAAGTTTTTTCAGAAATTTTAGTAGATCTCCTTTATACAAACAATAAACACAATGAAAAAATTAGGTAAAAGGCACTTTTTGTTATAGCCACAAATAATATAAAACATCATGGTGTAACTCTAACCAAGTAAGTGAAATACCTATACAAAAAGAACTTCCAGCCTTTGAAGAAAGAAATTGAAGAAGATATCATAACTAAAGAAATTCTGGAGGTATGACCATCCCTTATTTTGAGCTGTACTACAGAGTAATAGTAATAAAAACCACATGACATTGTCATAAAAACAAACAGGTTGATCTATGTAATCAAATTGAAGACCCAGAACTAAACCTACACACCTATGGACACTTGATTTTTGACAAAGAAGCCAAAAGTATACAATGGAAAAAAAGTGTCTTCAACAAACCATGCTGGTCTAACTGGTTGTCTGCAAGTAGAAGAATGCAAATAGATCCATGTCTATCACCCTGCACAAAATTCAAGTCCAAGTGGTTCAAAGACTTCTACTACATAAAACTAGATATACTGAACCTAACAGAAGACAAAATAGGGAATATCCTTGAATATACAATTGACACAAGAGAAAACCTTCTGATCAGAACACCCATAGTTCAGGCATAAGATCAATAATTAATAAATGGGAACTCCTGAAACTATAAAGCTTCTGTAAAGCAAAGAACACTGTAAATAGGATAAAATGGCAGTTTACAGAATAGGAAAAGATCTTTACCAACTCCATATTTATAGGGGGAACTTATATCCAAAATATATAAAGAACACAAGAAATTAGACATTAATAAACCATATAACCCAATTAAAAGTGGAGTATAGATCTAAGCAGAGAGTTTTCAACAAAGAGTTCTCTAATGACTGGGAAAGACTTAAATTTCAACATCCTTAGTCATCAAAGAAATACAAATTAGAACAACTCTGAGATTCCCATCTTATACCCCTCAGAATGACTATGATCCAAAACTCCATAAACAGTACCTGCTGGCAAGGATGTGGACTAAGAGAAACACTCATCCATTGCTGGTGGGATTGCAAACTTGTATAACCACTTTGGAAATCAGTTTGGCAGTTTCTTAGAAAACTGGGAATAGTTCTCTCTCAAGACTTAGCTATACTCCTAGGCATATAACCCCCAAATACTCCATTATACCACAAGGACACGTGCTCAGCTATGTTGACAGCAACTTTATTTGTAATACCAGAAAGTGGAAGCAATCTAGATATCCCTTAACAAAAGAGTGGATAAAGAAAATGTGATATATTTACCCAATGGAATATTACTCAGCTATTAAAACAATGTCGTTGTGAATTTTGTAGGCAAATGGATGGACCTACAAAAGATCATCTTGAGTGAGGTAACCCAGACCCAGAAAGACATGCATGGTATGTACTTGTAATTGGATACTAGCCAAAAAATACAGAATAACCATGTTACAACCTACCGATCCAAAGAAACTAAGTAACAAGGATGGCCCAAAGGAGGATGCTTGAATATCCCTGAGAAGGGGAAATAAAATAGACATCAGGGGTGGTTGGAGGAAGGGTACTGGGTGGGAGGCAAGGGGAACAGGAGAGATCAAGTGTGAGGAAGATGGAGGGTGAAAGAGCTAGAATCAGTGTGTTGGGGGGGGGGCATCTATGGGATGAGCTAGAAACCTAGGGCAGTGGAAACTTCCAGGAATCTATGAGGGTGACCCTAGCTTGTCCCGAGCTATCGTTCTCGCCGGCAAGAACACACTCGGACAACTGTATTCTTCTACTGCAAGCTTTATTGCTTCTTAAGGAGGTAAGACTCAGACCCTGGAAAATGGTGCTGCTTATATAGCCCTCAGTGTGGCGTTTCAGCACCTGATGTGGCGTGTCAGCTCCTGATTTGCTGCTTGCCCATCACCTCATTACTACGCCCCGAGATGGGCAGTGACTAGGCATGAGTTCACTCTCGCACTTGCGCACAAGGCTTGTTTACTAGTTAGGCACAGCGGAAGCCAGCACCATCTTATAATGGCGATTGCACGCGGCATGGCTCTCCACACTAGCTAAGACTATTAACAATAGGGGATATGAATCCTGAATTGGCCACTTCCTGTAACCAGGGAAGACTTCCAGTGGAGAGATGGGTACACCAAGGCAGCCACAAAACCTTCATCCCATAATTTATCCTGCCCACACAATGTGCAGATATAAAGTTGTAGTAGAAATTGAGAGAATGGTCAGCCAATGACTGGGCCAACTTTAGACCCATGATGAGAGGAAGCCCTTCCCTGATACTAGTAATAATATTCTACTATTCTTGCAGACAGAAATCTAGCACAACTGCCATCAGAGATGCTTTTCACAACCCTACAGCTGATGGAAACAAATACAGAGACAAACAACCAAACATTAGGCAGAGCTTGGGGAATCTTGTGGAAGTGGGGAATGAAGGATTGGTGGAACCAGAGAGATCAAAGACACCACAGAAGACCTACAGAATCAAATAATCTGGGCTCACAGAGATTGAACCACCAACCAGAGAGCATGCATGGGCCAAGCCTAGGCCCCCTACATATATGTGACAGATGTGCAGCTTGGTCTTCATGTGGGACTCCTAACTCTGTTGCTTGCCTTCGGTTCCCTTTCCTCTAACTGGGCTATGTTGTTTATTTAGCCTCAATAGGAGATGTGCCTAGTCATATGGTGATATACCAAGGTAGTTGATATCCATGGGAGGCCTCTCTCTTTTGAGGAGGAATAAAAAGGAAATAGGGGGAGGGGAGAAGAAATGAAGGGACTTGGGAAGAAAGAGATGGAAAGCTGTGTAGTGATCAGGATGTAAAGTAAATAAATAATGAAAAAATACCAACATATTTTTTTGTGTTCATAGGGACATTAAGTCAAATTATATATCTAATGGAGTACTGAGAAAGGTACTGGCCATTTCTGATGATGGCTAACATTGACTGCACAGAACATGGTCACTTACACAAAGCAGTTTAAGAAGCATGCTGTGGGAAGAATTTCCTGCCTGTCAGTGGCTCTCTTTTAGGCAAATGAGTTCTGTTGTTGGCAGGTATGTTGCTGTTAAATATTTCCTGACCTTTTCATATGTGAAACACAGAAAAGGTAGAGAGAGAACTTTTTTTTTTCACTTCTTGATGCTTATTTGAAATGTGTGCAATGACTGGAGCTCCATTCTCTGAACTGGGGACATTAGTACATGGTCACATGTAGAGATAGTGGCAGGGAAATATAGAAGCAATGTGGATCTTTGCCCATTTAACTGAGCCATTGCACCAACCCAGGATTACTTTCTCCAGCTTGGAAAACAAAGGAAACTTCTATCTCTCTATTTTAGTCACTATTCTTTTAATGTTTTTCTAAATAGGTAGATTGATTTGTTGATATGAGTGCTGCATAGTTTAAAATAATAGATTTTTTAAAAAAAATTACACCAATATCTTTAATCAAAGCTTCACATGTATGTTTGTTTTAGAAATGGAAATCAACTATGTAGAAAGTTCTAAAATCAGGATGTTGGTCTTGAGCCTAAGGAAAAAGCTGGGTTTTTTGTTTGTTTGTTTGTTTTGTTTTGTTTTTTTCAGGAAAAGAAATTCAGTTTTAAGGATGAGTGGATGGGGAGGGGGGCATATATAAAGCTTGGAAAGTGAGATGGCCAGGGTTGGATGAGGTTGAGGAGGGATATTTTACAGAGTACATATCTGGTTAAGAGTGAACATGTGACCCAGTGCCTTTCTATTCTCTCTTCCTGAGTATGTTTGCCTTCATTTATGAGGCTTAAGTGAAGGTCCTGGTGTGTATGCATCATTATGTTTTGAAACATAGTATAGCACTTGTTTTTCATGCTGTTTTCAGATGCATGGCTCAGTTTATGCTGTTGACAAGAGGTACATTTCTGTTTGTACAAACATCTTTAAAGTCTTAGAGTGGATGAGATATAGTCAACACAGTGTAGGCATTGCTGCTAAGCACAAACTGGCTGTCAACCTTAGCCTGGTTATGATGAAAATTAATCCCACTGAAAGACCAGAAGAGCTTCAAAATGAGGGCCAACTGGAGGGTTATTGTTATTAAGCATTGGATTTTACTTAGTTGGAAATGGGTATAAATTGTGAAGGACATAGAAGGTAGACCAGCTGCGTTGCTTGAGTTCTCATTAATTTTGTTCAAACCACTCCACCATCAAACACAATTAGGCCCAGAGTTTAAACAAACAAGGAGGGAACCTAGTTGTAATACTCTTCTCTACAACAAGCAATATATCAGCCTCAACTTCAGTCTCTAACTGCAAGGACACAATACATCTAGGAAAAGCAGACCAATGTGTTCTTTCTTCATCATTAAGTTCCCCTTCCCAATCAATACACATAGAGAAATAATGTTTTCTCCTACAATAATAGCATGGACACCAGGCAGCTATGAAGATTCAGAAATTGTTTCTTGGGAATGTTAAAATTTATAGATATTTATGCCATGTGTGGTGGTTTGAATATGCTTGGTCAATAGGGAGTGGCACTTTTAGGAGGTGTGTCTTTTTTGGAGGAAGTTTATCAATGTAAGGGTGCACTTTGGAGGTCTCTCCTATGCTCAGGTTCCACCCAGTGCAGAAGAGTCTGTCTCCTTTTGACTGTCTTTGGATCAAGATGTAGAGCTCTTGGCTCCTCCTGCATCATGTCTGCCTATACACTGCTATGCTTCCTGACCCAATTAAATGATGTTGTTCTTAAAACTGTTCAAATGTGTGTGTGTGTGTGTGTGTGTGTGTGTGTGTGTGTGTGTGTGTGTGTGTGAGAGAGAGAGAGAGAGAGAGAGAGAGAGAGAGAGAGAGAGAGAGAACAGGCAGCTCCTAAAGTGATAGTCTGACTTATAGTTGTGTTACTTTACTGTGACATAAAAGTGATACTTAGTCACACTTTGTCTCTGCTTGCCTGTTTGCTTGCTTGCAACTAGATCTCCTGTATCACAGATTGGCCTCAAACTCACTATGTAGCCAAGAATGAACTTTCATATCTAATCCTCCTGCCTTGCAAGTGCTGCTATTGCAGGTGATTCATAAAGCACTTTGGATTGATCTCAGGGTTTCATGTATACTAAGCAAGAACCCTAAGAAATGATCTATACTCTGAGCCCTAGAAACCATACTTTTAGTTATAAATTTTGCTCTTTTCCAGGACTACCA
Organism: Mus musculus; assembly: GCF_000001635.26. Classification (NCBI taxonomy): domain Eukaryota; kingdom Metazoa; phylum Chordata; class Mammalia; order Rodentia; family Muridae; genus Mus; species Mus musculus. Next base: position 94,399,473 of record NC_000083.6, on the reverse strand, counting down.
ATATGTGGTCTGACCTTTTTAAGCAATGGTAAGCATCAGTAGAAAACCTCTTCTCCCAGTGAGCAATATAACCATGAGAGGACAGTGTCTATATTTTACAGTGTGCACTTTTGCTAAGCTAGGATTTCTCATAAATTAAGTAGATGTTGTATTGTTCTAATTTGGTAAGACATAGTTTCTTAGTTTGGGTTTTATTGCTGTGAAGAGACACCATGACCAAGGCAACTCTTAGAAGGGATATGATTTATTTGGGGCTCGCTTTCAGTTTCAGAGGTTCAGTCCATCATCATCATTGCAGGAAGCATGGCAGTGTGCAGGTAGACATGGTACTGGAGAAGGAGCTCAACATCTTGATCTGAAGACAGCTAGGAAGAGTGTTTCTCTCTTCTTCCCTGGGTGGAGCTTAAGCATAGAACCTCAAAGCCCTCCCCCACATCGACACACTTCCTCCAACAAGAACACACCTCTTACTAGTCCACTCCCTGTGGGTCAAGCTTTCAAACACATGAGTTTAAAGGCGTCAAATCTATTCAAACCACTACAGAACCCAAGAGCCATTCTTATTTTAAATATTGTCAGTATTCAAGGTTCCCCGGATAATACCTTTTATGATTCCAGCTTCTCATATTTAACTCACTCTCCCAAGTTTTTATTTGCAGTTTCACATTCCAGATATTTCTTCAATGTAAGCATGTTTTAGAAGTTCTGGTTCCCACTCCTTTTGTACAAATGGAGCTTATATTTTGGAATGCTTTCTTAGATGTTAACCATTTGGTTCTTCAGGTTTGGTGAAGAGCTGTTCCTTAGGAAGTAAGATTCAGGAAGCATTGTTTCTCTTGGGAAGTTCCATTTGGGGCCAAGAGTTAATGAACAAGAAAACCTATTGAGGAAGGAATTCTCTATTGTCATTTTGCATGGGAATTATTACATTGCTTTTTTTTTTAATCATCTATGCTTTTCAAGATTTGGAACAGCTAATATTTTAAAGGATCTTTACAAAAGTGAACTATAGAACTCTTTGTCATGTATGTGAGAGCTGCTCTGGCATTTCATAAATAGGCATGTGATGTCTATATTACATGTAATAAAAACTGAGAGCATCTTTGACTTGCCTGGCAGTTATATATGGTACAGAATTATAATTATGAATAATGAACAGGGCTCTGATGTCTCCTATGCCTGACTACTTTTAATGCAGGGAGGGATTTCCACTGTGGTGCCCCAGATGTGAATTACACAGCTTCCTTTTGTAACAGCTGCTCTAGAATTATGTGAGCTCATTGGGAATAACCATAGAAAACAGAAATCTGTGCTCCTTAGTTTAATGGAAATATAGTCTCAGAACTTTCTCTAAGGATTGGGCCATCACATATTGTTTAATATATATCATGATCTGGATCTGATTTAGACAGATGGAGCTTGTCAAAACAAAAATCTTTGTATCCTTGATACATACATACAAAATACATTTTTATTCCTCTTCTGAATGAACAATACAAAGTTCCTATAACAATGAGATAAAACACACAGAACACACAGAAGGTCTGGGTGAACTACATGTATTGACTAAACAAAAAAACATATAACTGATTAGTTCATATTGTTGTTCCACCTATAGGGTTGCAGACCCTTTCAGCTCTTGGGTACTTTCTCTAGAACTCAAGTCTCTAGCTGCGTATGTATCAGAAGATGGCCTAGTTGGCCATCATTGGGAAGAAAGGCCCCTTGGTCTTGCAAACTTTATATGCCCAGTCCAGGGGAACACCAGGGCCAAGAAGTGGGAGTGAGTGGATAGGGGAGCAGGGCGGGGGAGGGTACAGGGGACTTTTGGGATAGCATTCGAAATGTAAATGAAGAAAATATCTAATAAAAAAGTTATTATCTTTCATTTTAAAAGAAAATAAAAATGTGTTACATATTAAAAAAACATATAACAGTGCTTTTAATGTTCTTCATTCTGCAAAAAAGTGATGTCTCTCAGATTTTACTCAGTTAAAGAAAGAGTAAGGATTTGTTTCAAGGGAAACATAAGTTGAGGCTCTACTTTAGTGCCACATGCTAGAGGTTCAGTTTGGACCAGTTTAGAGATAGATGCAGCAATCATGGAAATACAAAATACTGTATCACCTTATTTTTTTAAAAAGCATCTGGATTGGAGAAAATAGCTTATATTTGCTGACCCAGTGGCATATATTTCCCTTCATTGGCTTTGAGATGGATTGGATGTAGAAAGAGGAAGCAATAAGAATTCCTAAGCCTTTGATTGGACAATTGAATTCTAGTTCAGTATTACAATAGATCTGGGAGAGTACTGGAGGGACCCAGAATATGCTAACATTGAGGTGAACACTCAGAAATATTGTTGGGTATAAGACCCCTAGGTGGAAATAGTAAAAGAAGGTAGACTTGATCCATCTGTATGTGATAGTTATTTGCCATTTAGAGAGCCCTAAAGATTTGTGGAACAACTTAATTTTTGAACTTGAAAATATGTGTTTAGTTTTTTTGAAAAGTATAATGGGGAGTCTGTAAGGGTCCATGATTCTCCAAAGAATGATACCCTAGACTTAAATAGTATGCAACAGCAAAGAACATTTGTTCTGCAGGAATCCAGCATGTAGGGGTCTACTATTTATCTGGATGGAAGACAGAGATACAAGCTTTAGAGGCTCAATTTTAAGCCTGTTAGGGTACTAGTGGGTGATCTTTAATCTTTCTTTACTTTGCATGGTTAGTTCTATGTCCAGAGGTATGGGTGCCTTTGTGATTGGTTAAGGCTCTGAGTAACTTGGGGAACTTTCTGGAACCATTGCTGATTAATGATACTTGGCTCAGGCTAGGTGGTGGGGCAGCTCCTAATTGACTGCCCGTGAAGGAGGGATGAATTTTCCTGGAAATGACTTGTTTTGAACTTTTCCAGCTCTGGGAAACATAAACTCAGGCCTAGTATCCTGAATTGCCAGCTTGCAGCCTGTCATGGAGTCAGCCTGGCTCTGGTCAATTCAGTCCTCTCAATGCAAGTTTGTGCAAGACTCACTGGACATAGGCAGTGTTTATAAGATTAAAAACATACTAAAATCTGGTTATTTGATGTTCAAATTCTTGATATATTTCCAGTTATAAATGTTTACTACATATATTTTCTCCCTATCCAAATTACCTAATTTTTAAAATTAGATACTTTCTTTATTTACATTTCAAATGTTATCCCCTTTCCTAGTTTCCCCTCCGAAAATCCCCTATCCCCTTCCCACATCCCCTGCTCCCTAACCCTCCCACTCCTACTTCCTGGCCCTGGCATTCCCCTATACTGGAGCATAGAACCTTCACAGGACCAAGGGTCTCTCCTCTCATTGATGACCAACTAGGCCACCCTCTGCTACATACATAGCTAGAGCCCCAAGTTCCACCATGTGTTTTCTTTGATTGGTGGTTTAGTCCTAGGGAGCTCTGTAGGTACTGGTTAGTTTATATTGTTGTTCCTCCTATGGGGCTGCAAACCACTTCAGCTCCTTGGGTACTTTCTCTAGCTCCTTCATTGGGGACCCTGTGTTCTGACCAATGGATGACTATGAGCATCCATTTCTGTATTTGCCAGGCACTGGCAGAGCCTCTCAGGAGACAGCTATATAAGGCTGCTGTCAGCAAACTCTTGTTGGCATCTGCAATAGTGTTTGGGTTTGGTGGTTGTTTATGGGATGGATCTCCAGGTGGGGCAGTCTCTGGATGGTCATTCCTTCAGTCTTTGCCCCAAAGTTTGTCTCTGTAACTCCTTCCATAGGTATTTTGTTCCCCCCTTGTAAGAAGGAGCAAAGTATCCACACTTTGATCTGTCTTCTTCTTGAGTTTCATGTGTGTTTGCAAACTGTATCTTGGGTATTCTGAGTTTCTGGGCTAATATCGACTTATCAGTGAGTGCATATCATGTATGTTCTTTTGTGATTGGATTACCTCACTTAGGATGATATACTCCAGATCCACCCATTTGCCTAGGAATTTCATAAATTCATTCTTTCTAATAGCTGAGTAGTACTCCATTGTGTATATGTACCACATTTTCTGTATCCATTCCTCTGTTGAGGGACATCTGGGTTCTTTCCAGCTTCTTCCTATTATAAGTAATGCTGCTATGAATGTAGTGGGACATGTGTCCTTATTATAAGTTGGAACATCTTAATAATCCACTCTAGATGCACTTACTGGGAAGAATAAGCAACAATGCTGAATTAGGTAGTAGGAGCAGATGCAATAGTATGAACTGTAGGAGGATGCTTATTTTAAATGTGCACTTTTAAGGACCTTCTGTCTATTTTCAAGACAACATTCCACAACTGGAAGTAAAGAAAAGGGAAAGAGAACTTTCTACCATTGATCAAAAGCACCACAAATACACTGAAAAACTCACACTGGGTGAAGATAGTCACCACACATTGTGTGTTCTCCACAAAGATTTTGTTTGTGAATTACTACTTTCTATCCCATCAACTAGACAAACATTTCTTGGCACCAAGATAGTGAACCAGACATATTATTCTTTTTTGTGCATGTGTATATTTTAGCAACTTCCTTTTAGAAATTAAGCTTATTTTTTGACCTTTAATATGCAGACAGAAGTCATTCTGATCATAGTTCTTATTTTTTAGAGCATTGAGAGTTTAGTCAATTGCCTAGGTACAATTTGGAACCCAAGAGATAGTGTGATTGTGAATCAGCTGTGAATATCATGTTCAAGATGGATCCATCTAAGCTTGGTATAGTGGCTATTATTTTTGGTTATCAACTTGACTACATCTAGAACTAATTAAAAACCGAATGACTGGGCATATCTATGAGGAAATTTTTTAAAATTAACTCAGTAGAAGTGGGAAGACTATCTTTTAATTTGGACATGCTTTCTGCTGGTAGCCTCTATAAAGGACATAGAAAAAAGAAGCTTGATCTCTTCTTCTTGTTCTTGTTCTTGCTAGCAAGTCCATTCCTTTACTAGCATTAGAGCCTATTTCTGAGAGATTGTGGCATATACTGAAGAACAGCTGAGACATCCAACCTTAGGGACCAAACAACTACTGAATTATTAGATCTTCTGCTATGGTCGACAGCTATTGTTGGACTATCTGAAATATAGCCTGTAAGCCATTCTAATAAACCCCTTATATTTATTCATTGACTAAGTTTTGTTCTAGTAAATCCTGATTAATATACTTGGGAAGATGTTTGCCTCTGTAGGCATGAATACCTCCTAACCCTAAAGTAACACTGTGTGCTGCTTGGCTTACAAACAAAAGTTAGGACAGCAAAGAAGGAAGCAGCCTTTCTTTTTCCTCTGCAGTAGAGGGAAAAACTTGGAGGCCTTCTGGTGTCAGAATGATGACTGAATTAGAGGGAGATGAGCCGTTTCAGTGCTCACTCTCATAAATCTCACTCAGGAGGGAAATGCAAGACAGATAGTTTCACTTAGAGACAAGACTACAGCAATCCTCTGAGACAGGACACATTGATAGCAAACTGACAAATGCAATTTTGGCTGCAAGAACACTCTGTCACCTGCCAACTGAGCCAATGACTTGGCTAAAATGTAGGCGAGAGGAGCATGAGGCAATAAAAGCTCGTACAGAAGAAAGGGTTTTCAGAACAAAACCAAAGTCAGCTCAAGTAATAACATCTTGGACCAGTGGTTTCTTTCTTAATTGCTTCTAACTTAAGGATGGTATCTTGCATTTTGTATGGATTTGTCAAATAGCTATTATCAGGGTAATATAGCTTTTTAAAAGGTTGGAAAATATTGAAATGAGTCCTGGAGTTTTATTGCCGACTTCTGTAGGAAAATGAAGATATGATGATTGATCTCTAAATTGGTTTGCTGTCACTGACAGTCATTCGCACGTGTCTTTATCAATAATACTTGTTCCAGGTTAAAAATTACATGTCAGAGCCTGCCTGTGGCCATGTTGTGAAATGGTGTAACCTTTGTTTCTTCTTCAACCTTTTAGATACCAACTGCTTAATTTGTTCATATATCCAGTCAGTCACTGACAAATCTGTTTATGGATTATGGGTCATGTGGTGACAGTATGAATGATGAAAGTGCATATAGATCAAGGAAGTAAATGGTACCTTGGATGTATAAGACAGGTGCAGGAGACACACACAGGAGGGAATGAATACATTGCCTATAATTCTTACATGATTGGTTTCCATTGCACTTTGATACAATTCCAATCACCACCCCTAATTCACAATTATGATTACTAGGGCCATCATATAAAGTGAGACAAAGTCACGTCACCATCAGTCTTTCTAAGAAGACCCTGGTACACCTGGTCTTGGGCCTATGAACAACTGTATTTTTGAACAGTTAACAAGATTTCTTGGGTTGTGCACCATAGGCAATGAAGTTGATAGGACCTCTTTTTCTCTTCAGCAGATGATATAAGTACAACAGAGGAAGTCCTTTTCTGACTAGTCTTAGCTTGCTCAGTTCCTTCCATTTATTTTCACCAAAAGTACAGCATGCATGGAGAAGAGTTTGCACAAGAGGCTTATAGTCTTGTGTCTCTGTTTCAATCATATAGAAGAGAATACCATTTCACAATGAAAGACTCACTATACAGCCATTCTCCGAGGTTAACTACTACTGTGACTAGTATGTTAAGATTTTTCATTTCGGACATTTGAATGGGTATAGATGAATATCTATTGTTCTTTGAAGTTGATACTTTTTTCTTAAGGGCAAAATATGGTTATTCCCTTTTTATATCCTTCTCTCCTTTAAGATTTCTGTTAATAACAAGAAAATCAAGAAGAATGAAGACCAATGTGTGGATACTTCATTCTTCCTTAGAAGAGGGAACAAAACTCCCATGGAAGGAGTTACAGAGACAAAGTTTGGAGCTAAAACGAAAGGATGGACCATCCAGAGACTACTCCACCTGGGGAACCATCCCATAATCAGCCACCAAACCCAGACACTATTGCACATGCCAGCAAGATTTTGCTGAAAGGACCCTGATATAGATATCTTGAGTGAGGCTATGGCAGTGCCTGGCAAATACAGAAGTGGATGCTCATAGTCATCTATAGGATGGAACACAGGGGCACCAATGGAGGAGCTAGAGAAAGTACTCAAGAACTGAAGGGGTCTGCAACCCTATAGGTGGAACAACAATATGAACTAACCAGAACCCCCAGAGCTCGTGTCTCTAGCTGCATATGTAGCAGAAGATGGCCTAGTCGGCCATTTTTGGGAAAACCCCCTTGGTCTTGCAAACTTTATATGCCTCAGTACAGGGGAACTCCACGGCCAAGAAGTGGGAGTGAGTGGGTAGGGGAGCAGTGCGGGGGGGGGGGGGGGCGGAGGGGCGGAGTATAGGGAACTTTCAGGATAGCATTTAAAATGTAAATAAAGAAAATATATAATAAAAAAACCAAAAAATATTTCTGTTAATAGTTCATTGTTTATAGTTTTATGCTGGGTATTTTTCTTCCCATGACCTGTGGGATTTTTTTAGACATTTATGCATATTGTTTTTGTCAGTATATGCATTAAAAAGAGCCTTGCCCTTTCTGCACCTGGCCTTTTCACTCTTAAAGGAAATGATGCCTTTTGAGTTAAGCTGGCATGGGGTTAGGCAGTCATATGGCAGGGAGGGGAGTTGCAGAGCCTATGAGCCTCTGAGAAATTCTCCTGTCTCTGCTTCAAATTTCACTTTAGGAGTGCTATGATTACAGATATGTTTTAACTCCCCAGACTGTTTTTTGTGGGTTCTGAAGATCCAAACTCAGAGTGTCAGGCTTGTGGAGTCAGCACTTTTTAACCTATCTTCCTGGCCTTGCAATTATATTTCTGAACTCAGTTCAGTGGGAAAAAAAAGCCTAGGGATATTGCTGTATGTAAATACACAAGGGGCAAAGTTTGCTGTCCCGGGTTAAGCTATATTTATGTTGCAAATTGCTTGATTCTGGAAACCACATGCAGCATATTGCTTATATATATGAGGCTGATTGGATGTCCACGGCCCACATCAATGATGCCTGATACGTATGTAGTCAGCGTCAAGCACAATTATTCTTTTCAAAGCTTTATTTGCCTTCTCATCTTCAAGGGGGTTAATAAACATTGAACAGGTCTACAGCTCTACTCAGATGTCTTCTACAACTGTGTGCTGAGAATTCTGTTCATCAGCACAGTACTTATTATGGAAAATCTTTTACTGTTTCTTTATCTTTGTGGCTTGTAGGTATAGGCAGAGACCCATATTCTTTCAAAACTTTAAAGACATTCTGCTAGGTATATAGCAGAATCTATATAGCAGTGATAGTTTTCTTCTTTGAAAGTAATGTATATTCCTTATGACTTCCTAATAGATTACTTAAACTCTAGAAGTATGCAATATTACTATTTATCTTGATTGTGGAATTCTGTATGTACTGATAATTTAACTTGATATATCCCATACTTTTGAGAAAAATTGAGTCCATATCTTTTCACACATTGCTTTAACCATTTTGTTTACCACAGGCCTCTTTTAGAGACTCTTTAGATCTATATTATATATGTGATACATTATGTATATGCATATGTGCAACCCCCTACATATGCAAACACATGCATGTAGTGTCTGAGAAGGGCCAGATGGTGTGAAACACCATATGGGTGCTGGGAATCAAACCTGTGTCCTCTGAAAGAGCATCCAATGCTCTTAATCTCTGAGCCATTTCTCCAGCTTCCTTGTATTTCTGACTTGTATACTAGTATTAAGTGATTTATGTTCCAAAATATGATTTTACATTATGTTTTAGTTATATACATATTTACACTAGTCAGTGAGATTTGTACCTTCAGATGTTTTTGTGGTGCTGTTTGACACCTTCCCTTTCTAATTTCAGAAACTCCTGTAGCATTTCTGGTAAGGTTAGTCTTGTAGTGAGGAATTCCTTCAGTTTTTATTCATGCAGGAAAGTTTTTTATCTTTGCTTAATTTTTGAAATACAGTTTTTATAGGTTAGTATTCTTGATGATAGGGTAATTTTTTTTCCTTAAATTTCATCACTTTGAAAGCTGGTTGTGATAATACGTGACTATAATCCCAGCATTTGGATAGTTGATACAGAAGAGTGTGAGTTTGAAGTCAGTCCAGGTTACACTGTGAGACCTTGTCTCAACACTCCTAACTCTAGCAGTGTAACACACTCATAACAACTTATGTCGTAGTCTATGGAGTTTCTGATGAAAATCCAGAGATACTGTTATGAAAGCACTCTTGTATTAAATAAGTTGACTTATTTTCTTTCTGCTTTCAGAATACTCTGTCTCCGATTTGTTCAGACTAGTACAATATATATACAACTTTTTGGTTGAACCTATTTGGTATTCTTTGCATTTCATGAGTTTGTATGCCATCTCCCCTCTTAAGATTTGAGATATTTTCAACTCTTACTTGTTTAACTAAAATTTCTGCTCCATTCTTTCTTCTCCTTGTGAATATTCTGTGATGTGTACATGACGCTCTAGTTGGTGTCTCATGGTACTGTTGGTTCCCTTTTCACTTTCATTTCTCATTCTTTATCTCCTCTAACTGGAGAGTGTTCATAGCTTAATTTTTGAGCCCACTGATTTTTTTCTTCTGCCTGACTGCCTACACTTGAAATTTTTTAGTTCGGTGATTTTCATTATTAATTACATAAGCTATATTTCTTTGATCTCTTTACTCATGGATTATTTCTGGATTTTGTTTAATTGTATTTGCACTCACAGTGGGCTCTTTAAGGGGATTGCTTTGTATTTTTTGTAAGGGAGTTTCAGACCTCTCCTCTTTATTGTTCATTATGAAAAATGTATTTTATTTCATTGCAGGGTTTCTACTTCTTCTCTATTCTTCAACATTCATGCCTTACACTGACAGATGCTCATTTGAAGAACTAGTCACCTCTTAAAATTTGTACACAACAGCTTTGGCCAAGAAAAACTCATCACATGCCATCCTGGCCTTAGACAGCTAATGCACTTTTGAGGTAGCCCTGGTACCAGGGTCTGTGATCAGACATGCCTGGTTCCAAGATCTTGGGGTAGGCAAGTAGTTTTTTGATTAAGAGTTGTGGCTGCCTATTTTTTTCAATTTTTATTAGATATTTTCTTCATTTACATTTTGAATGCTATCCCCAAACTCCTATATACCCTCCTGCACACCCTGCTCCCCTACCCACCCACTCCCATTTCTTGGCCCTGGAGTTCCCTTGTACTGGGGCATATAAAGTTTGAAAGACCAAGGGGCCTCTCTTCCCAATGATGGCCAACTAGGCCATCTTCTGCTACATATGCAGCTAGAGACACGAGCTCTGGGGGTACTAGTTAGTTCATATTGTTGTTTCACCTATAGGGTTGCAGACTCCTTCAGCTCTTGGGTACTTTCTCTAGCTCCTCCATTGGTGCCCCTGTGTTCCATCCAATAGCTGACTATGAGTATTCACTTCTGTATTTGCCAGGCACTGGCATAGCCTCACACGATACAGCTATATCAGGGTCCTTTTAGCAAAATCTTGCTGGCATATTCAATAGTGTCTGCGTTTGGTGGCTAATTATGGGGTGGTTCCCTGGGTGGTGTAGTCTCTGGATGGTCCATCCTTTTGTCTTACCTCCAAACTTTGTCTCTGTAACTCCTTCCATGGGTATTTTGTTCCCTATTCTAAGGAGGAATGAAGGGTTAGGGTTAGGGATTCTAATTACTGTTTTAATCTGGCCATGCCAATTTTAGCATTATGAACGACTAGGTTTACACGTTGTTCCTCTTGAATTATAGCTTCCCTGGGTCTTAAAATCCTTTCATCAACACTAAGCCAAGGGATATCAGGCATCTCTAACTCCTTTCCAGTAGGAGATCTTTTTGACAAATGATTCAGCCAACAATTCAATTTATTTTGACATCTTTTAAAGCTGTGTGAGCTTCTGTATTAAACCTAGAATCACCTCTCAGAGGGCCCATATCAATGAACTCAGACTGGTCCAGTTTTATGTTCTTTCTCCCATTATCCCATACTATTAAAATCTGTTTCTACACATGTTGCACAGAGTTCTGCATGAATGAATGAGCAAACTTATTAAACTCTTTAGTAGTATTAATGTAGTGTACCTCCTCATGGACTACACTTTCTACCTTCTCTCTAGGAGCTTGATTTTCCTTAAGTCTGATTATAGGTCTAGAGACAACTATTTGTGGGCCGTGAGGGTCATCAGAGAGGTTGGTTAATTTTTATGCAGAGATCATTCCTATTCTTTATCAGTTGTTCCAGAGATGCTAAGAGCAACTTCTCCTCCCCCTCCTCCTCATCATTATCTTTTTCCTCATGTTTCCACAAACTGTCAAAGTTTTATATACAGAGTCAGTACAATTGGTGAATCAGGACAATCAAATACATTTATCTCCTTAAGTCTGTAAAATAATTCATCATGCGTTTTCCGTACTTGCAAAGCTCCCAGGAGAGGCTTTGATGCCTGTAGGTATTGGCAAATTGGGCAGCCTATTTGAGATATTTTTAACATTCATTCTCATATTTCTGTTACTCTAGAACCACTACTGGTACCAAAATCTGTATTAGTCCAGTACTCTAGAGTAACAGAATATATAGAATGAATTTCTCCATATATATGTGACTTATTTGAATGACTTACAGGCTGTGGGTCAGCTAATCCAACAATGACTATGAACAGAAATCATAAGAATTCACTAGTTGCTCAGGCCTGGGAGCCAGATATCTCAGCTTGTATTTAATATACTTTGGAACCTGAAAGAAGTAGGCTCTAATGCTAGTGGAGGAAAGGATTTGCTAATGAAGTGAGAGCAAGCAGGCAAAGAGAAAAAGCTTCCTTTTTCTATGTCCTTATATAGATTTCCAGCAGAAAGTGTAGCTCAGATCAGAGGTAGAGTTTTCCAGCTTAAAAGATACCACTCCTGGGCGTATACCCAAAATGGTATATACCCAACATGTAATAAGGACACATGTTCCATTATGTTCATAGCAGCCATATTTATTATAACCAGAAGCTGGAAATAACTCAGATGTCCCTTAACAGAGGAATGGATACAGAAAATATGGTACATATACACAATGGAATACTACTCAGCTATTAAAAACAATGACTTCATGAAAGTCGCAGGCAAATGGATGGAACTTGAAAATATCATTCTAAGAGAGGTAACCAAGTCTCAAAAGAAAACACATAGTACATACTCACTGATAAGTGGATATTAGCCCAAAAGCTTGAAATACCCAAGGTAAAATTCACAGACCACATGGAGCTCAAGAAGAAGGACCAAAGTGTGGATGCTTCAGTGATTCTTAGAAGGGGGAACAAAATACTCACAGGAGGATATATGGAGAAAAAATGTGGAGCAGAGACAGAAGGAAATGCCATCCAGAGACTGCCCTACCTGGGGATCCATCCCATATACAGTCGCCAAAACTGGATTCCAGGAAGTACTTGCTGACAAGAGCCTAATATGGCTGTTTCCTGAGAGGTTCTGCCAGAACCTGTCAAACATATAGGCAGATACTTGCAGTCACACATTAGACTGAATGCGTGGTTTCCAATAGAGGAGTTGGAGAAGGGACTGAAGGAGCTGAGGGGGTTTGCAGCCATGTTGGGGAAGCAACAGTGTCTATCGGCCAGCCTCCCTCACCCCCGGAGCTCCTGGGGACTGGACCACCAACCAAAGAATACAGATGGAGGGACCAATGCTTCCGGTTGCATATGTGGCAGAGGGTGGCCTTGTTGGACATCAGTGGAGGAACGGCCCTTGATCCTGTGGGGATGCGACACCCCAGGGTAGGGGAATGCCAGGGCAGGAAAGTGGGAGTGGGTGGGTGGGTGGGAGAGTACCCTCATAGAGGCAAAGGGAGGGTGTATGGAATAGGGGGATTTTCAGAGGGGAGACCTGGAAAGGGGATAACATTTGAAATGTAAATAAAGAAAATATCCAATAAAAGAAAAAAAAAGATTTGGATTAAAGGTATGTCTTCCTACCTCAAAGATACAGATTAGAAGTAGATTTTCCCACTTCAAATGAAGCAAAAATCCATCACAAGTGTGCCCTCTATTGTTGGGTTGTACTTGGTCAAATGGACAACTAGGAATAGCCATCATAGTTGCGATGGAAGCAGTTTAGACAAATCATTATATAGAAGACATCTGTACTAACTGGATGCAGTGAAGACACAAAATCAACAGACATTGCACATCATAAATAAATAATATCAGACTTTAGATATAATACTTTACAAGAGTAACTATAGTAATCTCTGAAGAGATTGTTTAAAATTTTTTACAATCTTGAAGTAAGCAGTAATTTCTTAAACATGACAACAAAAGCATTAATAGTAAAAGAAAACCATAATAAGATGAAGTATATTTAAAAAAACCCATATAGTCATTTAGTATAATTGACATTCCATTATCTTTTTTTCATTTTTTCTTCCAGGTCCATCATTTACTAATGGCCCTCTCCCCTAGTAGTCTTTTGAAATAAATTGACTTTACTACTTGAAAAAAAAAAAACATGTAGTTAATTATATGTCCAAAATCAAACCAAATGGGACATGAATTCAAACAAGTAACTATAATGATAGAACTTTATTTTGGCTATAAAGAAGTTTTATGAGTCAAAAAGAAACAAAATCACAACTGAATGACTAAGTAGACCTAAATCATCACTTCATTTCAAACCCAGTGAACTCATGAACAGTATTCAGCATCACTACTCAGCTTCACATCTGAGTTTATATCCTGGTGACACATCACAATGCATTAAGGGGCATCTCTTACTAAAAAGAAGGTGGACAGTAAAAAGTGCTGGGAAGACAGGAAACACTTGGAACTCTTGGTCCCTATGAACTGGAGAATAAACTATGATCATTCATCAACCTAATTGTATTTCTTAGTAAATTTCCACATACCTTTGACCAGTAGATTTACATTTCAATACATGAAGGACTGAAGTATGAACATAGATATATTGACTCAACTACTTGAATTGTGTTGTTCATAGTAGTTTCTACCTGCAAGTTGGGAGCCATCCAAATGTCCATTAATTATAGAATGGACACATAAACTATCCCTTAGCTTCCAAGCATACTGTAATTGGAGGTCATGAGCTCATGTACAACAATGTGTTTACATCTTACACAGAGTGTTGAGTGAAAAAAGCTAGCTGGGCAAACAAACCACTATATGATTTTATGAACTACTATTACTATAGTTACATCCTGAAAATTCAAAACGTGGTAAAACTTTTATGTTAGATGTCAAGTAGCCTTTGGGATGGCAATTATTTTAAGGCCTAAAGAGGGCTCTCAGGTGGTGGTGGTGGTTAGCATTCACCATTTTCATTTGGGTAGTAGCTGAACAAGGCCTTAATTCTGTGACAATTCATTGCACTATTAACCTTAGATTTTTATCATGTTCGTTTTTATATGTGGCATTCAATAAAAATCTCTTTAAAAGAAGGTGCCATATATGAGTGGCATTTTACTGGAATAGAAAACTATAAAGAGTTGGTATTTTGGGTGCAATTTGAAAAATGGTTTTGAATTCTGTGTACAGATCATGCCAAGGAAGAGGGATTTTTGCTAAAGTATTGCCAGACCATCCCTCCCTCCAATTTGTTTATCCAATTAAAACTTCAAAATTTACCATCCTGAATTTTTTCTTACAGATTATCATTAGATAATTGAATAAGTCTCATGTCACCATTCTTTATTATATTAGATTATATAATATATTATTCAAAATGCAATTTGCATAGATATGTGTGATATTTAGGTAGGCAGGTGAGGGTTTTTTTTTTTTTTTTTTTTTTTTTTTTGCTAAGAACCCCTTTACAATGATAACACATGTCACATGGGTAGTTCAGCTTTCCTCTAGGGTTAATTCCTATGGAGGTTGGCATTCTGTCATATGTAGATAGGCACTTCCAAGTATTAAATATTATTTATGAGCATTACTTATTTCTCTTTCTCCTCTTTCTATAAAAAACAAAACAAAAAATACTCCCCCAAGTCCCCAAACAAAGAAACAGCAACATAACCATCCAACCAACCCCTCTACTACAACAAATATTCCTTTACTATATTTGTAATGAGTAATTGTTAGCCACAGACCACCAGAGTATACCTGGTACAGCTTTGTTTGCTTCATTCATAAAGTCTGATTTTTGAGGCAATTTAAGGAAGTTCAGTCATAAAGCATGTAACCAACTCTATTCACAAGGCACAGAGGAACATTCCTATTGTTATGGTTTAGAGTCTATTTTGAAACCTGTAGATGGTTCCAGATTAGCATGAATTTGTGAAGAATCAAATAATTGTACAGTGAGAGAGCAGAGAGGATAATTTTTCCTCAAATGACTTAGTTAAATTAGAAGTGAGTCTGTAAGATGGTCCTGTGTGCTGTCAAAATTGAATAGTGCTTGAGAGTTGAAATTTAAGTAATGACCCATATAAAGAATGATTCATCTTAAGATAAGCATACTTTGGTCAAGGAAGAATTTAAATATTTGAAATGTGCTTGTTTTTCCACACTCCCTATGTTCAGCAAAGAAGTTTCTTTTGCACTAGTACAGATGACTACAGATTCACAGTTGAGAATGAGAGACACAGAAGGCTTTTGTGACAACCTCTCCCCCACTTCACCCGTGCTACACCAAAAGGAACAGTCTATACAGGAAGGTATTAAAGAGGACTCTTAAAATTTGTGATATTTATCCTGAAATGTAACTCTTTGTAGCTGATGGCTTCTGGAGGTGGAGGCGAGGGTGGGGAAGAATTCAGTTTTCTTTGAGTGTAGGTACATGCTGAATGTGTAGTGGCCACTGGGAGTTTGACCATGCATCAGTGAGTAAATAGGCATCACAAAATGGACTTGGGATTTTTTTTTCCTTTTTCTTTCTTCTTTTTCTCTGGAAGGAAGCCATGAGGGTATGTGGGGTAGACCTGGGAGGACTGGGAAGTGAGTGTGTTCAGGATGGACTATGTGAAATTTCCAGATAATCAATAAAAATATTATGTTGGAAAAAAAATCTAATTTTGAAGAGTAATTTTGCCTGATGCGGTCAGTGTGTGCCTGTCAGTTCCTGGTGGAATCTAAATCCTTAAAATGGAGGGAAGTATGCATAAGTGAAATATGCCAGATAGTGGCTGAGAAGGCCCATGGTAAGCTGTACCCCCCTTCACTGGTTCTGAAATGCCAATGAGTGTAGCAACAAAACCAAGAAGGATCAAAGTGAAAAAAAAATCCATCTTTCCAGGTTTTCACAGCACAGTAGAGAGCGGCCTGTCAAAAGATTATTTTGTAAAGCTCATAATAGGCTTCCTAAAGCTCCTTTCTTAATGCAGTCAAAGCAGATAATGAGGTCTCCCAAAGATCTGCCATACAAACAGCTAATGGATTTGTAGATATCCCCCATGGCCTTGGTTTGCATTAGAAATCTAGTTTTCTGTGCAGATCTTTGCTTGTCTTTATCCTGTCTCCTTGATGGAAATGTGAACAGAAAACTCTTTGTTACATGAACTTGGTGAATTTTGCTTTTCTGATGGCTATCACTGGCCAGCCAGGGTTATTTGGAACATGTGGGAAGCCATAATGCAGAATGTAGAAAGCTTGCATTTTGTATTTGTTGAAAGGTAGATATGTTTTCCTCTTCAGCCTCTTAGGCATGGGGTGTAAACAAATCTGGACCTTATTCAAGGAGCACCTTCAGCTCCCTTCATGTCCTGGCACACCCTATCCCCAAGAAGCCGTGTGAAGTCAGTTTATCTGGACTGGAACCTATTTGGAGCTCACTAGCAGAGAGAGGTTGATGACAAGACTGAAGTGCTAGGTCCTCTAATTATTATATGTGTTAAAAAAGTATTTCTAACTTTAAATGGTTGACACTATCAAAACTCATTGAATTACTGTTGAATTAAAAAAAAAGATGAGGTTGTATGACTACTAATGATATTCTAACTTGTATAAACTGGCTTTTCTAGTGAGGACAAGTGAAACAATTGGGTGGTGTTTGTTGCTTTTGTTAAGTGTTTGTTTAGAGGCACTGGACACACTTGCACATTTGTATATGCACACACACAAACATATTCTCTATCTCTCTCTTTCTCATCTTTCTCTGTCTCTCTCTGTCTCTCTCTCTCTGTCTCTGTCTGTCTGTCTGTCTGTCTCGCTCTCTCTGCATGTCTATTCAGAAATACCATTTAGAATAACTAATTTTACAACTAGGAGCTTCCAAATAATGTGTTTGGTAGAGAAATACTGGTTTCATGGTTGAACTTATTTTGTGGCTCCTTTATCTCACTTGTCTTTATTTCCTTTTTATTTTTTTAGCTTTGCAGACTCCCTATATTCTGTGTCAATCACTATTTCCAAGAAAGCAAAATCTATAAGCCTCTGGGATGGCTCTCTTCTGCCTCCCCCATATCTCTATTCTGTGAGCACTTGTTTTGGGTGATTCCAGAGGACAGAACTGTAGCTAATTTCCGTGGTGATCTCATTTTTCCTCACTAACAGCACTGTCTCTTGAGATTTTACATAAATGTTTTATTTTGTACAGTATGAAGAGTTTTTTTCTTAATCTGGAAGCAGCTTAGTACTGTATGACCCCTAGAGTCATAAATTAAATATGATACCTATTTGAATGTATTACTCTGGGAACTAAAAAATGTTTTATTTTGTACAATATGCAGAGGTTCTGGAAACAGTTTAGTACTGTATGACCCCTACAATCATAAATTAAATATGACACCTTATTTGAATGTATTACTTTTGGTAACGACTACATGTTTTAAAGAAAATGGTTTATTTGGGGAAAAATTTCAAAGCAATAGCAAAGCTGAGAATGTAACAAATTCCTATTGAGTTGTTATAAATGTTTGGAAACTCTAAATTATTGGTGGGTGGGCATTCTAGAGCATACCCCTGATATTATGTCATGTATTCCTTCTGTAAATATGTCAGGATGCACTATTGTCTACCAGCTCTTTTCTTCTCTGAATGACTATTATAAACTGTGACCTGTAGCATAATGGCTGGCGATTTCATCACTTTGTGAAATTCTCAGCTCATAAATTCAATCTTCTTGGCTATTTTTATACATGTTACTTGACAGTTGGACCTTAGAGTTTCTCATTAAGTTATTCTAATCAGTACTTAAGAAAGTTCATTTCTTTTTAGGGAGATATCTAAAGTCTCTTTTATTACAATGATCATACTCCTTTTATGCAATTGAGTTGTTGGGGATCCTGGATTATTTATTTTATAGAATAAATACACTATCTAAATTTAGATGAGTCCTATTTGTATTTAATTTATTTCCTAGTTGTTATAATCCTATATTGATTAAAGTTGTGCTTTATTTACTTTGTTGCTTTTTATAAAACAAGTTTTAAAGCCTGAAAAAGTAATCAAAGCTTTGAGTCTAAAATCTTGACTCACAAAATCTAGAAAGGACTGTTAGAGGTGCCCAAGAGTGGTTTATAGAGTCATTACCAATTATCTCATTCCTCTGTTCTGTTGTTAACTACAGAAATTATGAATGGATGAATGACTAAATGAATGAGAGGTTTGTCAACCAATGGGATGAAATTAGACTTATAATTTTTGTTTTCATCACACAGATACAACAAAACAAAACAATAGCTTTTTCCAGTCACCAATTAAATACCAAGTTATTTCAGGGTATTTAAAAAGTAGTGAGTTTTATTTTATTCAAGAATTTTTGGTATTGTGAAGAGACTGTGGATGTTTACTCATTTACAAAGAACGATGGAAATTATAGAGAAGCACAGAAATTATGGCTGAAAGCCATAAGTTTTGGTCTGCTTTTTACCCAATTCATAAACTATCTATATATCACTGGCCTTCAATTATTAAACTTTTAATCAAACACATCAAGATAATGTCATGTATAAAGTCAGGGAAGGTTCTACGTGAGCACCATTGTGATCACTTCATTGTGAGACTCTCCATCACGTTCAGGGTGGCTTTGAGTCCTGGGAGATGACACCCTATGATCCCTGAGTCTCTGCTCATGCCAACATGCCCATTACAACTGGTTGTTTTTCAACGTATGAATTATTTATAAAAGAGCTTTCTCATTTATTTAAGTTTTAAGTTTTATCTTTTTCATGTGATATATTGTGATCATTTTCATTTCCTTGCCCAACTCCTCCTAGAGCCACTCAATTTCATGTTCCTTTATGTTATCTTCCTTTATGTTAAGATAAAATAAAGCCAAACCAAATGAAGCTGACTGTTTTCACAAAAATTGGAGTCTTATTTGTATTGGTTAACTACTCCTGAGAATTAGGCTTATTGTACAGTGTGGTTGATATACTCTGTGTCATTCCATTGAAGAAGACTGGTTGTTCCCTCTCTCAGCATATAGAACTTGCAAATCGCTTCTTGATTAGGGGTGGCATTTTGTACAAATATATCCTTCCCCAGGCTAATATTTTGTCTGGCTTGAACTTAAGGTTTTCTGTATGTTGTGACTGTCTCTGAGTTGATATGTGTACTAGCCCCATTATGTTTGGAAAAGGCTCTTTCCTTGAAGTCACTTACTACTTCTAGATTCATGCAGTCTTTCCAACTCTTCTAAATTGATCTCTAGCCTTGACAAGAGGGTTTGATGGAGACATCCCATTTAGCACTGAGTGTTCCAAAGTTTCTTACTCTCTACATGTTGTTCTGTTGTGCATATCAATGGTAATCACCAGTGTAAAAAACACAAACAAAAAACCCTCTTTGTTTCTCTTCTCGTATGAGTGTTGACTGAGTCACTGTTCTAAGGGGATAATGGTATCTTATTAAGAGTCATTTTATTGCTATGTTCATTTAAATAGGTTTTCTTCTTGGTGCAAAACCTATCCAGTCTCAAGTTCTTGACTTCACTAATAGTGTCAGATGTGGAAAAAAAAATAGTGTCAGATGTGGGTTCTATCTCATGGGGTGGGCTTAAAATCCAATTAAAAAGTAGTTGTTCACATAGACTTGGTGTTGTATCTTGCAGGCAAGGCTCTGTTGTAGCTCACAGGGTTCTTAGCTGGATGAGGTTGAGAACTTTTCTCTGGTAGCATGTATAGTACCTGCCAGCACTATGAACATGAATCAGCAGAGTGAAACTTCTCATGGAGCAGTAGCTTGTTTTCTCCATGTCTGAAAATGTTAGTATGTGGTGTTTTCAGAAATAGGGTCTTACCATTAAGATGTGGAGGATAACTAATAGCATTAGCAATAACCTGTAAAGTTTGGAGGGAGTGTATAGGACCCATTTATTTGGACAACAATTTGAACAGTTGATTATTTTTTTGAGAAATATTTGCATATGCATACACACATCCATATGCTTCTATGATAGTAGGTTTCCATATGGCTCTTCCAAAGGCCTTTAGTATTCATTATCCCTCCTCAAATTCCCTCCTCCACCATGTCTGCCTCTCCCTCCCCCATTTAATTCTCCTGTTTTAATTTCTACCGTATCTCTTTATAACACTATGTTCTATTTCTCCTTCCTTGGAAGATTCCCTCCTCCATGTTGATCCCGTAATAGCTACCCAACCTTTATAGATAGTCTAAAATACAACAAACACATTTGAAGCTTAAAAGATAATACCCATACATAAGGAAAAACTGCAATGTATACCTTTCTGGGTCTGGGTTACCTCACTTAGGATGATATTTTTTTCCCCTAGTTTTACATATTTACCAGAAAATTTCATTTTTACCAGCTAAATATACCCCACTGTGTAAATATACCCTATTTTCATTATCCATTCATCAGTTGAGGACATTTAAATTGTTTCCAGTTTTTGACTATTATGAAAAGAACAGCAATGAACATGAATGAGCAAGAATATTTGTAGTAAGATGTAAAGTCCTTGGAATATATGCTCGAGTGATATGGTTGGATCATGGGGTAGTGGATCAAGCTATTATTTTTAGCTTTTTGAGAAATGTAAACACTAATTTCCATAGTGTCAATACAAGATTGCATTTTCCTCAACAGTGGATGAATATTTCCCTTCACCAGCATGTACTCTTACTTGTTTTACTGATCTTGGTCAGTTTGACCGGGGTAAGAAGAAATCTCAAGAAGTTTTAGTTTGCATTTACCTAATGGTTAATGATACTGAACATTTTAAAAGGGCTTCTTAGCCATCTGGGTTTCAAACTTTGAGATATCTCTGCTTAGTTCTATATCCCATTTTTAACTGGGTTATTTGTGTCCTTGATGTTCAGCTTTTTGAGTGCTTTGAGTATTCTAGAGGCTAGCCCTCTGTCAGATGTATAATTGGTAAAGATTTTCCCCATTCTACAGGCTGCCTCTTTGTTTGAATGATGGTGTCCTTTGATGCAGAAGATTTTTTTTTAGCTTCATGAGATTTCACTTATTAATTGTTGGTTTTAGTGTCTGTACTATTGGTTTCCTGCTCAGAAAATGTTTTCTTGTGCCAAAGAATTCAAAACCCTCCACTTATTTCTCTTTTATTATATTCAGGGTATTAAGTCAGATGTTGAGGTCATTGATTCCTTTGGCGTTTTATTCATGGTGATAGATATGGATAGATAAATATGAAGATATTTTTATTCTTATATATTCAGCTATTCAGTTTGACCAGAACTATTTATTGCAGATGATGTATTTTTTCTAGTGTGTATTGTTGGTGTGTGTGTGAAAAATTAGGTAGCTGTTTGTATGTGGAGTTATATTCAGTTCTTCAATTTTATTTCATTGATTTGTCTTTATGCCAATACCATGCTGTTTTTGTTACTATTGCTCTGTAGTACAACTTGAAACCTGGGATGGTGATACCTCCAGTAATTTCTGTTTTATTCGGGATTGGTTTAGATATCCTAATTATTTTGTCTTTACATATGAAATTTAAGACCGTATTTTTATTGTTTGTGAAAAAAACTATTAGCTATTAGAATTTTGATGAATATTTCATTGAATCTTTAGATTGTGTTTGGTAGGATGGCCATTTTTCACTATGTTAACACTAACGATCTATAAGTATGGGAGATATTTCCATCTTCTAATGTCTTAAATTTATTTTCTTAAAGTTTTTATTATGTAAGTGTTTCACAATAGCTTTTCCAAAGTATTTGAGACTATTATGAAAGATATTGTTTCCATAATTAATCTCAACATTTTTGAAGCCACTGTTATACTTTTTACAAGCCACATAGAAATTCAGCAATGACAAAAAAAGAAAAATTTAGACCAATATGAACAAAGATGCAAAAATTCTCAATAAAAAATTGCAAACTAATTTAAGAACACATCAAAAAGTTTACTAACCACAATCAGATTGGCTTTATTTCAGCAGTGAATGGGTGGTTCTTCACTGTAAGTCAATAAATGCAATGTGCCTCATAAACACACTAAAAGACAAAAACCACATGATCATCTCATTAGATATATAAAAGATCAATGACAAAAATTTATCATTGCCTTATGATAAAAAGTCTTGAAAAGAATAAAGATTAAAGAGACATATATTAGTATAATAAGCATGATTTACACAATGCCCACATACAACATTTTTCTAAGCAGAGAGAACCTCAGAGCATTTCTACAAAAATTAAGAATGAGACAAGGATGCCCATATTTATTCAATATAATGCTTTAAGTCTTAAGTAGAACAGTAAGACAATTGAAGGGGGTCAAGGAGATTAAAATAGGAAAATAAAAAGTCAAAGTATTGTTATTTGAAGACACATTTTTTAAACATAAATAAGATTCTAAAAATTTTACAGCTGTTAAAGACCTTTAGCAAGGTATCCAGATATAAAATTAACACAAAAACCCAGTAGTTTTCCTATGTAGAAATGGCAAACATACTGAGAAAAAAGTTCTTTTTATCTTTATGTGGCTATTTATGATGTGTGTGTGTGTGTGTGTGTGTGTGTGTGTGTGTGTGTGTGTGTAGGTGACTTCCTAAGGCTTTCTGAGAGCTAGTATTTCAACTGACTGACAAAAATTTATGTGATCTTAGGTTCATTTGTAACCACTGCAGAGACAGAAATTTTATCTCCTTGATAGTAGTAATTAGATGGTACTGGTGGCCTACAGGGTAGACTGAAAGAATTTGAAGTTGGCTCCCACTACAGTACTAGTTGTGATCAGTGGGAGAGAGCAGAAAGCATCGGGATAACAGGTGCTTTGAGATAAGCTTCAATGAAAATCAAATAATGTATCTGATGGTATAACCTGGATGGAAGGATGGAGGAATGTTTTATTGAGATGGTCCAAAAAATCATTTGTGAGGAAATAGTGTTGAAATTGAAAATTAAATGAATAAATGAGGCATTTGTATAACATCATGGGGGAAATCTTTAGTATCTCTATACACACTAAAGAATTATGTTTGGGAGATTTGCTGAGAGAAAAGACTAGGGATCCTTGTGACTAAAGAGAGCATATCACCTAGGGATCCATCCTATCTGCAGACACCAAACCCCTACACTATTGCTGATGCCAAGAAGTGCTTGCTGACAGGAATCTAGTATGACTGTTCCCTGAGAGGTTCTGCCAGCACCAGACCAATACAGATGCACATACTCAGAGCCAATGATCAGACTTAGCCTGAGGACCCCAATGGAAGAGCTAGGGGAAGGACTGAAGTTGCTGATGGGGATTGCAACCTCATAAGAAGAACAATATCAACTAACTTGACCATCCAGAACTCCCAGGGACTAAATCACCAACCAAAGAGTATACATGGAGGGACCCATGGCTTTAGATACGTATGTAGTAGAGGATGGCCTTATCTAGCATCAATGGGAGGAGAGGCCCTTGGTCCTGTGGAGCTTGATGCTCCAGCATAAGGGGATGCTAGAGTGGTGAGGGAGGAGTGGGTGAGTGGGTGGAGGAGCACCCTCATAGAGGCAAAGGGGAGAGAGATGGGAATGGGGAATGGGAAGGGAGTTTGTGGAGAGGAAACCAGGAAGGGGAATATCATTTGAAATGTAAATGAATAAAATTATTAATAAACAAATAAAAGAACCACTGTATATGTATTTCTGCTTGATACACAATTTTAGAGTCTTTTTGGAGATTCATCATTATTTTAGGACACTGTATCCACAATTTATTTATTTTTCTGTCATTTTAAAAGTGACAACAATCTTTTTTTTTTTTTTACTCTTTTTTTATTTTTTCTTAGATCGTTTCTTTATTTACATTTCAAATGTTATCACCTTTCCTAGTTTCCCCTCCGGAATCCCCCTATCCCCTCTTCTCTTCCCCCCCCCCTCACCAACTTACCCACTCCTGCTTCCTGGCCCCTGGCATTCCCCTATACTGGGGCATAGAACCTTCACAGGACCAAGGGCCTCTCCTTCCATTGATGAACGAGGAGGCTATCCTCTGCTACATTTGCAGCTAGATCCATGAGTCCCACCACATTTTTTTTTTTTTGGTTGGTGGTTTAGTCCCAGGGAGCTCTGCTCTGGGGGTACTGGTTAGTTCGTATTGTTGTTCTTCCTATGGAGCTGCAAACCGCTTCAGCTCTAGCTCCTTCATTCGGAGTGCTCCGTCCAGTGGATGGCTGTGTGAGCATCCACTTCTGTATGTGACAACAATCTTTACAGTCTTTTTCAGCCTCTCAGTTTCTACACTGTGCAGGTATATCTGCACTTTTTAGTATGTGGGAATATATTTTTGAGCTAGAGATATAAAAGCGTTTAAAACAGTCAAATTCATTTTCATTTCAGCTTTTTCTCACCTTGGTCTCAGTTCTAAAGTTGTCTTCATATTTCTCAGTTTGAATGAAAGAAATAAAGCGTAAGAATTTTAGAAAGAAAAAAATAGGCGGTTTTGCCTTTCTCTCCACATCTGTTAGTGTTTTAGTGTCTGTCCTCCATACTCGTTCCATGCTCAGCTTGTTTCTCCCTACCTGCTGAAGATTCATTTATCTCCCTTTTAGCTGTACAATGTCTAAAACCTCTATCCATTCTTGATCTGTTTTCAACAATTTCAAAGACTTTTTGCTCTTCTCCTGTGTTTTTCTTGTCTGTGGAGCTCTCTTCTGTCATGCAATTAGTTTCCTTAGAGACAAATCGATTTCATTAGTTGCCTTTGACCTTTTCTTCTTCTTCCTCGGCATCATTTGTGATCATATTATAGTTGATGTTAGAGGATGTCTGGACCTATGTATATCTCCTTTCCTTTGTGATGTCTCAGCCTGTTGGTCCTTCTTAATATTTGTTCAAGGGAATTTCTGTTTAAATCTGTGTGATTAATGCATAAGGACCATGTGTGGCTCAGCTCCTTATTATCTCTGGATGATTTGAACCTCATCACTTTTAAGTATCTTGGTAATACTGGGATGAGAATTAACATTGCTGATCCTGTTGCCACTATTTAATTCTTGCCACCGTCATTAGATAGTAACCAAAGGGCCTTGAAGTGATGCTCCCCCTTTTATAACCAGAGCCTGCCTCTGTTCCTTTTGCTGCTGCTGCTGCTGTTTTGTTTTTGATTTTATTAAGACAAGCTTTAGCACAGGATGCACTTGACTATTGTTCCACTACTGAGGCTCTTCTCTTCAATGTCAGAATAGAAGCATCTGTGATCTATTGGGTCATTTGCTACAAATGTCAGCCAGTAGAACACCTGTATTTTAATGGGAGAATTAAGACAAACTGTTTTAACCCAAATATTCCAGTGTTGGTAATTTAATAGGTCATTGTAAAAGTCAGTGGGATAAGAAACCTTTTAGAGAAAGAGAAACTTGACAGTCAAGTGATTAAAACATCCTCAAATCTTCTTCATACTCATGCTAAAGTACAACATAAATAAAATGACTTATTCTAGATTAAAAGTGAACTTGTGCTAAAGCACAGGTTTACTTACTTAAAATTCCTGGGACTTTAAAGTTCAAATCCTGAGAAAAATTTCTAGCATGAAGAATATAGACATGAGTAAATTCCATTTTCACCTATAAGTCTACCCTCTGGGAATCAATACTGCCAACATTTGGGTCCCTGTGCTTTCTCTCAAAGAAAACAGCACAGCCCACAGAAACTTCCAAGAACTGGCCCCATCCACGGTGGAGAGGAAAATTTTATTTCTGTGGTCAGTTTCTTTTCTCTTCCTTTTTAAAATTTATTTTCTTCTGAGAAGGTTTCATACATAAACCTTCACTTGTATAATTTCTACCATTTCCTTCCCCCCTTAAACTCTTCCCAACTCCCTATCCCTCTTAAATCCATGACTTCTTCTTTATTATACATACATACATACATGCATACATAATACATACCTACAAAGCTACATACATACATAAGCCACTGAGTTCAATTAGTGTTGCATATATGTAATATGTTTATGGCTGACAACTTGGGATTGGATAACCTGTTAAGAGATCTTGACTCTAGAGAAGCCGATTCTTCTTTTCCCAGCAGCTATCTTTCGTCCGTGGCTCTTCACATGGGGTAGGGGTGAGGGAGATCATAGAAGTGGGGTTTGAAATGGAGCTTTTTAAAATTTCCCCTATCCACAATGGCATGTCATCTGGTGTTGTCATCATTCAGGCATTGTTTAAGCATCCATATGGTTGAGATTTCATAGATGTTACTTTCTTGTAATGTCTGGGAGATACATTAATTATTCAAATTTATGTGGCACATGTGATATTTTAATATAGCAGTTCTCAGCCTGTGGGTCATGACCCCTTTGGGGATCAACATTTCACAGGGCTTGCATATTAGATACCTTGCATATTAGTTATTTGCATTACAATTCATAATAGTAGCAAAATTACAGTTATAAAATAGTAATAAAATAATTCTTTTATTAGGTTTTTTTTTTAACATTTCAAATGTTATCCCATTTCCTAGTTTTCTCTCTGAAAACTGCCAATCTTCCCCTTCCCCTCTGTTCACCAACCTACCCACTCCCACTTCCTGGCCCTGGCAGTAACCTGGGGCATATAACCATCACAGAACAAAGGGCCTTCCTCCTATGGGGCTCAAACCCCTTAAGCTCCCTGGGTCCTTTCTCTAGCTCCTTCATTGAGGACCCTGTGATCTGTCCAATGGATTGAGAGCCTCTCAGGAGACAGCTATATCAGACTCCTGTCAGCAAGCTCTTGTTGGCATCCACAATAGTGTCTGGATTTCTTGGATGTCTATGGAAAGAATCCCCAGATGGGACAGTCCTTCAGTCTCTGCTTCACACTTTGTCTCTGAAACTCCTTCCATGCATATTTTGTTCCCTCTCCTAAGAAGGACCCAAGTATTCACACTTTGGTCTTCCTTCATGCGTTTCATGTGTTTTGCAAATTGTATCTTGGGTATTCTGAGCTTCTGGGCTAATATCGACTTATCAGTGAGTGCATATCATGTGTGTTCTTTTGTGATTGGGTTACCTCACTCAGGATGATATCCTCCAGATCCAGCCATTTGCCTAAGAATTTAATAAATTCATTGTTTTTAAAAGCTGAGTAGTACTTCTTGTGTAAATGTACCACATTTTCTCTATTCATTCTTCTGTTGAGGGACATCTGGGTTCTTTCCATCTTCTGGCTATTATAAATAAGGCTGCTATGAACATAATGGAGCATGTGTCCTTATTACAAGTTGGAGCATCTTCTGGGTATATGCCCAGGAGTAGTATTGCTGGATCCTCTAGTAGTACTATGCCCAATTTTCTGACGAACTTGCCAGTCTGATTTCCAGAGTGGTTGTACCAGCTTACAAACCCACCAGTAATGAAGGAGTATTCCTCTTCCTCCATATCCTTGCCAGCATCTGCTATCACCTTAGTTTTTTTTTTAACTTTTTCCATTTTTTATTAGGTATTTTCTTCATTTACATTTCAAATGCTATCCCAAAAGTTCCCTATACCCTCCCCCCACCCTGCTACCCACCCTCTCCCACTTCTTGGCCCTGGAGTTCCCTTGTACTGGTGCATATAAATTTTGCAAGACCAAGGGGTCTCTCTTCCCAATGATGATTGACTAGGCCATCTTCTGCTACATACGCAGCTAAAGACACGAGCTCTGGGGGTACTGGTTAGTTCATATTGTTGTTTCACCTATAGGGTTGCAGACTCCTTCAGATCCTTGGGTACTTTCTCTAGCTCCTCCATTGGAGGCCCTGTGTTCTATCCAATAACTAACTGTGAGTATCCACTTCTGTATTTGCCAGGCACTAGCATAGCCTCACACGAGCCAGCTATATCAGGGTTCTTTCAGCAAAATCTTGCTGGCATATGCAATAGTGTCTGCGTTTGGTGGATGATTATGGGGTGGTTCCCCAGGTGGGGCAGTCTCTGGATGGTCTATCCTTTCGTCTCAGCTCCAAACTTTGTCTCTGTAACTCCTTCCATGGGTATTTTGTTCCATTTTGACTGGTATGAGGTAGAATCTCAGGGTTGTTTTGATTTGTAATTCCCTGATGACTAAGAATATCGAACATTTTTAGGAGCTTCTTCGCCATTCATTCATATTCCTCAGTTGAGAAGTCTTTGTTAAGCTCTGTACCCCATTTTTTAATAGGGTTATTTGGTTTTCTGGAGTCTAACTTCTTGAGTTCTTTGTATATATTGGATAATAGCCCTCTATCAGATTTAGGATCGGTAAAGGTCTTTCCCCAATCTGTTGGTTGCCTTTTTTTCTTATTGACAGTCTCCCTTGCCTTACAGAAGCTTTGTAACTTTATGAGGTCCCATTTGTTAATTCTTGATCTTAGAGCATAAGTCATTGGTATTCTGTCCAGGAATTTTTCCCCTGTGGCCATATGTTCCAGGCTCTTCCCCACTTTCTCCTCTATAAGTTTCAGTGTTTCTGGTTTTATGTTCCTTGATCCACTTAGACTTGAACTTTGTACAAGGAGATAAGAATGGGTCAATAAGCATTGTTCTACATGTTGACCACCAGTTAAGCCAGTACTATTTGTTCAAAATGCTGTCTTTTTTCCACTGGATGGTTTTAGCTCCTTTGTCAAAGATCAAGTGACCATAGGTGAGTGGGTTCATATCTGAGTCTTCACTTCAATTCCAGTACCATATACCATGCAGTTTTTATCACAGTTGCTTTGTAGTATAGCTTGAGGTCAGGGATAGTGATTCTACCAGAGGTTCTTTTATTGTTGAGAATAGTTTTTGCTATTCTAGGCTTTTTGTTATTCCAGGTGAATTTGCAAATTGCTCTTTCTAACTCTGTGAGGAATTGAGTTCAATTTTGATGGGGATTGCATTGAATCTGTAGATTGTTTTTGGCAAGATGGCCATTTACTATATTAATCCTGCCAATCCATGATCATGGGAGGTCTTTCTATCTTCTGAGATCTTCTTTGATTTCTTTCTTCAGAGTCTTGAAGTTGCTATCATACAGAACTTTCACTTCCTTAGAGTCACACCAAGTTATTTTATATTATTTGTGACTATTGTGAAGGCTGTTGTTTCCCTAATTTCTTTCTCAGCCTGTTTATCCTTTGTGTAGAGAAAGGCCATTGACTTGTTTGAGTTAATTTTATATCCAGCTACTTCACCAAAGCTGTTTATCAGGTTTAGGAGTTCTCTGGTGGAATTTTTAGGGTCACTTATATATACTATCATATCATCTGCAAATTGTGATATTTTGACTTCTCCCTTTCCAATTTGTATCCTTTTGATCTCCTTTTGTTGTCTAATTGCTCTGTCTAGGACTTCAAGTACTATATTGAATAGGTAGGGAGAGAGTGGGTAGCCTTGTTTAGTCCCTTACATTAATGGGATTGCTTCATGTGTCTCTCCATTCAGTTTGATGTTGGCTACTGGTTTGCTGTATATTGCTTTTATTATGGTTAGGAATGGGCCTTGGATTCCTCATCGTTCCAAGCCTTATTATGAACAGGCGTTAGATTTTGTCAAGTGATTTCTCAGCATCTAATGAAATGATCACATATGTGGTTTTTATCTTAGAGTTTGTTTATGTAGTGGATTACATTGATGGATTTCCATATATTGAACCATCCCTGAATCCCTGGGATGAAGCCTACTTGATCATGGTGGATGATAGTTTTCATGTGCTCTTGGATTCAGTTTGGAAGAATTTTATTGAATATTTTTACATGGATATTCATAAGGGAAATTGGTCTGAAGTTCTCTTTCTTTGTTGAGTCTTTGTGTGGTTTAGGTATCAGAGTAATTGTAGCTTCATAGAACGAATTGGGTAGAGTACCTTCTGTTTCTAGTTTGTGGACTAGTTTAAGGAGTGTTAGTATTAGGTCTTTTTTGAAGGTCTGATAGAACTCTGCACTAAACCCATCTGACCATGGGCTTTTTTTGGTTGGGATATTGTTAATGACTATTTGTTTCTATTTCTTTTCTTTTTTTCTTAGATATTTTCTTTATTTACATTTCAAATGTTATCACCTTTCCTAATTTCCCTTCCAAAAATTCTCTATCCCCTCCCCTTGTTCCCCAACCTACCCACTCCCATTCCTGGTCCTGGCATTCGCCAATTTGGGGCATAGAGCCTTCACAGGACCAAGGGCCTCTCCTCCCATTGATGACTGACTAGGCCATTCTCTGCTTCAAATATAGCTAGAGAAACAAGTTCCACCATGTATTTTCTTTGATTGGTGGAATATTTCCAAGGAGCTCTGAGGGTACTGGTTAGTTCATATTGATGTTCCTTCTATGGGGCTTCAGTCCCCTTCAGCTCCCTGGATATTTCTCTGGCTCCTTCATTGGGAATCTTGTGCTCTGTCCAAGGGATGACTGTGAGCATCCACTTCTGTATTTGCCAGGCACTGGCAGAGCCTTGCAGGAGACAGCTATATCAGGCTCCTGTCAAAAGGCTCTTGTTGGCATCTGCCTAGTGTCTGGACTTGGTGGTTGTTTATGGGATGGATCCCTAGGTAGGGCAGTCTCTGGATGGTCATTCCTTCAGGTTCTGCTCCGAACTTTGTAACTCCTTCCATAGGTATTTTGTTTCCCCCATTGTAAGAAGGAGCGAAGTATCCACACTTTGATCTTTCTTCTTCTTGAGTTTCATGTGTTTTGTAAACTGTATCTTGGGTATTCTGAGTTTCTGGGCTAATATCGACTTATCAGTGAGTGAATATCATGTATGTTCTTTTGTGATTGGATTACCTCACTTAGGATGATATCCTCTAGATCCATCCATTTGCCTAAGAATTTCATAAATTAATTGTTTTTAATAGCTGAGTAGTACTCCTTGCATAAATGTACCACATTTTCTGTATCCATTCTTCTGTTGAGGGGCATCTGGGTTCTTTCCAGTTTCTGGCTATTATAAATAAGGCTGCTATGAACATAGTGCAGCATGTGTCCTTATTAAATGTTGGACCATCTTCTGGGTATATGCCTAGGAGAGGTATTGCTGGATCTTCTGTTAGTACTATGTCATATTTCTGAGGAACCACCAAACTGATTTCCAGAATGGTTGTACCAGCTTGCAATCCCACCAAAAATGGAGCTGTGTTCTTCTTCCTCAACATCCTCACCAGCATCTGCTGTCACCTTAGTTTTTGATCTTAGCCATTCTGACTGGTTTGACGTGGAATCTCAGGGTTGTTTTGATTTGCGTTTCCCTGATGATTAAGGATGCTGAACATTTTTTCAGGTCTTCTCAGCCATTCAGTATTTCTCAGTTTAGAATTCTTTGTTTAGCTTTATACCCCATTTTTAATGGGGTTATTTGATATTCAGGAGTCCAGCTTCTTGAGTTCTTTGTATATATTGGATATTAGTCCCCTATCTGATTTAGGATTGCAAAGATCTTTTCTTTAGGGGATATGGAACTGTTTAGATAGTTTATCTGATTCTGATTTTACTTTGTTTCCTGGTATCTGTCTAAAAAATTGTCCATTTCATCTAAATTTTCCAGTTTTGCTGAGTATAGGCTTTTGTGTAAAATCTGATGATTTTTTTTTATTTCCTCAGTTTCTGTAGTTATGTCTCCCTTTTCATTTCTGATTTTGTTAATTAGGATACTGTTCCTGTGCTCTCTAGTTAGTCTGGGTAAGGTGTATCTATTTTGTTGGTATTCTCAAATAACCAGCTCCTGGTTTGGTTGATTCTTTGTATGGTTCCTTTTGTTTCTAATTGTTTGATTCTGCCCTGAGTTTGATTATTTCCTGCCTCTACTCCTCTTAGGTGAATTTGCTTCCTTTTGTTCTAGTGCTTTCAGATATGCTGTCAAGTTGCTAGTGTATGGTCTCTACAATTTCATTTTGGAAGCATTCAGAGCTATGAGTTTTCCTTTTAGGACTGCTTTCATTGTGTCAACTTCCACATGTATGTGGGCTTTGTATTGTTTATGTTGTTGTTGAAACCAGCCTTAGACAGTTGTGATCTGATAGGATGCATGGGATTATTTCAATCTTTTTGCATGTATTGAGGCTGGTTTTATGACCAATTATATGGTCAATTTTAGAGAAGGTACCATGAGTTGCTAAGACGAAGGTATATTCGTTTGTTTTAGGATAAAATATTTCATAGATATCAGTTAAATCCATTTGTTTCATAACTTCTGTTAGTTTCATGGTGTCTTTGTTTAGTTTCTGTTTCTATGATCTTCCATTGCTGATAGTGGGGTGTTGAAATCTCCCACTACTATTGTGTGTCGTACAATATGTGCTTTGAGATTTAGTAAAGTTTCTTTTATGAATGTGGGTGCCCTTGCATTAGGAGCATAGATATTCAGAATAGAGTGCTCCTCCAGGTAGATTTTTTCCTCTGATGTGTATGATGTGTCCTTCCTTATCTTTTTTTGATAACTTTAGGGTAGAAGTTGATTTTATTCAGTATTAGAAGGTCTGCTCCATCTTGTTTCTTGGGACTATTTGCTTGGAGAATTGTTTTCCAGCCTTTTACTCTGATATACTATCTGTCTCTGTCACCGATGTGGGTTTCCTGTATGCAGCAAAAGTTGGTTCCTGTTTTCATATCCAGTCTGTTACTGTATGTCTTTTTATTGGGAAGTTGAGTCCACTGATATTAAGAGATATTAAGGAAAAAAGTTTGTTGCCTCCTGTTATTTTTGTTGTTAGAAGTAGATTTTTTTTTGTATGTATGTGGTTATATTCATTTTGGTTTGTTAAAAGAAGATTTTTTTTTTTTTTTTTTGCTTTTTCTAGGGTGTAATTCTAGGTTGAAAGCTCCCTCCTTGTATTGGAGCGTTCCCTTTATTATCCTTCGAAGGGCTGGATTTGTGGAGAAGTATTGTGTAAATTTGTTTTTCTCACAGAATATCTTAGTTTTTCCGTCGATATTTATTGAGAGTTTTGCTGGGTATTGTAGCCTGGGCTGGCATTTGTGTTCTCTTAGGGTCTGTATGACATCTACTCAGGATCTTCTGGCTTTCATAGTTTCTGGTGAGAAATCTGGTATAATTCTTATAGTTCTGCCCTTATATATTACTTGACCTTTTTCCCTTACTGCTTTTAATACATTTTCTTTGTTTTGTGTATTTGGTGTTTTGATTATTATGTGATGGGAAGAATTTCTTTTCTGATCCAATGTATTTGGTGTTCTGTAGGCTTCTTGTATGTTCACGTGCATCTCTTTCTTTAGGTTAGGGAAGTTTTCTTTTATAATTTTGTTGAAGATATTTACTGGCCCTTTAACTTGGGAATCTTCACTCTCTTCTATACCTATTATCCTTAGGTTTGGTCTTTTCATTGTGTACTGGATTTCCTGGATATTTTGAATTAGGATCATTTTGCATTTTCTTTGATTGTTGTGTCATTGTTTTCTGTAGTATCTTCTGTGCCTGAGATTCTCTCTTCTATTTCTTGTATTCTGTTGGTGATCCTTGCATCTATGGCTCATCTATGACTTCTTTCCTAGGTTTTTTTACATCCAGAGTTGTCTCCCTTTGTGATTTCTTCATTGTTTCTACTTCCATTTTTAGATCCTGGATAGTTTTGTTCAATTCCTTCACCTGTTTGGATTTGTTTTCCTCCAATTCTTTAAGTGATGTTTATGCTCCCTCTTTAAGGGCTTCTACCTGTTTAGCTGTGTTCGCTTGTATTTCTCTAAGGGAATTATTAATGTCCTTCTTAAAATCCCCCACCAGCATCATGAGATATGATTTTAAATCTGAATCTTGCTTTTCTTGTGTGTTTGAGTATCCAGGACTCGCCTTGGTGGGAGTACTGGGTTCTGATGATGCCAAGTAGTCTTGGTTTTGTTGGTTAGATTCTGGTGTTTGCCTTTTGCCATCTGTTAATCTCTGGTGTTAAATGTTCTTGCTGTGTCTGACTAGAGCTTGTTCCTCCTGTGAGTCTGTAAGCCTGTGTCAGCACTTGTGAGAGACCAGCTCTCTCCTAGCAAGATCAGTATACAGAGGGCTGTGAAACATCCCCACCTCCTGGATGCAGATGAAGGCCTGTTGGACCCTTCCCAGCTGCTCTGATGCTTCTTTGGTCTGTGTGCTCTTGAGTGGACCTGCCTTAGATAGTCACTGGGGAAAAATGGAGATCTCACCTGAGTCCCAGGCTCAGATACTTCCTGAAGGCAAGTTCTCCTCTGGCTGTGAAGGTATCCAGAGGACTGAGTATCAGCTCTACCTCCTGGGTACAGATGTAGACCTGTAGGACCCTTCCTAGCTGCTCTGCTGCTTTTGCAGCTTGTGCACTCAATAAAATAATTCCATGGTTGGGGATCACCACAACATGAGGAGCTGTATTAAAGGGTCACAAGTTAAAGGAAAAGTTGAGAACCACTGTTTTAATACACGTTTGCAATGTATAATGTTTCTATCAGCATAATTGGTTCATTATTTCAATTAGTTATCATTTATTTGTGTTGAGAGCATTCAGAATTCTTTCTGATAACTATTTTATATATTTAAATTGTAGTTATCCCATGATGCTACAGAATAGGGAAGTTCTTTTTTCTATATAGCTGAACCATTATCTACTAATTCTTGTCTTTAATTCCTTTTCCCTTTCCTAGGTTTTGATAATTACTAATGTGTTAGCATTATACTATGCTTAGATATCAAATAGAGATATTTCTTAGTATTACATGTAATTTTTACTTCCTTCAGTGTAATAAAAGCTGTGTTTAAAAACAGTTCATACACACACACACACACACACACACACACACACACACACACACACATACACACACACAGAGTCCTCCATATACATATATTTTTCAAGGAAGAGTCTCACAATGAACCTAGGCTGGTTGGAAACTCATGATCCTCCAATCTTAACATTCCAAGGGCAATTATATGTTTTTTTTTCACCTTGCTTGGATCTAAAATAGTAAGTTTCATTGTCAATGATTTGAATAAATCTAAGGGGAATAGAAGTTATCTTGTGGATTTTTTTCATTGTTTTTAATTTCATATTTTAAACATGTTCCTTTTTTCCTTTTTCTAATTTAAATTTATATAAGAGGATAGTGGGATTAATAAGAAAACAGAAAACCTCAAACAAAAATTACTGTCTCTTAGAAGTTTAGTTTCCCAGGAACTCTACATTAATTCAATTTTATTTTGTCATTCCATAAGCTGCATAAACCCTAAAAGAAAGCCAAGGAACTC
Source organism: Mus musculus (assembly GCF_000001635.26). Lineage (NCBI taxonomy): Eukaryota > Metazoa > Chordata > Mammalia > Rodentia > Muridae > Mus > Mus musculus. The sequence goes on along the minus strand of NC_000083.6, from coordinate 94,363,911 downwards.
ACATGAGGAAATTATGGTTTTAAGACAGCTCCAGTTTCATCAGAGAATCTCCTCAGAGATGCTTTAAGGTGTCTCCAGTGTTGGGAGCTTTGAATTAAAAAAACACCTATAACCAAAGTATGTCTGTGTACCAACAGCAAGCAGCATTCTTTGGTTCTCCCATAGTTACTGAATATCCTAGAAGATGGATATTGTAATGAGAACCTGATAAAATCTTATCTCCCAGGCTCTGTGCAGTTTTTGTCTTTGGATGTTTTCAGGTTGATTGTTGAACCTTATCTGACTGGGTTCTAGAAATGCTAATGATCTGGGAAAACTGCCATTGAATTTCTGTGCCACACTGGGGAGCTGGTGGTCATGTTGCTTGTGAAAATTCTAAGGATTTTTGTTTTATTTTCTGACATCTCATTTTTCATCAAGTGTCGTCCTTATAGTTTCTTTCTTTCTTTCTCTACCCTTTAAATTCTAACATTAAAATTTCTCCTAAAAACTCACATGTTGGAACTTTTTTTTAATTTTTATTTTTTTAGTTTTTTGCCAAACACATATATGTAACTTGCATAGAGACATATAGATACAAGATGGGGGATCTTACTGCTGTTTAATATAAGAAACTCTACACAGTGGTTCCAAGAAATAAATAGTCCAGAGTGAATGACAGCACTACTCTAGAAAAGAGAATTATAACAAGATTATTTTTTCCTTTATGTATAAAATAATGCTTAAAAATTTTCTCCATACATTAATATTCACTTAAAAATGTATGTACTAAAACTGCTCTGTCAAGATAACTATACTTTAGGTTTTTACTCTTCTAGCATGAAAGTACTGAATTGTGTGAGGACCTAGAAAATTCCTAATTCATTCAGCCTAGTACTGATAGAAAACCTGAAGCCATTCATACGCAGAGAGGAGATACCAGAGTACAACAGTGGAGTTGGTTTTCTGTCTGTCTGTCTGTCTGTCCATCCATCTGTCCATCCATCCATCTACCTATCTTTATCTATCATCTTTTACACAATGTGGGAGTCTTGATCTCAAGATGAGAAGGAGGCTGTGTGCCCCTCTTTTATGACTGGTTTGGCAGGGAGCCAAAGTGTGTGAGTGAATCTGGACATTAACTTTAGAGGAGACTTCAGGTAAGGACGCTTAGATGGCAGATACTAGTGAGCTCTCTGAATTTTTTTTCAACTCTGCTATAGAAAGAACATTTGTAAAAAGAGCAGGGATGGAGGTGAGAACCATTGCTGATTTTTGCAATGATATTGGTAAGAAATTAAATCATGGTCCCACCAGAGAGTAAAATGATAATAACTCACCCCTAGAAATTCAATTACTAAAGAAAATTATGTTCAAAAATGAATTTTGAACATTTGTCTATCCTATAACAGGTACTATCTTAGTTTCTGAACAACATAGGAAAAGTGTTGACCATGTTATTTTAACATGTAGTATAGGAGGGAAGTATAGGGACTATATAACACATGTGAGATTGGAAGGGTGGTCAGGGGTACAGGAAAAGAAAACATATTGATAGCCATGGGGTAAAGTAAGGAGAGGTCTGCAGTTATACCTAGTGAGTCCATGGAAGTCTTCTTTAAGGATGTCCTGTTTGAGAGGATTCAGTGTCAATAAGGTAACTAGCATTGGAAGAAATCATGCCAAACTTTAGAGTTTTTAAAAACAATGACATGTTGCTAGGTGATATCAGTCTCAAGGTCTGGAGTATCTGGGGTTATTAGGTGGTCTGGGATTTGAGAATGAGGGAAATTAGTCTATGGGGTTGAGAGGTTTTGTTTATATCTTGGCAGCGTCCATACTGAAGACTTAGGAGTCTGCACAGTGACTCTGCAGACCTGGAACAAGACAATAGTACCTGATCATCAGGTAGTAAGCTACTAACTGGGGATAGGTGATTGCTAAATCAGACTGCAAGCAAGTAGCAAATCCTCTTCAATAATGTTTTCCTGTGCTACTGTCTGAAGCATCACCCAGACTGGTCTGTTGGATCTAGTATTTAACCAGAACTTCTGGATAGCAAAATCACTCACATGCATGGTGAATGTGGCTGCTTGAGATTGTCTAGTCAATAGAGCATACATAGCCTGGAATCTGACTTGAAAGGAATTGCCCTAATGAATTTAGATTTCAAATATGCTTATTTGTTTATTTTTTTCTGAAACTCTGAAGTTTTTTTTCTGAAGTTTAACTGAGAGTCTATATTTTTCTTGGGTGATCCCACTGGCTGAGATCAGAGGCTCATTTTGAGGGCCACATTTTAGGTAGATCAGTTCTTCAGTTATGTAATGGGCAAAAGCCTTCTTTCTTTTCAGCAGCATTCTGCTTCTGAGGGAACCTAGTAACTAATAACTTGGCGATCTTAAGATCCATATTTACAGACTCTGAGGAAGGTCTACTATTCACAGCAATGGTTTATTCACAGAACGTATGCAGAAAACAGAATAAAAGTGGTACAAGAAAGTGTATAATGGGTTGTGTCTTTATTTTCAACAGTTTTCCCTAAAATTTGCATATGGAGACTGGGAAATTCCTTTATCTCTAGTTAGAAAACCCAAACTAATTTTGCATAGAGAGTTGGCTGAAAGACCATCAGTCATTAAAGAAATTCTTTCCCATTGTGCTTGGCATCAAGTATTCCAGGTACTAGGATGGGAAGAGGTGGAGTTTTCTAGTACTCTATTTAAATAAATCCCTCAAATGCATGTTGAAAAATTAATCCAATGTGACAGTGTTTAGGTCATGCACACATAGTCCTCACAAGTGTGTATTATTAGCATTGTATAAAAGACTTGAAGAATTGGGTTTCCTGTCTTGAGTTTTTACTTCCAACCATCATGCTGGAAGGCAACAAATTTCTTTTCGTTAATAATTACCCAGGTGTTCTGTTGTAGCAGCACAAAGAAGCCAAGGCATGCCAATAATTTATTTTTGTTTAATTGCCCTTTGGCAATTTTATACACAGATGTGGTGCATTGTGTTTACCCTTGCCTTCTACCTCCTTTCAGTCCCTACTACTCCTTTGTTCACCCAGATCTATACAGAATATTTATAACATGCAAACTAAAGCTCAGACAATGTCATGGAAAGAGTGTATGAGAAAATGTGTAAAAGGCTGTCTTCAGGCATGATAGAGGCATTGCAAACATGGTCACACTGTAGCTATGTTTGCTTACACTTGGGCCTTGAAAAGAGTGGGCCTATCATGGACTGAGGTGGGGCTCATGGGGAACTAACTTTCCTTGCTGAACTTTTGGCAATTGATTGGTTCTTGGGGATGGAAGGCAATCATTGCCTTCAGACGATTCCCTTTTAAAGAATATCTGTATTTAGATGGTAAACGTATTACTTCTGGGAAAAGTAAGCCTGCTTGGTGAGAGGACCTTCTGCCTCCCTTCTCCTTATACATGCATTTTTGTCAAAATAATTATCTTTGTAACATCCAGGATACTTTTTCTTATAGGTACATGACTCTTCCTCTGTATCCCCTGCCTTTTTTTTTTAATCCCAGCACAAAAGACATAGCATTAAAAGAAATTCTCTTTGATTAAATTCTCACCAGTTTTAAAGATCTGCAGATAATTACCCAAAGAATAGCAGGTCAGCCAAGAAGACTGTGAAGTACAAGCAGACAGACAATACATGTGGTATTTTAATTAATTTTCATATGGCTCTCTACTAGTTATTTTCCTTTGGACCATTGTAACTGTTGGCTGGCTTAACAGCTTTATCAGCATACCTAATTACAGTTGACTCTGAAGTGGGTAAGGTTACTTGGAAAGTGCCATCTTGACGGGTTACATTCATGCTAGGATACTATTCACTTCAAGACTCATCTGTTAAAACTACAAACAAGTGGCATAGTCTTTATTTTTGTCCTGTGTTTAAGTACAAATGTTATGTGGATTGGACAGAGCACATTTTCATAGAATAGATCTTCATACTATTGACTCAGGCAAAACTTATTTTGAAGTTTCTTAAGGCTTCATCTTAGGTTTCCCCTGCTAACCTTCAAACATCCTTCTTCCTGTCTCAGTTCTTTCCATCCCATCCTATTTCTTTCTCTTGCTTTCTTATTTTCTCTAAAATGGCCCTATTTATTTCTATAGCACCTTTGCTTTACTCAAGAGTCATGTTTCTGATGCTTGCTTTTATGCTGTCATGGGGTGCTGGAATATGTCCAGGAGGCATATTAACAAATATTGCATAGTATAAGAGGTTCAACTGGAGGCTAGTGACTTAAAGAAGCCAAAGCAATTGAGAGTCTGAGAGTCTGTATGGGTGTAAATAGGCAATATTTATGTCAGTCTTTCAGAGGTATCCAGGTCTCTCGTGCCAGTGACCTTGTTCAGTTCTTGATCTGCGTTATTTTTCTCATACTGCTGAATACAGTCACCATGTTTCCACTTTGTACACTTTGTAAACTTTGTACACTTCCAATTTGAAGTAGGTCCCCTTTCCAGGTGACCCTAACAGTGGTTTACTTTCACATAGACATTTCTCTCGATTGGTCTTTCCCAGAGATGGTACATATCCTTCCTAGTTATTAGACAGAAGAAAAATTCTGGCCCTGCCCAATGTCTCTCAGTTCTTTAATGAACTTGAGAGAATACCTGTGCCATAATCAGTGCATTCTGTATGGGTCATGACTTTCACCCATTTGCTCAACAGGAAAATAGCTAAGAAGTACTACTGTCTGTCTACAGAAAATTATAGTGTATAAGTGTTAGAGCTTTTTAAATAAGTGTTACAAATTTCCTCTTATCCAGCTAGCTCCCAAATAAGACTGGATTATTACATTTATTTAACAAGCTTTAAGGGCACAACGACTAAGCCATATCATTCTATTTTAATCCTCTAAACTAATCTGGCTACCTCTCGGTCAGAATCTCCAAGATACTTACTTAGTCTATTTTCTCATGCTGTCTCCTAGATTCTTTCCCCATGGATAATCTCTACTCTTCCTCTCTTCCTCCCCACTCCACTGGCTGGGAGGAAGTCCTGACCTATTCCCTGTTCAGTCATTGACTGACTAGCTTTATTGAAAAATCAGAGAATAAATGGGGAGCAATGCTTACACAACAATTGAGGCATGAGATACTTAGAATAAAGGCTGCAACCAGATATGTGGGCATAGAAATCAGCATTTGAATAATACACGGATAATCTTTATACAATGCACAATATGTTATACCTAAATATAGGAATTACAGTGTATATAATTCCTAGTTTTCTGCCTCTCAAGCCTTTTCTGTAGAGAAGCATTCCAATAAAGATGAATATCTGTTCTTAGGGAACTAAAGGCATGTAGTTATTTCTCTTTGAGTGTACAGCTGACATTTCAGAAAGGGAAAAAGCCTGTTTTATCTTATGTGTAACACTATTATGTTATCTGAGACCATTTATATCAGTTTCCTCAATCTCTGAACAGCCTTAGTTCAATGAGTTACATAGACAGGCATTTGAAGAAATTCACCAATTTCTTCAAAGTACCTGTGCTTTGAAGAACATACTTGTGACAGATCAACACATGAGTAAATTGTTTTTGTTATTTTTCTGATTAAAAAAAATTAGGAAGTCTGAAGCTGAAAGGACTAGGCTGGAGAGATGTGTTTTTCTGAATTAGTAAATTGCTGGGCCACTGTTTTTCCTGGTGAGGACACAAATTGTAGAGTCTTAGCCATGTCTACCTCCTAAAAACATCAGAGTATTGTGACCTTTAATAATGAGGACAATGCTCAGATGTTACAATTGCCTTGCAGAAAGGTCACTTCAGAAGCAGGGCTAATTATGAGTCTTAAGTCTAAACGCTCTTAGAATCCAAATTATAATCCTGACACAATTTAGTCTCCATGCTCTACCATTCTGTATTATTCTTTAATTCCTTGGAAATATGATGGTGTTTGTTTATAATAGCATACTGGTGGAAAGAGATTGTAAAATGGACAATCAAAAACAACAAATTAATAAAACAATAGAATACTTTCTGTGTTTGGTATAGTGGGCCCAGTCAATCTGTGTTTTGTTAAGGCATAACAAAACATAATATATAAGTGTAGACTGATGGATGCTAAACAAATGGTAGGATGACATTTTGTATTCTTCCTGAACTACAGCTACTTCCTATTTTCTGCCTGTTTAGTAGTCACCTGTCAGTTTCTTATTCTTCATGTGAGACGTTGAACCATTTAGCCTCTTATATCTTCTACTTTCTGTTGACTCTTCCATGCATATAGACCATGTACAGATGTCCCTGAATGTGAAAGTAACTCTCACATACCCAAATACACACTCACAAATTTATTTCAAACCTGATTTCCTTCAATCAGCTCTTACTTATCTTTGCTGAAAATCCCCAAGATCATATTATACAGTCTTCATGCCTTATTCACTCACCTATAGGCATTTATATATAAATATAAAAATAGTTTTAATCCTCTCTTCTGAATTGGTTTCCTGATGCCATTGTAATAAGTCATACATGGATGCTATATGTTAATAGCACAGATTTAATCTCATACAGTTCTTAAGTCTGGCATTCTAAAGCATTCTCACTGTGCTGATACCAAGTCATCAGCAGGACAAGGCTGTAGCCTTAGGATGGCTTTAGGGCACAACCCATTTCTCTGCCTTTTATAGACTGCTGAACTTCATTCCCTGTCTTATTTGGCTTCCAGCAAACATCTTCATTCTTTGGCTTTGCTTCTTCTGTCTTCAAAATCTACAATGTAGCATTTTCACAGCTTGTTGCTGAAGTTTCACATCCTGAGAGCTTTCCTTTCTGGTCTCCACCTCCCTTTTATATAAACACCTGTATTGTATTTGGGACCTATCCAAATTATCTAAAGTTATCTACTCTCACTCAAGAGGTTTAATTTAATCATACTTGAATGTTGGCAGCCTTATCTATATCTCAAGAAATCAGTTGCTCAGTTCCTAACTATAGCCCAAGCTTTCTTTTCACTTTTCCTTCCTAACCTTGGTATCACACCAGCATCCCCCTTTCCTTGAAGGCTCCTTACTTAGATTTTGCTTCACTGCTCCTCTTCTTCTGCTTCCTCCTACTACATGACCTTTTAGTGTTCTCCCTTTAATCTCAATTTCCTTGCCTTTGGAAATTCTTCCATGCTTGAACATATCTGCACAGTCATTTTTCTGCCTCAGTCTCTAGCTAAGGCTTTCTTTAAATTCCAGCTCTTTTCCAAGCTGTGTACAGAATTTTTACAAGGATGGCCCTGAGCTTAAGTGCAGATGCTGACCTCACACCAAACCCTCTAATCCTTCCCTTACTCTATAATCAAAATTGCAGTTAATGACTACAACCTTCAAAGGAATAATAGAACCTCCTTTTTAGTCTTGACCACCACCTTATATGGGGCCTAAATAGCCTCTCATGTCTATTTTACCAGTAAGCTCCTGACACATTTCATACCTGTGATCCTAAGTCATTCTTTCCTTCTCCAATCAGCTCTGTAAAGGCTAGTTATTCATAAAATCCACATTCAAGATCTTCAGTAACTTTCCACATCATTCCCATTAACTTGTTCTCATTAAAATCATGATACTTGGCCCTCATGGTTCATCCCAACTTAATAAGCATGAAGTTGACAAGCTCCATCACCACCTTTGCACTTCCTGCAGCTCCTACTACCATGTATCAAATATGTCAGTGTCTTATGCCAATACATACTGGCTTTCATTATGCAAATCTCACAGTGAGGTTCTCCAGGAAAAAAAAAATATATAAAGACATGGCAATTTAGTTTAAATCTTTAAAATGCCTTGATATTCCTCCTTGCTTTGTTGTTGAAGAGCACTAATACTTTTTAATGGAGTTGTAAAGGAATGAACTTATCAGAATTGGAGGTTCTCAACAAGGTTTCTGGTCATTGAAAGAGAAATTATACTTGGCCAAAGACCTACTTCAAATTCACATGGTTGTTTCTCATACTTATCCTTTCTTTATTTTATGTGTTTATTACACAGCTGTTTTTTGAAGACCAGCTTTATGATGCAGTCACTGGAAGGTAAAATAATAAGTAATGTCAATGTGGTCCCTTTTTTCTGGACCTTATACAATAACAAGGAAGTACTATTGTGCAACTTATGTCAAGATCTGAGAAGAAAAGATGTCCAGCTTTCCTGGAGTATTTCAGCGGTACTCAGCTAGTTTGGGGCTCAAAATTTTTCTGGAGTTGGAAAGATGGCTCAGTAGATAAGAGCACTTGCTACTCTTGCAGAAGACCAGAGTTTTGTTCCCAGTTACACATATTAGGTGGTTCACAATGACCTATAACTCTAGTGTCAGAAGATCCAATGCCTTATTCTGTCCTTTTGAGAAACTTTTAGTGAATATTTATATTCTTGAAATAGAAATGAATAATGAAGAACAACGGAATATTCTTAAATAGCCATGTGTTACAAAGAGATCAACTTGAGAGGGAATATTTCATATTAAATGTATATTTTATGAATTGGGAGTCTACAGGTTGTTCAATCTAAAGGCTATATTCTATAAGTATTTTCTGAAGCTACAAAGACACACCATAGTATTTTTAAGATATCAAGCAGTAAAAACTTTATAATGATTACTGGAATTCCCAAAATAGCTTGCTAAGAAGAGTGGATATGTATTGCTTTTCCATAGTCTTGTCTTGTCTTGTCTTGTCCTGTCTCGCCTCTCCTCTCCTCTCCTCTCCTCTCCTCTCCTCTCCTCTCCTCTCCTCTCCTCTCCTCTCCTCTCCTCTCCTCTCCTCTCCTCTCCTCTTCTTTTCTTTTCTTTAGATATTTCCTTTATTTAAATTTCAAATGCTATCCCAAAAGTACCCTATACCCTCCCCCTGCACTGTTCCCCTACCCACCCACTCCTGCTTCTTGGCCCTGGCATCCCCCTGTACTGGAACATATAAAATTTACAATACCAAGGGGCCTCTCTTCTCAGTGATGGCCCACTAGGCCATCTTCTGCTACATATGCAGTTAGAGACATGAGCTCTGGGGGTACTGGTTAGTTCATATTCTTGTTTAACCTATAGGGTTGCAGACCCCTTCAGCTCCTTGGGTGCTTTTTCTAGCTTCTCCATTGGGGGCCCTGTGTTCCATCCTATAGATGACTGTGAGCATCCACTTCTGTATTTGCCAGGCACTGGCATAGCCTCATATAAGACAGCTATAACAGGGTCCCTTCAGAAAAATCTTTCTGGCATATGCAATAGTGTCTGGGTTTGGTGGCTGACTATGGGATGGATCCCTGGGTGGAGTAGTCTCTGAATAGTCCATCCTTATGTCTTAGCTCCAAATTTTGTCTCTGTAACTCCTTTCATGGGTATTTTGTTCCCTATTCTAAGGAGGAATGAAGTATCCACCCATTAGTCTTCCCTCTTCTTGATTTTCTTGTGTTATGCAAATTGTATCTTGGGTGTTCTATGTTTCTGGGATAATATCCACTTATTAGTGAGTGCATATCTAATGACTTCTTTTGTGATTGGGCTACCTCACTAAGGATAATATTCTCCAGATGCATCCATTTGTCCAAAATTTCATAAATCCATTGTTTTTAATAGCTGAGTAGTACTCCATTGTGTAAATGTACTACATTTTCTGTATCCATCCTTCTGTTGAGGGGCATCTGGGTTCTTTCCAGCTTCTGGCTATTATAAATAAGGCTGCTATGAACATAGTGGAGCATGTGTTCTTATTACCAGTTGGAGCTTCTTCTGGGTATATGCCCAGGAGAGGTATTGCTGGATCTTCTGTTAGTTTTATGTCCAATTTTCTGAGGAACCTCCAGACTGACTTCCAGAGTGGTTGTACCAGCTTGCAATCCCACCAGCAGTGGGGAGTGTTCCTCTTTCTCCATATCCTCGCCAGTATCTGCTGTCACCTGAATTTTTGATCTTAGCCATTCTGATTGGTGTGAGGTGTAATCTCAAGGTTGTTTTGATTTGCATTTCCCTGATGATTAAAGATGTTGAACATTGTTTCAGGTGCTTCTCAGCCATTCGGTATTCCTAAGTTGAGAATTCTTTGTTTAGCTCTGAGCCCCATTTTTAATGGGGTTATTTGAATTTCTGGAGTCCAGCTTCTTGAGCACTTTGTATATATTGGATATTAGTCCCCAATCAGATTTTGTATTGGTAAAAATTTTTTCCCAATCTGTTGGTGGCCTTTTTGTCTTATTGACAGTGTCTTTTGCCTTACATAAGCTTTGCAATTTTATGAGGTCCCAATTGTCAATTCTTGATACAGCACAAGCCCTTCCTGTTCTGTTTAGGAATTTTTCCCCTGTGCCCATATCTTCAAGGATTTTCCCTACTTTCTCCTCTATTAATTTCAATGTCTCTGGTCTTATGTGGATGTCTTTTATCCACTTAGATTTAAGCTTTGTACAAGGAGATAAGAATGGATCAATTTGCATTCTTCTACATGATAACCACCAGTTGTGCCTGCACCATTTGATGAAAATGCTGTCTTTTTCCACTGGATGGTTTTAGCTCCCTTGTCAAAGATCAAGTGACCATAGGTGTGTGGGTTCATTTCTGGGTCTTCAATTCTTTTCCATTGATCTACCTGTCTGTCACTGTACCAATACCAGGCAGTTTTTTTTTTTTTATCATAATTGCTCTGTAGTACACCTTAATGTCAGGCATGGGGATTCCACCAGAGGTTCTTTTATTGTTGAGAATAGTTTTTGCTCTCCTAGGTTTTTAATTTTTTCAGATGAATTTGCAGATTGCCCTTTCAATCTCAGTGAAGAATTGAGTTTGAATTTTGATGGAGATTGCATTGAATATGTAGATTGCTTTTGGCAGGATAGCTATTTTTACTATATTAATCCTGCCACCCATCATCATGGGAGATCTTTCCATCTTCTGAGATCTCCTTCAATTCCTTTCTTCAGAGACTTGAAGTTCTTATCATATAGATCTTTCACTTCCTTAGTTAGAGTCATGCCAAGGTATTTTATATTGTCTGTGGCTATTGTGAAGGGGGTTGTTTTCCTAATTTCTTTCTCAGTCTGTTCATCATTTGTGTTGAGAAAGGCCATTGATTTATTTGAGTTAATTTTATATCCAGCTATTGCACTGAGGCTGTGTATTGGCTAGTTTTGTGTCAACTTGACACAGCTGGAGTTATCAGAGAAAGGAGCTTCAGTTGAGGAAATGCCTCCATGAGATCCAACTGTAAGGCATTTTCTCAATTAGTGATCAATGGGGAAAGGCCCCTTGTGGGTGGGACCATCTCTGGGCTGGCAGTCTTGGTTTTATAAGAGAGCAGGCTGAGCAAGCCAGGGGAGGCAAGCCAGTAAAGAACATCCCTCCATGGCCTCTGCATGAGCTCCTGCTCCCTGACCTGCTTGAGTTCCAGTCCTGACTTCCTTTGGTGATGAACAACAGTATGGAAGTGTAAGCCGAATAAACCCTTTCTTCCCCAACTGCTTCTTGGTCATGATGTTTGTGCAGGAATAGAAACCCTGACTAAGACAGGCTGTTTATCAGGTTTAGGAGTTCTCTGGTGGAATTTTTAGGGGTCACTTATATATACTATCATATCATCTGCAAAAAGTGATATTTTGACTTCATCTTTTCCAATTTGTATCCCCTTGATCTCCTTTTGTTGTTGAATTGCTCTGGCTAGGACTTCAAGTTCAATGTTGAATAGGTATGGAGAGAGTGGACAGCCTTGTCTAGTCCCTGATTTTAGTGGGATTGCTTCAAGCTTCTCACCATTTACTTTGATGTTGGCTACTGGTTTGCTTTAGATTGCTTTTATCATGGTTAAGTATGGGCCTTGAATTCCTGATCTTTCCAAGACTTTTATCATGAATGGGTGTTGGATCTTGTCAAATGCTTTTTCTGCATCTAACGAGATGATCATGTGGTTTTTGTCTTTGAGTTTGTTTATATAATGGATTACGTTGATGGATTTTCGTATATTAAACCATCCTTGCATCCCTGGAATAAAACCTACTTGGTCAGGATGGATGATTGCTTTAATGTGTTCTTGGATTTGGTTAGCAAGAATTTTATTGAGGATTTTTGCATCTATATTCATAAGGGAAACTGGTTTGAAGTTCTCTATCTTTGTTGCATCTTTCTGTGGTTTAGGTATCAGAGTAATTGTGGCTTCATAGGATGAATTGTATAGAGTACCTTCTGTTTCTATTTTGTGGAATAGTTTGAGAAGAGTTGGAATTAGGTCTTCTTTGAAGGTCTGATAGAATTCTGCACTAAACCCATCTGGTCCTGGGCTTGTTTTGGTTGGGAGACTATTGATGACTGCTTCTATTTCTTTAGGGGAAATGGAACTGTTTAGATCGTTAATCTGATCCTGATTTAACTTTGGTACCTGGTATCTGACTAGAAATTTGTCCATTTTGTCCAGGTTTTCTAGTTTTGTTGAGTATAGCCTTTAGTAGAAGGATCTGATGATGTTTTGGATTTCCTCAGGAGATGTTGTTATGTCTCCTTTTTCATTTCTGATTTTGTTAATTAGGATACTGTCCCTGTGCCCTCTAGTTAGTCTGGCTAAGGATTTATCTATCTTCTTGATTTTCTCAAAGAACCAGCTCCTGGTTTGGTTGATTCTTTGAATAGTTCTTTTTGTTTCCACTTGGTTGATTTCAGCCCTAAGTTTGTTTATTTCCTGTTGTCTACTCCTCTTGGATGAATTTGCTTCCTTATTTTCTGAGCTTCTAGGTGTGCTGTCAGACTGCTAGTGTATGCTCTCTCCAGTTTCATTTTGGAGGCACTCAGAGCTATGAGTTTTCCTGTTAGAAATGCTTTCATCATGTCCCATAAGTTTGAGAATATTGTGGCTTCATTTACATTGAACTCTAAAAAGTCTTTAATTTCTTTCTTTATTTCTTCCTTGACCAAGGTATCATTGAGTAGAGTGTTGTTCAGTTTCCACGTGAATGTCAGATTTCTATTAGTTATTTTGTTATTGAAGATCAGCCTTAGTCTGTGGTGATCTGATAGGATGCATGGGATAATTTCAATATTTTTGTATCTGTGGAGGCCTGTTTTGTGACCAATTATATGCACAATTTTGAAGGAGGTACATGTGGTGCTGAGAAGAAGGTATATCCTTTTGTTTTAGGATAAAATGTCCTGTAGATATCTATTAAGTCCATTTGTTTCATAACTTCAGTTAGTGTCAATGTGACTCTGTTTAGTTTCTGTTCCCAGGATCTGTCCCCTGGTGAGAGTGGGGTGTTGAAGTTTCCTAATATAATTGTGTGAGGGGCAATATGTGATTTTAGTTTTACTAAAGTTTCTTTAATGAATGTGGCTGCCCTTGCATTTGGAGCATAGATATTCAGAATTGAGATGAGAGTTCATCTTGGTAGATTTTACCTTTGATGAGTATGAAGTGCCCCTCCTTGTCTTTTTTTATAACTTTGGGTTGGAAATCAATTTTATTCGATATTGGAATGGCTACTCCAGCTTTTTTCTTCGGACCATTTGCTTGGAAAATTGCTTTCCAGCCTTTCACTCTGAGGTAGTGTCTGTCCTTTTCCCTGAGGTGGGTTTCCTGTAAGCAACAAAATGTTGGGTCCTGTTTGTGTAGCCAGTCTGTTAGTCTATGTCTTTTTATTGGGGAATTGTGTCCATTGATATTAAGAGAAATTAAAGTAAAGTAATTGTTGCTTCCTGTTAGTTTTGTTGTTAAAGTTGGGATTCTGTTCTTGTGGCTTTCTTCTTTTAGGTTTGTTGAAGGATTACTTTCTTGTTTTTTCTAGGGTGTAGTTTCTGTCCTTGTGTTGGTGCTTTTCCTTTATTATCCTTTGAAGGGCTGGATTCCTGGAAAGAAATTGTTTGAATTTGGTTTTATCATGGAATACTTTGGTTTCTCCATCTATGGTAATTGAGAGTTTTGCTGGGTATAGTAGCCTGGGCTGGCATTTGTGTTCTCTTAAGGTCTGCATAACATCTGTCCAGGATCTTCTGGCTTTCATAGTCTCTGGTGAGAAGTCTGGCGTAATTCTAATAGACCTGCCTTTATATGTTACTTGAACTTTTTCCCTTACTGCTTTTAATATTCTAAATTTATTTAGTGCATTTGTTGTTCTGATTATTATGTGTCGAGAAGAATTTCTTTTCTGGTCCAGTCTATTTGGAGTTCTATAGGTTTCTTGTATGTTCATGGGCATCTCTTTCTTTAGGTTTGGGAAGTTTTCTTCTATAATTTTGTTGAAGACATTTGCTGGCCCTTTAAATTGAGAATCTTCATTCTCATCTACTCCTATTATCTATAGGTTTGGTCTTCTCATTGTTTCCTGGATTTCCTGGATGTTTTGAGTTAGGATCATTTTGCATTTTGCATTTTCTTTGATTGTTGTGCCCGTGTTCTCTATGAAATCTTCTGCACTTGAGATTCTCTCTTCCATCTCTTGTATTCTGTTGCTGATGCTCACATCTATGGTTCCAGATTTTTTTCCTAGGGTTTTTATCTCCAGTGTTGTCTCACTTTGGGTTTTCTTTATTGTTTCTACTTCCCTTTTTAGATCTTGGATGGTTTTGTTCAATTCCATCACCTGTTTGATTGTGTTTTCCTGTATTCCTTTAAGGACTTCTACCTCTTTAGTAGTGTTCTCCTGCATTTCTTTAAGTTATTAAAGCCCTTCTTGATGTCTTGTACCTGCATCCTGAGATATGATTTTAAATCTGAGTCTTGCTTTTTGGGTGTGTTGGGGTATCCAGGACTGGCTGAGTTGGGAGTGCTGGGTTCTGATGATGGTAAGTTGTTTTGGTTTTTGTTAGTAAGATTCTTACATTTGCCTTTTGCCATCTGGTAATCTCCAGAGTTAGTTGTTATAGTTGTCTCTGGTTGGAGCTTTTTCCTCCTGTGATTCTATTAGCCTCTGTCAGCAGACCTGGGAGTCTAGCTCTCTCCTGAGTCTTAGTGGTCAGAGTACTCTCTGCAGGCAAGCTTTCCTCTTGCAGGGAAGGTGTACAGATATCTGGCATTTCGACCTGCCTCCTGGCTGTAGCTGAAGGCCTGAAACAGGGCCTGTCCCAGAAGCTGTGTAGCTTTTGCCTGTTTCAGAAATTGTGTAGCTTCCGCCTGTTCCAGAAGCTGTGTAGCTTCTCTAGTCCACACTCTCACCTGGGCAGACTAGTCTCTGAGGGATCTGGGACCCTAGATGTCTCCTCCACCTGCTCTGGCAGAGCCCTCCCTGGTGGACACCTGTCCTCTGGCGTAGAAGGTGTCCGGGTGTCTGGAGCCTGAAATGGGGTCTGTCCCAGAAGCTGTGTCGCTTCTGTAGTCTGCACTGTCACCTGCGCAGACTAGTCTCTGAGGGATCCAGAACCCAAGATGGCTCCCCCAACTGCTCAGGCAGAGCCCTCCTGGGTGAACACCTCTCCATTGTGTTTTTAAATTGCTCTGCAAGAATAATTCAGACTTCCTCATGAGCACCTGGTACACTCATATTTTTGTTGTTGTTGTTCGACAGATGCAAAACAGTTGTTCTTGAATTTAGTTTTTATTTTTTTCTCTTAAACTCAGCACTCAGAAACCCAAGCGATAGCTAAGCTCTTTATTTTTTTATTATTATCAGTGTGCACACAGAGACTCTTGTTTCACTTATTTCTGTTTTCATCTGGACATATATATATTCTACTCAGTACACACAGGAATGACATTGTCATAGACCTTATCCTGTTCTCCTACCTTTTTTCTAGTCTATAGATATGCATTCATATCTATATATATCTACTTATATATCTATAAGTCTTGGAGGACTTTAGGTTAAGTGAATTAATTCTGGTATTGAAGAATAGACACCGCATACTATCAGTTATGTTTGGAGACTCCAAATGTTGATTTCATAGACACAGAGGCTAAATTGATGCTCCATGTACTGGGAAGCATAAAGAATGAATGAAGAGGAATGCTAGTGATTGTGTATTTTAAAATGGGTTTTTCTTTTAAAGGTGGAGCTCAATTTTCTATTGACAGTCCATAAATTGTGTTAAACATTCTTCTTATTCTGGATTACTATCAAGATTCTTCCTGCTTATTTTTCTGGCACTGTTAGACCCTCCTTATGTACACTTCCACTTTTCCTAAACCTACTCTCTCACATGGAGGGGAGCTTGCAAGTAGAGCTAGGAGCCTGAAAGTAAAACTGTGGCATCAGTTTAAAATCTACTTAATACTTTTCAACATAGGTAAAAATTACAGATTAGATGGGAGTTTATCACTTGGTTTTAAATCGCTTTAGATGTGCTCATATGTTATCTAATCCATACACATAATAGCCACAAAGCATTTAAAGCAGTATTGATTTTTAGCATTATAATGCAGACAGGTAAAATAAAGCTTCAAATATAATTAAAATAATTTGAGACATATTCTTAATTTGGAAAACATCTAATAAAATTTTTGCTATAGTAAGATTTACCAACATTTAGAAAAATAATGCCCAAAATGGGACAGTAGAGAACATTGTTTTAAATGATCTCATTGGTTATGCAGCCTGTTTCCAGGCCCATTTTTACCTGTCAGTTACATTTCAAATTACCTGATATTTATAACTCAAACTCATAAGTTGTGCAAAATAACCCAGTAGGATTTTATAAACTCAAGAATTTAAAATAATCAAAGCAGCTTAGAGTTCATTTTTTAATATTGAAATTCACGATTAAATTTCAATGATTATATATATATATATATATGTATACACACACACATATATACATACACACACACATGTAACGTATTGGTAAGACTAACTGAATTAAATGAGGAACCTATTCTTTATTTATTTCCTGTATACTGCATCCAGAAATATTTTTATGTTCCTGAGAAAAACCAGGCTAGTTCCACGGTGTATGGTAAGTACTGAACTTTGCCGTGTATTTGGCATATGTTGAAACCTTTGAGAGAGGGGTAGTGTCTGGGTAAGGTCAGAGGGGTTGGGGACTTCTAATTATCCTAGCTGCATTAGTGCCATTCCTCCTGCCTTCTTCCTTGAAATTGGTCCTAGTTTTCCAAAGGTGCAATAACTTCAAGTCAAATGTTACTAGCAACCCTGGGTTCCAAGATTATACCCTTCATATCATAGTATATATCTTAATATGATACACAGAATATATCAAGATATATCTATATTTATTGACTTCTTTGCCTCTCATCAATATCCTTCCTTGAAGAAATTCAGCTTGTCTTATGTCCTGCTATGGTAGCTAATCTTCTTTTAGTCTTGGTCTATAGTTCATGTGTCAGGTTGAGTATTATTGTGTCATTTAGAAATGTTTAGGTTGACTCATGCTCTTTCTTAAATATCAATACAAAAGTATAGTGATATGTCACTTCTTGCCCAGTAACAAGTCAGGATTTGTCTTCATCTTTTAAAAATATGAACTATATTATAGTTAATCATGTGTTTATTTAAATTTAGAATGTGCACTTTTAGAATCCTTTATAATAAACCAAGTAAAAATGATTAAGATTCTCTGGTTTGGGGCAAAATACATGGATAAAACATTCTCATAATTTAAAAGTTAGGACAGTTGGCTCATAGGAAGGCAGTAATGTTACCCTGGGCAAAGAAAGAATGTGATGGCAGAAATCTTTTTCTCATTAGAAACATCTAGTAAAATACCTAGTGGAAGATTTTATATGGTAGATAGGGAGATTAAGCTCTAAAATCCTTCTAAATACTAGCCTTTATTTATATTTAGGAACATGTTTACCAACCACAAATGGATAAATAATAAGAAATTCTGTGTGTACTCTGTTTTTACACACACACACACACACACACACACACACACACGTGTGATAAACATGAACTTTTAAATACATACCATATAAACTTCACTGTAATAATAAAATGGAGCAAGAACAATGTACTGTAACAGAAGCTGTAGGACTGTGGTCTAGTTCCCACTTTTAGCATGTCTTATCATATGGTTCTCACCCACTCTTTGGTGGCATTATGAGTGCCTATGTAGTATCTATACAGAATCTATAAAAATAGTGTGATCTTGTTAGGATTCTACCTAAAAGTTATGTGCACATAAGCATTTGACCAAGACTGCTAGTGAGTGACAAGTGATGTGTTAGACAAAGGGGAGGTTCATGTCCTGGGTGGGTTAGACAGAATGGCATGAGGCTATATTGAGTTACTCAGAAGGGTGTGTAATTTAAAACTTGTAAATTATTTTCTACAATTTTCCATGTAATATGTTCAGACCCCAGGTACTGGAAAAGAAAACTGGGAAAAGAAAAACCATGGCTAGGGAACTGTGGAGAGCTGTGCCGTGAGCAATCGCCATTATAAGATGGCCCTGGCTTCCACTGCGTCTAACTAGTAAACAAGCCTTATGCACAAGTGCAAGAGTAAATTCACGCCCAGTCATTGCCCATCTCGGGGCGTAGTAATGGGGTCATGAGCGAGCAACTAATCAGGTGCTGTCACGCCACATCAGGTGCTGAAACGTCACGCTGCAGGCTATATAAGCAGTGCCATTTTCCGGGTTCGGGGTCTTCCTCCTGAGAAGTAAGCAATAAAGCTTTTGCTGCAGAAGATTCCGGTTGTCCCGAGTGTGTTCTTGCCGGCGGGGACAAAAGCTCGGAATAAGTAGCGCCAAAGACCCGGGGAACTACCATCACACCGGCGCAAGGGAGATCCCTCGTTTGCGGGGCGGAACCAGTACTGCGGGACATGTTACAGCTTTACGAGGTATGTCTGGCCTTGAACTTTCTCCAGCGTTAGAAGCCTTTCTGTTCCTTTTCACATGTCAACAAGTGGTTAAGGCAGAGCAGAGAATTCTGGATGAAATTCAAGACAGTCTATCAGAGGTAAAGCGGGGAGAGAGAGCAGGAACAAAGAGGAAACATGGTGCACCAAATAAGTATACAGGCCTTTCCACGGGTCTGAACTCGAGGAAAAAATCATGTCAGGGATGAATACCTGGGGAGAGTTTGGAAGGAAGGAGAAGAAAAAGAGAAGAAAAAAGATCAATCAGCGGAGGTCTCTAGGAGAAGGAGCCTATACCTGCCACTAGAGTTTAAGCGGCTAGCTCTTAGTAGCTCAGAATCAGATGAAGGACTTAGCTCCTCTGAAGAAACGGACTTGGAGGAGGAAGCAGTTCGTTATAAGGGAGAAAGGTACCAGCAAGATAAAATGCAAGCTACTCAGTCCAGAAAAAGGCCAAAAGTGGCTGGCGAAAGCCAGCTTGCTGCTGGGCCTCCAGACTGTCGGCTTCAGGGTCCTAGTGCACCTCTGCCCTATGTGCAGAGGTACCATTCAGAACCTTATGTGCAGAGATACCATTCAGACTCGTTCATTCCAAAAGAGGAACAGAGGAAAATGCAACAGGCATTTCCAGTTTTTGAAGGAGCCGAGGGAGGGTGTGTTCACGCTCCAGTAGAGTATATACAGATTAAGGAGCTTGCAGAAGCAGTCTGCAATTATGGAGTCAGCGCTAATTTCACTATAGCACAAGTCGAAAGGCTTCCGAATCACGCTATGACTCCTGGTGATTGGCAGACTGTAGTAAAAGCTGCAGCCCCCAGTATGGGAATGTATCTTGAGTGGAAAGCCTTGTGGCAGGACTCCTGCCAGACGCAGGCAAGGGCCAATGCCACCATGGAAGGGGACCAAAGAACATGGACGTTTGAATTGCTTACAGGTCAGGGACAGCATGCTGCTAACCAAACAGATTATCATTGGGGAGCGAACGCTCAGATCTCAGCTGCCGCTGTTAAGGCATGGAAGGCACTCTCTAGGAAGGGGGAGGAGAGTGGACATTTGACAAAAATCACCCAGGGTGCACAGGAGTCATTCTCAGGTTTTGTGGCCAGAATGACGAAGGCAGCAGGGAGGATATTTGGAGACCCAGAAACAGCTATGCCTTTAATTGAACAATTGGTTTATGAACAAGCTATGCAGGAATGCAGATCAGCAATCACACCTAGAAAGAGTAAGGGGTTACAGGATTGGTTAAAGGTTTGCCGTGAGCTTGGAGGGCTGCTTACTAATGCTGGATTGGCAGCCGCAATTCTGCAGGGGTTGAGGTGCTCAGATTCAACTGAGCTCAAACTTTGCTTTAATTGTGGCAAACCAGGACATTTATAAAAGGACTGCAGAGCCCCTATAAAAAGGACAGCACCAGGATTTTGTACTAAATGTAGGAAAGGATATCATTGGGCTAAGGACTGTCGTTCAATTAGAGATGTATGAGGCAGGCTCTTGCACCCAGGGCCCCCTCAAATGGTAGAAAATGAGAATGAAAGCATTTCAAAAAACGAGTTTCAGGCCCTCAAGTCCCAGGGCCCCAAAACATATGGGACTCTGATGGGCAACAGGTGGACACCACGGTCCGCAGGGCAACAGAAGGCTCAGCTGGATTGGACCTCCGTGCCTCCACCCGATTCATGCTGATGCCTCAGCTGGGAGTGCAGCCAGTTGCTACTGATTACAAGGGACCTTTGCCATCTGACAGTGTCGGCCTAATTTTGGGCCGGGCTTCCCTCACTTTACAAGGTCTTATTGTTTACCCTGGAGTTGTAGATCAGGATTATTAAGGGGAACTTAAGGTTCTCTGTTCTTGTCCTCAAGGTGTCTTTTCTATATCACAAGGGGACAGAATAGCTCAACTAATAATTTTGCCAAGCCTACATGACTGTTTTCCCTCCTCTGGTATTCCTCAAGTTCCCAGGGGGATTGGTTCTACTGGAAATGATTCTGCTTACTTAATAATGCCTTTAGATTCCAGGCCATCCTTGGAGTTAGTTATAGAAGGGAAACAATTTAAGGGAATTTTAGATACAGGAACAGACAAAAAGTATTATTTCTTCTCACTGGTGGCCAAAAACCTGGCCAGTAACTCAGTCATCACATTCTTTACAGGGGCTAGGCTATCAGTCCTGCTCCACTATTAGCTCCCGTTCTTTGAGCTGGTAAATGGATGTCACACATATTTCCTCCTTTGGGAGAAATAAATATTTACATGTTTCTATTGACACCTGCTCTGGTGTAATGTTTGCCACACCTTTAACAGGTGAAAAAGCCTCTCATGTTATACAGCACTCCCTAGAAGCCTGGAGTGCTTGGGGGAAGCCCACAATCCTAAAAATGGACAATGGGCCAGTTCAGTGAGGACTGCCATTGCTTTCTGCCTTACCAAAAAATTGGGATATTATAATCATAGATATTAAAGACTGTTTTTTCTCTATACCTCTGTCTAATCTGTCTAGGCAGCTTTCTTTGTATCTTGCAGGAAATTGGTCTGAAAGATTCAATGAGACCCTTGAGGCGCTGAGAGCGGCCGTTCTAAAGATCAACTTGACACGAGTGGACCTGTCATTGACAGAGGGTCTCTCCTCCTGGATTTCATCTGCATTTTCTATTTTAAGGAATGGGTGGGGGTGGTTTTGTTTGCTGCTGTCATCTGCTGTGGACTTGTTTATGCTTTGGTTGGTTTGTAAGCTCAGAACCCAACAAAACCGTGACAAGGTCGTTATTGCTCAAGCACTTGCAGCCATTGAACAAGGGGCCTCCCCTGAAATTTGGCTGTCCATGCTTAAGACCAAAATGGCATTTGAGTTCTCTGTTATTGCGTCCCACGGATTTGTGGATCCATTGCACTGGGATGAGAGATACTCAACGCTCATTGATCAGCACTTGCACTTCGCTGAGTTTTACTAATTAGTTTTTTGGCTGGCCTCTTTTATAGAGTTCGCCCTAGGTCATTTGGCAGTTACTGTCACACGGTACTGCGGTATCCAGAGACGGGCAACTTTCCTCGTGTACAGACCAACCTAAGACACGGGACCCGGTGGCGATAGGGTTACCCTATGACAGGAAAGGCTGTGACATTGGAGGAATGACCTAAGACAGGAGCCACAGCAGATGGACATGACTGCAGAGGCCTAGACCAGCCTCAAATTTTAATAAAATAAAAAGGGGGAGATGTGGAGAGCAGTGTCGTAAGCAATCGCCATTATAAGATGGCCCTGGCTTCCACTGCATCTAACTAGTAAACAAGCCTTATGCACAAGTGCAAGAGTAAATTCACGCCCAGTCATTGCCCATCTCAGGGCGGAGTAATGGGGTCATGAGCGAGCAACTAATCAGGTGCTGTCACACCACATCAGGTGCTGAAACGTCACGCTGCAGGCTATATAAGCAGTGCCATTTTCCGGGTTCGGGGTCTTCCTCCTGAGAAGTAAGCAATAAAGCTTTTGCCGCAGAAGATTCTGGTTGTCCCGAGTGTGCTCTTGCCGGCGGGGACAAAAGCTCGGGATAGGGAACTACTGTGAAGTTTTGTAGCATAGTATTGCTGACTGCAAAGTTGTTAGAGGGCCCTTACCCTGAAGCAATGACAGAAAAATTCTTCAAAAACAATGTCTTCTGCCCCAGTAATTTCAATGTTAGAGAATTGTGTGAGAATCTTGATGCCTAGAACAATAAATTGATTGCACAGAGGCTAAATCTCTATTCAAGGTATGTTTTTAATCTACTTAAATTGGCCACAGAGAATAGATAGAAAGAACAGAAATAACCTTCTTCTTGAGAGAACTTGACTACACCCTAGTAATTAATATATTATACATAATATATTGATATATAACCTCTTGGTACCTTGTTCCACCTAAAACTGGAGAGTTTATTTAAAATAATTTTAGAGAAATTCTCTACTTCTTCCAGGAAATAAGATCTTGCTTGTAGAAAAGATTGTAGCTAATCTTCAGTTCCAGGAAATAAACACCTGTCAGCAGGAACAGTGGTGTGAAATATATCACAGCTCTTGGAACACAAAGCAAATTCTTAAGCTTAAGGCACGAGTGGGTACTGGAGTCAAGAGGGGACAGAAACTAGGACTACGAATTCAATCACAAAATGTACCTGTAATAGCCAAGCGGATAGGAAAGAAGGCCTGGAAAATCCATTAGCAACTCAAAATTAACAGTATATGTATCTTCTGTAGAAGGATATAAAAAAGAAGAGAGGGGACGGGAGGAGAGGGCTGGCAGGGCTGGCTCCTGGTTTTCTCAATAGAATATAGTAAATTGCAAAGTCTAGAGCCAACTATGGCTTAAAGTTTGAACTGGCAGGAGAGAAGAAGAAAAGAATATGGAATGTCTAATCTCTCTTCAAATCAATGGATGGGAAATCCATTTGGTGAAAGAAATACAGAATCTCAATCATTCTTTTTTTCTTAGTTTATTTTTAGCCTACAAAATAATAGGTTTCATCATGGCTTTTTATACACTTCAATCATTTTTACTTTGTTCAGATTTGCATTTCATGCATGTTCATATTTTCTTTTCTACTCAGAAAGAATGTCTGATGCTGGAAGTGTTCCCGTCTAGTTTCACAGTCTGTTGCCACTTTAGAGTTACTTAGAGCAGTTTGTACATTGGTATCAATTTGATTATATTTGATTATGACTGCCAGCAGTCAAAATGAAGTACTGTGTAAAGAATTGAAAATCAAGAATTACATTATAGAAAATATGTTTAAAGACAAGTAGGGGAATTTCTATGAACCTGAAATAAGTTTGGATTTTCTACACACTAAAGGGAGTTGTAACTTTGTGATCTACTTTGCATGCTGAACTAGATTACTGAGAGGAGTCTTTGCTCAATATCTGGGCACCATGACTAGAAGTGAACTTTAAGAAGGAGGCCTGCAAATAAAATAAAGTATAAAATATAATAAAAATAAAATAAATTATTGGTGGTAGGTTTCTTAATGGAGAGAAGCATTTAGTGAAAAAGCACTGGTTTCTCCAGCTGGGACAGTCATACTCACAGGAAGGTATGGTATTAACATGTTATAGATAGTTGATATTCACTAGGCTTCTAGAAGATATTAAAAAAGATCAATAGAGCTCCAGGTCAGGATTCTTCTGAGCGCACTTTCCAGTTGAAGCAAATGTGGTACCAAAGGGAAACCTTCCTGAAGAAGGATGTTTTGAATTCCTGAGCATTATCGTATTGAGAAGCTCTATAAGTATCCAGAGCAATACAGAATTGAAGATACCATTTTCAAGGACAGAGTGGAGGTTGCATTTTGCAGAGTCTATCTCACACATGGCACCCAGGTTCCAGAATCAAAGGGGATCCTTATGATAAGAATTAAAGATGGCAGATAGAAACACATATCACCAATTGGACTTGGTTTGATATTGCTGTAAATTGCCTAGTGTCAGTGATATCTCATTGAAATGGCCTAACTGGGGTGGGGATGGGTTTTGGTGGGGTAGGGGGTGGGGGTGGGGTGGACATGCATAGCTATGTGTTCCTACCCGGTGAGGATGGGCAGTGCTATAAGCTCTAACTCTAGTTAGCACTTTCTCCTAAGTGAAGTTTTTTTTTTTTTTTTAACTTATGGATTCTGAAAAAGCCTACTATTTCTGGACAAAGCTTTAATGTTTTCAATCTTTGGACAGCTGTTCTGATCCACTTGGGCAGAATATCATGGCAGTTGGAGCAGGTATTTGAGAAGATTCTTTATGAAGAACAGGAAACAAAGAGTAACACAGAATGGGATAAGGGCAAGATATTGTTTCAGAGACATGGTTCCAATGACCTCCTTCCTCTAACTAGGCCCTACCTCTTATTCTTTACTACCTCCTGATAATGCTGTTGTGCTATGAATCCATTAAGGGATTTGTCTGTTGATTAGGTCAGAGATTTTATGATCTCATTATTTCTGAATATTATTACAGATATGTCCAGGGGAGTGCTATTCTAACTTTGCAGATATTTCTTAATTTAAATTAAAGCAATTAAAATGAACTATTACATCTATCACTCTGAGTAGAATGAGATGAGAAATTATTTTCCATATGCCTTGCTATCCTCTGGTTTTTGGGTTTTGAGGTTTCAAAGGTTAGGTACTGGAAACATTTCTCCCTGGGTTAACTTCTCTAAGAGTTCAGAGACTACTTACATATTTTTTTAAATATAAAATTGTATGAAGAAAAATAATCTTGTATGTTTACTAAGTTTGGGTTTTTCCAAAAGTGCATTCCATGAACATTAATCTTAATTTTGAGGTCTTGAATGAACCATAGACAGTTGCTAGCAAGCCATACAGAAACAGCTCTGAGACTATGACTGTGAGACTGTAGCTTAAGAACCTTGGCTTTAGTTTCTTTGAATGCTTTCTGACAAGGACAAGAAAGTTTTATTTTGTGCAACTACCAGACTAGGTTTGATTTTGTGTGTGCATTATTTTAGACTTTAAATTGTGTGGACTTCCTAAGGAATTCAATTTTAGAGTAAAGCCTTCTCAGGAAATTTACAAAGGAATGTGTTTACATTCAATCCATGGTGCTTACTGTTTTTGGCACTAGCACTTATAGTACATCCTGAGGTTGTCACTCAATGTCTTTGTGGCATCTCAGATGAACTGTGTTGCATGTGCCCAGATGTTTAAAATTCTTTGGATAGAATTCAGTGCTATCATTTATCTGATAGTATACTTGGTTTTAAAAATACCTTTTTCATTGAATGAGAATTATATCAGTTTTACCCTTCTCTCTCCTAACTCCAGACCCATTGGCTACATTCCCTTGAGTCCCTCCCACTAACCTTCACATGAATAGCTTATTTTTCTTTATGATTGTTAAATACATGTTTTTATTTGTATATACATGTATACAAAATACATACACACACATCTATCTATCTATCTATCTATCTATCTATCTATCTATCTATCTATCATCATCTATCAACTTAGTCTGTCTTGCATGTATACAGTTTCAGGGCTAACCATTCTATATTGAACAACCAATAACAGGGATTGTTTCTGGGAAAAGCTAATTATTCTTCTCCTAGAAGTGATTAATTGTCTGTAGTTCTTTGTTCTATACATACATAAATCTTAAATAATGTAGCACTGTTTATTAGTGTTAACAGAATTCACAAATGAATTGCAAGCAGTTACTGTGGTAGAGGAAGCTCGAGAAGATGATCCACAACAGCCTTAATATACTTTAGATCTATTGTCAGAATGTAATGATGACTCTCATGATTGTTAGTTCAACCCAGTGTTGTAGCTGAATGTATACTATTCAGATATCAACATAGAAGGTGTTACCATAGCAAACCTATGTATGACCTTTGGCCTCAAAGAAGAGGAGTGAGGCTCTTGATAAGTAGTTTGTGATCAGTAATTCACATTTCTTTTGGGTGATAGATAATTTGTTGCCTGGGATTCAGTTCTTTCATAATATTAAGAGATAGCCAGCCACAAAAATCATTCTCTGTAGTAGCCTTTTTAAGAATTGAATTTAAAAAAGAGAGTATTGGTGAGGCCTAGGACACATATTCCAGGTACCTTTTGACATGATAAAATGGTTATTATATATGCCAGTTGCTTATCTTCCACTTAGTTGAAACTCACTCAGGAAAAGGAGTGGAGGTGTGTGTTTTATACCTTGAGGCCAAGTTTTATGCTTTGACTCTGCTGAGCCTTGACCTTTAAGTTTGTTTTTCTACCATGATTTACTGTATAATGCTTGATTATTCTTTCTATAGCACATCATAGAAGTATATCATCTGCCAATTGTTTTTGTAACCATTCTATATGTCAATAGTGTAGACATGACCATACTGGCTTTATGGTTTGAAACAAAATGACTTAGAAAATATATATAAACATTAAGGTAGAACCTTAATGAGAATAAATTAAGATTTACCTCATGAAAAGGATAAAACAAATTTCTATAACATAGATTTGCGTTCCTTCAGGTATTAGGTATGGATATAAAATATTTATTTCTTCTGTTGAAATTTTTCATTAATTTATTTACTTTGCATTGCTATCATAGTTCTTCCCTCCCTCATCTCGTCCTAGTCCCATCTTCTTCCTTTCTATCTATCTCCCTCTTTACCTTCTCAGAGAAAAGGAGACTTCTGATGGATATAAGCCTACCTTGGAATATAAAGTTGCAGTAGAAGTAGGTGAACCTTTTCCTGTTGAGGCTAGACAAGGCAGCCCAGTTAGAGGAAAGTGATCCAAAGGCAGGACACAGAGTCAGAGACAGAGTCAGAGTCAGAGTTCCACATGAAGACAAAAGCTGCATGTCTGTTAACATATGTGCAGGAGGCCTAGGGTCTGTCCCATGCATGATCTTTGGTTGGTGGTTCAGTCTCTGTGAGCCCCAATGGGCACAGATTAGTGGATTCTGTAGGTTTTCTTGTGGTGTCCTTGACCTCTCTGGCTTCCTCAATCTCCCCTGCCCCTTCCATAAGACTCCCTGAACTCTACCTAATGTTTAGCTGTGTGTCTCTGTATCTGTTTCCATCAGTTGCTGGGTGAAGCCTCTCAGATGACAGTTATGCTATGTTCCGGTCTACAAATACAGCAGAATATCATTAATATTATCAGATGTAGGCTCTCTCATTTCGTGGATCTCAAGTTGGGCCAGATACTGCCTGGCCATTCCCTCAGTTTCTGCTCTGTTTTTATCCCTGCACCTCTTGAAGGCAGAAAAAATTGTGGATTGACAGATTTGTAGATTGGTTGGTGTTCCCATTCCTCCATTGGAAGCCTTGCTTGGTTAAAGGGGTGGCTGTTTGAGGTCCATATTCCCTACTGCTATGAGTCTTAGCTAGGGTCACCCTCATAGATTCCTGGGGAATTTCCATTGTCCTAGGTTTCTAGCTCTTCTTAGAGACACCTCACTCAATTGATTCCAGTTCTTTCTCCCTCTGTCCTCCCCACACTTGATCCCTCTTGTTCCCCTCCCTACCCTGTTTCCCACACTGTTCCTGCCCTACATCCAATCCATGACGATTTTATTTCCCTGTCTCAGTGAGATGTAAGCATCCTCCCTTGGGCCCTCATTGCTACTTAGCTTCTTTGGGTCTGTTGATTATTGTTGGGCATCGGGTTATAGGGAAATAAAGGGGGTGGGAGAAAACCCACATTCCTCCAGAGGTCAGAGGCTTTTGGTGAGTGGATGTGGGGGACTGCTGTGCACTCTCCACACAGCCCAGGTGAGCATCTGGCTGTGGGAAGCCATGGAATCCCAGTCCATGGCAGTGGGGTGGGAGGAGGGGGTTAGAGAGGGAGCAGTCTGGGGAAACTGGGCCTCACAGAGGACAGGGATGACAGGTTGGGCATCACAGGATTTTGCTGGACACCATGGAAGAGCTGAGAACAAAGTGAGGGCCCTTGGGGCAGCCCAGTCAGCCCCAGGGCCGAAGGGGGCAGGAGGGAGAGGCACTGGGTGGTTTCCAAGTGGGCTAGAGCCCTTGGTCCAGTCTGGTGGCTGGAAATGCTGAGAGGCCTTTCCCAGGGAGATTAGACATGAGTCTTTAGGGGAAGGCCTATTCCATCGTTCAAGCACAGCCGGTCTTGATGAGCAGAGATGGTCCATGGTTTTAGAGCTTTATTGTAGAAAGGCAGAGAGAAAGAAAGAAGGTAGAAAAGGAGAGACTGGCCATGGCCACGTGAAGAGAGGGGAAAAGAATGGAGGGGAAGGGGAGCTACAGATGAGAATAAGAGAGGTAAGAGCTTAAGAGAGAGAGGGAGGGCCCAAGCAACTCCTTTTATAGTGGGCTGGGCTATCTTGCAGTTGCAGGGTAACTGTGGGGAGGCGCATAACTGGCTATTGTCAGGTAACTGTGAGGGTGGAGTCTAGCCAGAATGCCAGGAGCTTGGGAATTATCTATGTGATGGATAGGCATAAGGTTATGGAGCTAGGAAATCCATAGTGTCAGGTACTTGTGTCTGGAAACGTGGCTTACTGTTCCATCCCTGTAGAGGTTTTTAATGGGTCTCTGTAGTAAGCTTTGCTCAATCAAAACACAGGCTGCCTTTCATGTTCCTACAGATTATATTATGGTTAACCTCCACTTTATGGCTAATGTCCACTTAGAAGTAAGTACATACCATACATATCTTTCTGTGTCTGGGTTACCTCACTCAGGATGATCTTTTCTAGTTCTATCCATCTGCCTACAAATTTCATGATGCCATTGTCTTTAATAGCTTAGTAATATTCCATTGTGTAAATGAACCACGTTTTCTTTGCTGAGGGATATCTAGGTTGTTTCTAGTTTCTGGCTATTACTAATAAAGCTGCTATCAACATAGTTGAACAAATGTTCTTGTGGAATCATGGGGAATCCTTTGGATAAGTCCCCAGGAGTGATATAGCTGGTTCTTGAGGTAGAACTATTCCAAATTTTCAGAGAAACTGCCAAACTTATTTTCAAAGTGGTTGTATAAGTTTGTATTCACACCAGCAATAGAGGATTGTTCTGTTTTCCCACATCCTGGCCAGCGTGTGCTGTGCTTGTTAAGTTTTTGATCTTAGTGAACCATTCTGAGGGGTATAAGATAGAAACTCAGAATCATTTTGATCTGCATTTCCCTGATGACTAAGAGTGTTGAACATTTCTTTACGTGCTTTCTATCCATTATAGAGTCCTCTGTGGATAATTCTCTGTTTAGAGAGAATAACTCCATGATTTAAATTGTGTTATTTGGTTTGTTGAAGTCTAATTTCCTGAGTTCTTTATATACTTGTATGTCAGACCTCTGTTGGATATATGTTTGGTAAATAACTTTCCCCATTCTGTAGGCTGCTGTTTTGTCCTATTGAAGATATTCTTTGCTTTACAGAAACTTTTCTGTTTCATGAGGTCCCGTTTATTAATTGTTGAGTTTAGTGCCTGAGCTGTTGATGTTCTCATCAGAAAGCTGTCTCTTGTAACTATGCATTCAAGGCTATTTACCACTTTTCCTGTTATCAGATTTAGTGAATCCATCCTAATGCTTGGACTTGAGTTTTAAGCAGGGTGATAGATATGAATCTATTTGCATCCTTCTACAAGCAGATATTCAGTTAAACCAGTAACATTCTTCTATTGATTTCTAAATTAGTTACTTTTTCTCTGTAGACCAAATTCTTTCTCAGAAAGAATTTAATGAGGAAAAAAAGATTTATTTTGAATTCTGGCTCAGGGAGAACAGTCCATCATGGCAGAAAGTTATGACAGTTGGATTGAGTCCATTGAGGCAGCTTATTGAAGATTTTGGTGCCAGGCAAAAAGTACAGCCCTTAGGTTAGAAGGAGGCTGGACTGTGGCCCTGAGAGTTAGACTTCCAGTTACTGATCCCCACTACCCATGCTACTGGAAGTTTCCACAACCTTCCAAAACAGCACAACTAGCTAGGGCCAGGTATTTACCAATGGTCCTATGGTGGCCATGTTCCACACATAATGTTCTTTTGTCATTCATCTAAGAGTTTGGTATCATTCACTTGGAGTATCTGATATAAGCCAGTTTTCAGAGTCTGCCCACATGCTAAGACCATTGTTTTTTTTTTTTTGTTGTTGTTGTTGTTTGTTTGTTTTTTAAATTTGACCTCCATTAACTTTTATTTCTTTAAAAATGTTTACATCTAAGTGTTTCATATAATAAATCCCACATAAAATATATGTGGATATAGTTTTTAGTGTTCTTTTGGAACTTTTTGTATTCTTTACATCAAGACAGAACATTACTTTATTTTCATATGAAGAAAAAAGAAACATATTAGGTGTTCATATCCAAGAGAGGTTTTGAAGTTGCTAAAAGGTACTTCTCGGTCTTGCACTCACTACATGCAGTTAGGGGAGTCTGCAATCTAAAGCTTTCTTTGACTATTTTAAGCATCATGGTTCTGTATGATTTTATAATAATGTATTCTGATAACCCTTACTTGTAATATTAAAAATAAAGGTTCAAAGCTGTGCTGATATTAATAGATTTATAAAATTCATATTTATTTGACACAGTCTCAATAAAATAGGGCAACAATAAAATGAGTACAAGTAAAGCCATTGTCTTAACTCTAAGTGAATTATTTTGTCCTCCCCCGCCCCTCCCCCAGTTGCAATGGAAGCTAGGTCCCTTAGTAGAGCAGTATTTGCTTTTTAAATTCTCTTGTTCACATTTCAGCACGTTTCTTAAGACTGGGTACAAGTAGCTTTCAAAGTATGATGCTTCATTAGTTAGCTAATCACAATCTTCTCTGTTTTTGAAAGAGTAGCAGATCAACTACATCCTTTCAGATATCTGTAGGATTTACCTTTAAGGATGGGGAAAAACATTTCAAAGGCAATACCACACAGGAATTGATGTCTACTTTTTTATTCAAGATAAGGTAAAAGCTTGATATAGCCTTTGTCAGCTGCTTGTTATGTTTCCAATTTAAACAAGAAAGTACAGGTGAAGCAGCAAGGATCTGTGCAAGTCCTGAACAAAGGATTTATGTGGGAACATTCTTACTTTTGTTCATGAGCCTCACTATTGGGTATTTGTCTTTTTGAACAGTGTTAGTCTGAGAGCAATACGCGGCTTTGCATCTAATGGTTTCAGATGAGAATCACCCTCTTGATTTTCTTCATTTTAATGGGTTTTGAAATAATCATTGGAAAGTGGATCACAGCTGTAAGTGCCAAGATGTAATTTGGTCAAAGAAGCTGTTCAGTTCTCATCCTGTAATCAGAGCTGACAGTCTCAGAAACAGAAAGATCTCATGTTTGCTAATGAGTGCTAATAGAAGATACCAACAGAGTTCAAATAGCCATTCAGCACATGAGGACATCTGGAGAACTACTTAAGTCTAGCTTCCCAGGAGAGAGGTTAATGGTGAACCTTGTGTATAAATCTGTACCTCCATTCATGTATTTAAGTAGTTTTGCTATGTGTCCCCTCCTTGAAAAAGTAATGATATCACATCAGTCTTTTCCATTGATGTCGAGAAAACTGAAAACTCAGGCAACAGAAGTGACCACAGAATTCCACATTTGGATAAATTAGGGAGAACATGCTCTTCTCAGTCTTGCAGAGCACTGGAGAGAGAACATTTTTGTTTCTAGGAAGACTTTCTATTTACATAGTGTAAGAGCAGACTTGGCAAGACATGATGGATCTCATTCTGTTAGAGAGCTGCCGAAATATTCTCTCTCTCTCCCCCCCCCTCTCTCTCTCGCTCTGTGTGTGTGTGTGTGCACATGTGTGTGCACATGTGTGTGCACATGTGTGTATGTTTGTGTGTATGTGTGTGTGCATGTGGGCATATGTATATGGTGTTCATGCCCATACACATGGACTGAGGCTAGAAGAGGATGTTGGGTATCTTGTTCTCCCTGTTTGTGTTACTCTTTTGGGACAGTCTCTCTCACTGAACCTAGAGTTAGAGTGGAATACAGCAAGTCCCATCAATAATCCTGCTCTCCATCCCTCAACCCCATGCCTCTTTGAGCTATAGGGTTAGAGCTATATGTACAGGTATAACTGGATATTTTTATTGGTTCTGCGATCTGATCCCAGCTCCCCATGCTTTCATAGAAAAAGCTCTTATTTGCTGAGTTATCTCTCTAACCTCTTATCCTTATGCCTTTACATTTTCCTGATGATAATTCAAAGAAAAAAAGACTAAGAAAAAGAAATAAGGGACAAATTAACAGAATTAATGAAAACAGACTTTGTTGGGATTGGTTTGGTGCACTGTGCATTCAGATACTGTGTTCTGTACCCCCAAGACCCCATGCAGTATAGACATGGGCATTGTATTGACCAGTGTGCTGTAAAGAACATTCCCAATAATCCCTGATTTTAAATTAAAAGCTAGAGACTATGACTGTGCAGGGGAGAATGGAATTTGGATCAAGTGAGGGAATCTCAGATAGGGACCACCACGAGAGAGAAGAAAAATGGAGAGGAGAAGAAAGAATTTGCTATGAGACAGGATGCAACATGAGGATGGACCATGAGCATGTGTCCAAGAAAAGCTTACCCTGAGGACGCACATGGAACAAATCAATACCCAGTTGGCAAATAACAGGACATGTATATGGTTATTAATAGACTAGTTAGGTTAGAATAGTTCAGAACCTATCCAGTACAAGCCAGCAGCTTGTTAATAAAATTTGGTGTCTGTAGTCATTTACTCAGGTGCTAAATAGGCTAGAGTAGGGACAGAGAACCCCCCATAAAATTATTACAAGAGAGGGAGGGGGAAAGAGGGATAGAATGGGGAGAGGGAATTTATGGCAGGGTAACTTGGAAAGAGGATATTATTTGAAATGTAACTGAATAATATGATTAATAAAAATTACTACAACAAGATTTAACTTTTACTCGATGTTTCTTAGCATTCTTTAAAGCAATATGAAACAATTTAAGATATAATTAAGAGCTGGAGACATAAGTCATGGGTTTGATCTCTAATACTGAAAATTAATAAATAATACACAGATCATTGAATAAATAAATTAATGAAAATTTGTATTATTGAAAGAAAATTTGAATGTAGTCATTAGTGAGTCAGAATTTGTACAGATGTATAGCACTGATCAGAATGAATGGTTTTAACAAGCACCATGATAATTATGATTAGTGGGTCCTGCTACACTCTAGAAAACATCACACTGAACTCTATTGCTGAAAGTGGGAAGCATAGCTCAGCAACCCCAGCTTCCCATGGGAGCTTGCTAGAAATGCAGAATGATGGGTCTGGTTCTGGTCTGCTGAAGTGAGTCTTGCACTCTGAAGAGATCCCAGTGGCTTGTACACAGGGTAGAATTTATAAAGCTCTGGTGTTGCCCCTCCTCAATGAGATCAGTTGATTGTAAGGACACAGTCCCACCACTGAGGAAATTCGTTCCTTGCTTAAAGCTGTGTGCTTAATCACTAACCCAAGTCTTTGCTCTGAAACTCTCAGACTTTTAGCTTTTCCTCATCAATTTTATCTAATATTGTTTCCTGTACCTTTCTCCTTTCCCTGTTCTCCTAAGCCCTTTCTAGTTCCTTGGCATCATTTAGCTTACATTCAGCCTCTCTTTGGAACAGTCACTAACAACTTGTTTGTCACCTTTCCTGATCCTTCAAATATACACCACCTCACCTGTAACTCTGGGCTCATTTCCCTGTTTTCTCTTCTTTATTTTTCTTACTTGGGTTTATCATGTTACTCCTACTTTCAAAACCAAATATGCTGTTGAATAATTATCTAATTATCAATGATGGCAAGTAATCATTTATTTTTTAAAAGAGCCATAAGAGGAAAAACCCAAAAATCTGTGTATTTATTAGTGACTTGTCACGGATGGCCTTGGCCTTCCTGTCTTCAATGTCCTCATGCTGGGACATATGGATAGTCTCTGTTATATCTCACAGGGGTTTTGTATATGCACTGTAAGGTTCTGCCCTTATGTGAACCCTGAGAAGTTCTAAGGAAATCTATCAAAGCACCCCACCAAAACATTCTTAATCTATTTTTGCATATTTTATCTTCTTTATAAAATGTATTGTTTTTATTTATTATTATTTATTGGGCATTGTATTGACCAATGTTCTGTAAAGAACATTCTGAATAATCCTTGATTGATAAATGAAAAGTTAGAGACTGTGACTAGGCAGGGGAGAGAGGAAGGCAGGATTTCTGATCAAGTAAGGGAATCTCAGTGGGGACCACGAGGAGAGAGAAGGAAAAAGGAGAGGAGAAGAAGAGGTTTCCATGAGTCAGGATGGAGCATGAGGATGGACCATGAGCATGTGACCAAGAGATGTGTATGTGGAGGTGATAGAGGACTTGTTTCTCCTTCTATCAAGGTTTGGGGGCATGGAACTTGGGACCTTAGGCTGGTACCCCAAGCACTTCTACCATCATGTCATTTTGTTGCCCTCACCTTCTTTCTTTTGTAGTTGCTAATTCCTTTCATTTATGGTCTCTTTTTCCTGTGTGTGTATACTTATTTTTATCCATTAAATTGAAAGAAGGTAGCCTTGTGCCATCTTTCTCTATGGATAGCCAGTTGACTTCATCCACTCATTGAAAGGTTGTTTCTTTCTCAGATGTAGGATAGAATGAGTTTAAATGAAGGGGCTATTTTTGACTAGATTTATATCCAAGAGTTCTGTTTCATTAACACATGTATCTATTCTTGGACAAATGTTACACTTTTCAAATACTCTGAAATTATGATGTGTTGATTTTCTAACATATTTGTTTTGTCAAATAAAATATGTTCTCTTAAAAAATATAGGCAATTGTTCTCATTTTGGTAGCAAATCTACTAAAACTGAAGCAATACAGAGAAGATTAACATGGCCCTTGTTCAAAGATGACATGCAAATTCTGGAAGCACTCAATATTTATAAACAAACAAACAAACAGTAAATGAAATACAAGCACTTATTAGCTTTTTCAATTTCACATGTTTTAAAACAAGATTTTCAGGTTCAACAAAACCAATTGTGATTTTCCTAGAGCTGAATTAATCTATACATTGTGATTTGGGGGGAAAGAGTGCCTTTCAGTATTAGATATCCTGATCTATACATATGGCTTATATTTACATGTAGTCAAATTTTCTTTAATTTTTATCAACAAGATTTTTATAATTGTCTGCATTATCAAGCACTGATTAGTGTGTTGTGTTAGAATGTGGTTTGTCCAGATGATCACACCAGACCTGTACAGTTCCATGGGAGAGAGGTTTATTGTGGGGGAAAAAGGACAAAAGGAGGTGATGAAGGTGAAGAGGGAAAGAGATTGAAGGTCAGGAGTGGTCTGCCTTTTATTTTGGCTGTGACATAACTGCTCGCAGGTAAAGGTGGGAAGTAGACCAGGTAGATGCTGGGAATGTGTGATGGTTTGTATATCCTTGGACCAGGGAGTGGCACCATCTGAAGGTGTGGCCTCGTTGGACTAGGTGTGACCTTGTTGGAATGGGTGTGTCACTGTGGGTGTAAGTATAAGATCCTCACCCTAGTTGCCTGGAGGTCAGTCTTCCACTAGCAGCCTTTGGATGAAGACATAGAACTCTCAGCTCCTCCTGCACCATGCCTGCCTGGATACTGCCATGCTCCCACCTTGATGATAATGGACTGAACCTCTGAACCTGTAAGCCAGCCCCAATTAAATGTTGTTGTTTTTTTAATAAGACTTGCCTTGGTCATGGTGTCTGTTCACAGTAGTAAAACCCTAACTAAGACAGAATGTATGGCGATTGTCATGGCAACAGATGCTCAGATCACTGTCACCTATGGATGGTGTCACCATCATTGCTGGATTCAGAGATGATCTGCGACTGGAGATGACCTGCAGCCATAAAACTGGTTACTGACTGCAAAGCCAGTTCTTGATTCCAACTTAATGTTTTTTTTCCTTAATATTTCATAGATTTATTTTGTTATAAATGTTAAATATTTTAGTAGGTTTTGGAAGAGGGAATGTCCTCATGTGACAGAGGAGACAGATATTCTCCAGAGGTCATTCTGAGCAGACTGACTATGAGGATACAAACTTTGCACATTGCATCTGTTGTTTGAATATGGAGCTCATTTTGTCAGATGGACAAACTGTACTTTGTCCTACAGTTTTAATATGTACAGAAACTTTTCTTTTAGTGGAATCAAAAATTGGAGTTGAAGCTATCTAACAAGATTGTAAGGGGATAAATAAAGGTGCCTGCTTCTGGGCCTGATAACCTGGGTTGATTACCCAGACCCGCATGGTTGAAGAAGAGAGCTGACTTCCAAAAGTTGTCTGTCCCTTGACTTCCACATGTACCCTCCCCACAAACAAAGAAATAAATACATGTACTAAAATATTTTAAAAATAAATTTTAGCTTTTGTTTTAATTTGCACACAGAAATATAGTTGATTTTTTTGTGTTTTGATTTGACATTAATAGCTATAAACTAGCTTATTGCCACACACTTGTTAGAACTAGTGGTTTCTTTGTTAATTTTGTGACCTTAATGTACACAAACATTTCATTGTAGATGATTTTTTTTTAATCTTTGTTTTACCAATCATTACTTCCTTAGTGATGTTGGTATCAACCTTATATTATTCTTGATCTCAAAAGAAAAATTCTGATTTTCTACTGTGTAAGTGCTATTGAAAATCTATTATAGATATTTTTGGTGAATAATTTGTCCATCTATATTTACTTCTGCTTTTCCATTTGCTTCTGTATCTTTAAGGCTGATTTATAGGGTCATTAATCATATTCCTTTGCTCCTGATTTCCAACTAGGTTAATCCATTAGTAGGCTGGTATATTTTCTTTGGAGTACTTCCTTGCTGGAATGAATCTCCCTTGCTGTTCTAGAGGGCAGGCAGACTATTATGCCATGTTCAGTTGATAAGGGTTAAAGGAGCCTTGTGAAGATGACTTTTAGAAGGATATAACTTTTAGAAGGATATAACCAAGACAAACAAACTATACTACCTTTCTATGGGCAGTAGGAAAATATAAGAATTGTTAAAGCATTTTAAAATTTGCTTTTAGTATTAATACTACCTTTTTATATTTAAATTTGTAAACATTCCTTCTGATCATTTTTCCTGTAAGTAAGCAAGACACTGGGGATGGATCAATTTGACTCCCTAATTAGCAGTTATTGAACTCTCTCTTTGCTGCTCTGATCAAAAGGACTATCAGTGTAACAGCCAGCTGGACTACCCTAATGCCAAGACCAGCCAGACATCTGGAATGCTCCACAGATGCCTTGAAATGATTATGCAAAAGATTGAAGTTGATTGCCCTGGCTCTTGAAGCCACTGCCCCAGCCAGGACTGTTAGAAACATTTGTATAGCAGACATTCCGAAATTGTAAACCTTAGTGAACCCTTTCACCTACCAGACGTGGAGCAAATCCCCTGGTGTAAGATTTACTATGATTGGGACCTACTAAAGGACTATCATTGATCCAAAATACAAGCCTTAATGGCTCTGTGTGGTGCTAAAACAGGAGGCTGTGATCAGCCTAAAGGAGCATATGATTGGTCCAAATGTGGTTATGATTGGACTGAATACCCATTTTCAGGTTCTAAAGAAGGGCTGCTTGGGCTCATTGAGACACATCTATGTTGCAATGTCAAGTCCAATAAAGACTTCTTTCCTTGACCTCCTTCAGTCCTGTGTGAACTGGTGACAAAACAAGCAAGCAAGCTCACCCAGATAACTTTAGGGCAGCTTGCTAGATAAAAAATGACAAACTCCACATCAACTTGATAGCTGAGGACCCTGGATATATGTCACAAGTGGAACACATACTTCCTGGCTTCACACCCTTCACCTTAGGCTCTCTAAAAGCTCACTTTACACTCCTAAGTCCTTGGAGCACAGTTCTAAGTACAGAATGTCTGCAACCAACAGCTTGATAAGTGAAGAGGTTCTTTAGCATTAGTGATGGTCTAGAGTGCTTGAACTTGGCTTTTCACTACCAGCACAAAGATCCCAAACAATTAAGCTTTGGTTCAGCATCCATTTTCCTTCCATGTATATTATCAACAGCTATTAATAGCTGAGGATCTGATGACAGATCATGTCAATGGTCACTCTTTCCACTCACAGGAATTCAGCATGGTTGAACCTGAGTGGTCCTGGTCACCCATAGCACCCAGAAGTTACTAACCAGCCTACTACCTGGCTCACACTACAGCTTCAGAGTGCAGTTCTGACAAGGCAGGCACCTCAAGTCAGTTCTGCCTGTAGCTACTGAAGAGATCAGGCAACCATCTGCAGGCTGCAGGGTAATTGAAGAAGCAGCTAAATGTTTGCAGAGCATTAAGGAGAGAAAATTAGAGGAAAGAACCCAGTTATTTTGTTACAAGAAGAGCAATTAACTCTTCAGGGGCAAGGATTTCAGGGAGCTGTAGGCTGAGGGCTGTTATAGTAGTTGCTGCAGGGGACAAGGGTCCCAACATCCTCTGTCTGCATGGAGACTGTCACATTAGGGAGTGCTATTTGCTGTTGTTTTAGCCTGCTGCTGCTGTTTCTTAACTTGGAAGGAAATGAGAGCTACAAGAGTCCCATATTTAAAGTCCTTCTTGCTTCCTCATGATTTTTGTACAAGTAGGATGAAAGAATCCCCAATCAGCTGATGGATGATGTATGTAACTCTCTCACATTTATACCTAAGCTTCTAAAACTCAACATGTTGCATTTTTCCCCCTTTGGCTTTTACTTATGTTCTGAATGGCATAAAGCAAGTGAGAAGTCATGGAGGACACTCTTGAAATACTTCTTAATTATATATACTAGAAATTATACCTTCTTGATAATTGATAGAGAATTATGAGTCCTTGCTTCCACAGAGTTTCTACTTAATGATAAGCTATATGTGTGTGTGTGTATACATGTATTATTTTTAAAAGTATTTTCCTTGTTTCTCTCAGCTTTCTAGGCTGAGGCTTTATCTTATTTTTTGAACAAATATATGTATAATTATCTTTCCATTTAACACTGTCAACTGTAAAATAAGATGATAATATGATAATGAAAATAATATTTACTTTACAATTTCATTATGCAAAAGCATTGAATATCATAATCTTTGCATCCTGCCTTCCATTTTCATATTCATGGGCAGAATGGTATATCAGCATAATTATGAATTCTTTCACCAGTCATTACTGTGAATTTGCCATCAAATTTAGTAAAGACACCAATATTTTCTTAATGATTTTTTTTTTAAAAAAAGCTTCTTACTGATTCTTTGTGGGTTTCACATCATGCTCTTCCATCCCACTCATCTTCCCCTCCCTTTGTACACTCTCTCCACTATTGCAGTTTGCCCTGGGACAGAGAAAAATAATCTTACTGTGGAAATTGTCATGTATCATCATGTGTCCCACAGTATACCCTTTTGTCCACACTTTGTCCTTTTTTTGTTTGCAGATGTTCATTGCAACGATTTGTTGGTCTGGTACAAAGCCTTGCTTCTGCTACTCTATCATTACTGGAACCTTACTGGAATTCCTCTCAGATATTCTGTTGCTGCCCCATGTCATGGAGATCCTATAGTTTTTGGATCAGTAGAACCTACCCCTTCATGTACTTCAGCAGTTCATTGATGGGGTAGATGTTGGGGTGGGTCAATTAGAAGACCTGGATGTGGGCCTGAGAGGTATCTTGCTGGATTTCCTCCTCTCATGCCCTTGGGGATGGCTCACTAGCAACCCTAAAACCAGGGCCATCCTTACCTGTAGTGAGTATTTTGGTCCCACAACACCCACAGGAAGATCCACTCCCAGGTGCTCTAACACTCCCAGGATCAGGGGATCAGAGGTGGGGAGTACACAACTGGGACCAGCGGGACCCAGGCACCTAGAAACTTCATCTGACCAGTGGCATGGGTTTCTTCCTGTCTGGGCTGGTGTCCTGAGAAGACTTTGGGTGCAAATTCCACAGCCAGTCCCACAATACCCAGAGGAAGCTCCACTCCCAGGTGCTCTAATACACCCAGGATCATAGGATCAGAGGTACCCTGAGCAGACTGTGGGTGCCAACTCCACAGCCAGTCCCACAACACCCAGAAAAAGCTATACTCTCAGGTGCTCTAACACACCTAGGATCACAGGTCCATAGGATCCCAGGATCCCAGGAGCTTGGTCACACCAGGATCTCAGGATCAGAGGATCCTAAAATCACAGGATCACAGAGACAGCTGAATTCTGAGGAGTTCTGACACAACCAGGATCACAGGAAGGACAGGCTCTAGTCAGATAAAGTGAGGGAAGGTAGCACTAGAGATAATCAGAAGGTGGGAGGCAAGTGTAAGAACATAAGCAACAAAACCCAAGGTTACTTAGCATCATCAGAAGTCAATTCTACCATCATAGCAAGTATTGGATAGCCCATGACACTGGAAAAGATTCAGATCTAAAAATAACTTCTCATGATGGTGATAGAGGACTTTAAGCAGGACATAAATAGCCCCCTTAAAGAAACACAGGAGAACACAGATAAACAGCTAGAAGCAATTAAAGAGGAAATACAAAAATCTCTTAAAGAATTACAGGAAAACACAATCAAACATGTGAAGGAAATTAACAAAACCATCCAAGATCTAAAAATGGAAGTAAAAACAATAAAGAAATAATAAAGGGAAACAACCCTGGAATTAGAAAACCTAGGAAAGAGATCAGAAGTCATAGATGGAAGCATCACCAACAGAATACAAGAGATAGAAGAAAGATTCTCAGGTGCAGAAGATATCATAGAAAACATTGAAACAACAGTCAAAGAAAATGCAAAAGGATCCTAACCCAACACATCCAGAAAATTCAGGATACAATGAGAAGACAAAACCTAAGGATAATAGATATAGAAGAGAATGAAGATTCCCAACTCAAAGGGCCAGTAAATATCTTCAACAAAATTATAGAAGAAAACTTCCCTAACCTAAAGA
Source organism: Mus musculus (assembly GCF_000001635.26). NCBI lineage: Eukaryota > Metazoa > Chordata > Mammalia > Rodentia > Muridae > Mus > Mus musculus. The sequence goes on along the minus strand of NC_000083.6, from coordinate 94,322,705 downwards.
AAGAGATGCTCATAAACATACAAGAAGCCTACAGAACTCCAAATAGACTGGACCAGAAAACAAATTCCTCCTGTCACATAATAGTCAAAACACCAAATGCACAAAACAAAGAAAGAATATTAAAAGCAGTAAGGGAAAAGGGTCAAGTAACATATAAAGGCATACTTATCAGAATTACACCAGTCTTCTCACCAGAGACTATGAAAGCTAGAAAATCCTAGGCAGTTGTCATATAGACCCTAAGAGAACACAAATGCCAGCTCAGGCTACTATACTCAGAAAAACTCTCAATTATCATAGAAGGAAAAACCAAGATATTTCATGACAAAACTAAATTTACACAATATCTTTCCATAAATTCAGCCCTACAAAGGATAAAAGATGGAAAACACCAACACAAGGAGGGAAACTACACCCTAGAAAAAGCAAAGTAACCTTTCAACAACCCCAAAAGAAGACAGCCACATAAACACAATTCTACCTCTAACAACACAAATAACAGGAAGTAACAATCACTTTTCCTTAATATCACTTAACATCAATGGACTCTATCCCCCTCCTCCCCCCAAAAAAGACATAGACCAACAGACCAGATATGTAAACAGGAGCTAGCATTTTGCTGCATACAGGAAATGCACCTCAGTGGCAATGGCAGACACTACCTCAGAGTAAAAGGTTGGAAAACAATTTTTCAAGCAAATGGTTCCAAGAAACAAGCTGGAGTAGCCATTATAATATAGAATAAAATCAACTCTCAACCAAAAGTTATCAAAAAAAAGGTAAGGAAGGACACTAGATACTGGTCTAAGGAAAAAAAAAAATCTACCAAGATAAACTCTCAATTCTGAACATGCTCCAAATGCAAGGGCAACCACATTCATAAAAGAAACTTTACTCAAAATGTGCTCAAAGCACACATCACACCTCACGCAATAATAGTGGGAGACTTCAACACCCCACTATCAGCAATAGATCATGGAAACACAAACTAAACAGATACACAGTGAATTTACCAGAAGTTATGAGCCAAATGGGTTTGACAGATATTTATAGAACATTTCATTCAAAAGCAAAAGAATATACCTTCTTCTCAGCACCTCAAGGTACCTTCTCCAAATAGACCATATAATTGATCACAAAACAGGCTTCAGCAGATACAAGGAGATTGAAATAATCCCATGTCCCCTATCAGATCATTGCAGACTAAGTCTGGTCTTAAATACCAACAAAAACAATGGAAAGTACACATATACATGGGAGCTGAACAACGCTCTACTCAACGATAACTTGGTCAAGGAAGAAATAAAGAAAGAAATTTAAGACTTTTTAGAATTTAATGAAAATGAAGAAACATCATACCAATACTTATGGGACACAATGAAAGTAGTGATAGGAGGAAAATTCATAGCTCTAAGTGCCTCCAAAAAGAAACTGAAGAGAGCTTACACTAGCAGCTTGACAGCACACCTGAAAGCTCTAGAACAAAAAGAAGCAAATATGCTCAAGAGGAGTAGATGGCAGGAAATAATCAAACCAAATAGAAAGAACTATGCAAAGAATAAACAATATCAGGAGCTGGTTCTTTGAAAAAACCAACAAGGTAGATAAACCCTTAGCCAGACTAACCAGAGAACATAGAGACAGTATCCAAATTAATAGAATCAGAAATGAAAAGAGAGACATACCAACAAAATATATCTTCAAACAACTATTCTGTTTGTTGAATATCAACAGTTGAAAATATTAAAATCATGCTCTACAAAAAAATGTTGCCTTCCTATCGCTGTTTCTGATTCCTCTCTGAAAGGAAATAATAATTCCCTTTGTGATATGCTCAAGAAATTATTTTAGAATTATTCCATTTAAATTATTTCTCTCTGTCTATGCTCTAAGTTGTTCAAATAAAATACCAGGTTTCGTATATGTAGTACTTGATAGAAATTGTCTAAATTAAGCTTAAAGATGTTAACATGTAATGACCTCTGAAAAATCAATTATTAAATATCAGTGAATAATTTTTTTAAAAATGAATTTTGGTTTCTTTAAAAACATAGAAATGTTATGGAAGTATGTTTTGGTTTTAATCCCAGGTATGGATATTGGACTGCTTCAGATTGTTCACAGCAGCTGACTATGATTTGCTCCATACTCTGGCAGGAGCACGATTTTGCCAGCTGCAGATAGTTTCTTCAAGTGTGTGACATTTAGAATTGTGGAAACTCTTGAGAGGGTATATAAATGCAAGAGCCCTGAGAGAGTTGTAAGCTGCTGCTCTTGATGCTGCTGGTTGCTATTGTTGGTTGATAGTTGTTGGTTGGAGATATCCTGACAAGGAAGATCAAAATTGCCCCAAGAAACTTCTTATATCAGTAAGAAGTAGTCTAAGGAGATCACTACCCTCTTTCCCCTCTAGCCTTCTTTCTGTCCTACCTAGTTTTTTTTTTTTTTGGGGGGGGGCAGTGTTGGAAAAGATAAGGGTGGAGAATGGAGGTAGAAATAGAAACCCATGAAGAAGCCAAAAGTCTGGCTACATCTACACTGCTGCCCAGGCAATGTGCAGGGCCATTCTCCTGAGTGTTGCAGCTGGAGAGGAAAATGGCCAGTTCTCCCACACTCATGATCCTGGGGCCAAATTTACTGCCTGCCATAGGTAGTGAAGGACAAGGGATGGGAAGAGGGCATCTCTTACTCATTTGCACAGCTGCCCAGTAGAAAAGAGGCAGGGCCAGCTCACCTGCAACACCCATATTCTGGGCCAGCTCATCTGTGCTGCCCAACTGCTTTTATGAAGCCAACTCTTCTGCCTGATGCTGGGGCATGAGGCAGTGAGGACAAAAGAGAGTTCTTCTGCTTTCATGACCCCAGAGCCAGGTCTCCTGTCTGTGGCAGGTGGTGATAGGGAAAGGAGGAGGAGGGTATCTCTCCCTCATTCATGAGGGGCATTAAGGCCAGATTTCCCATGCTTGTATCCATAAGGGCAGATCACCTATAACTCCTGCAATGTGCAGCTTGCTCTCCCAAATACTGAAGCTGGCTAAGGACATGGTCAGCTCCTCTGCTTCCCTGTCCCCAGGGCCAGCCCTCCCACATTGCCCTGGTTAGGGGTGTGTCCAGTTCTTCACATCACTCAGGAATCAACATTTCCCAAGGTGGCAGCCCAGACCAGGGACATCCTCATGGCCTTTGATGGTAACAGACTGGTGCAGGAGCAAGGTCCCTAGCTGCAGCACAGGCCAGGACCCCACCATAGTCCCTGTTGCTCATATAAGGGTGTTCTTCACTACTCTGACTTTCTAGTTCTGCCTCTCTTCATTGTGCCCACATCCTTCTCTTTCTCTTTCTTTTCCATTTCTCTACAAATTACTTGATCCTGTTAGTGGTGCCTTGTGTCTGAGTGTCTGGGGTCATCTTAGGAATTGTCTCAGGAGTGCTATTCCCTGCTCATGCATTATAACACCAGGCAGGGGTCATCTCTGGCATGGTCTTGCCTACACACTCTTGGACTGATGGTCATCTCAGGATAGTTTCCTGTCCAGGTCCCTTGATGCTTGTCTGATGGTCTTCTTGGGGTCACTTTTCACACAACCTGCTTGATTGGTCCCATGGGATTGTCATGTGTCTTAGGCTCACTTCAACCCGAGTCTAGAGTCCCAGGCTTCTTCTAGTCTCTGGTTTGCTCTAAGTCCTGGAAGCTTGTCCAGGTCTGTGAGATGCTGGACTGGTTGGTGGTCATCTCAAGCTAGTGCCCTCTCCCAGCCCCCTAGCACTGGATTAGTGATTGTTTCAGGCTTGCTTTGTTTAGGGACAAATTTAATTATTGAATAAATAATTTATGTAGATTGTTATTTCAGATTAGAGCTATTAAAGTGTCAAAAATTATTTCTTTAAACCATATGCTGTAAAGTGGCTCTTATAGTGAATACAGAGCAGACTTTTGTTGCCAGAATGAATGAAGACAGTTTCTTCCACTGGTCTAAGTTGCTACAGTTTTACTAACAGTTTCCAAGGCTTTCTTGTTTTCTCTCTAGATTTAAACCTTAATTACATAACTGTAGAAACAACATGGTGTCTTAGTTATTTTCTTATTGTGGTCATAAAATAACTGACAAAATACTTAAGGACTAGTTTACTTGGGTTCACAGTTCAAGGAAACATAGTCCATTGTGTTGAGGAACACATAGCAGTGGGTCCAGGCAACCAAGAAAGGGGGGCAATCTGTGCTCAGCATGTTTTCTACGGTTCTCCTTATTTAGTACAGGACCACCGTCCCTAGGATGGTGTTGATCACATGCAGGGTCACCTTTCCCTTACTAGTCAAACATTTCTAGAAATAACCTTGAAAATGCATCCAGAGGAATTTACCTCATTAAAATCTTAGACATCTCTTAATCTAAACAAGTTTATGATGGAAATTAACCGCAACTTATAGTTAAGACATAAAACAGTTCCTTAACTGGAAAGAAATAGTGAACAATGGTTAAAGAAAGAAAAACAAAATTTGTTTCAATTATATTTCCTGAAGCCAATTCTTGTGTTTTGTTTCTGTTTGGTTGCTTCAAACCCTGTTCTCCCACTGGAGAACTCTATCCTCAGGGCTGCTTAAAAACTGCAAAGAGAGGCCCATTGGACTTGCAAACTTTATATGCCCCAGTACAGGGGAACGCCAGGGCCAAAAAGGGGGAGTAGGTGGGTAGGGGATTGGGGTGGGTGGGTATGGGGGACCTTTGGGATAGCATTGAAAATGTAAACGAGGAAAATTCCTAATTAAAAAAAAAAGCAATTGTGGCTTCATAAAAATCAGCTCTGATGTATGTAGTAGTTTTGCAAAGCCAGAGAAACAGTGCAATACATTGGTTCATCACCAGAGGAGATGGTTGTGTTGGGATGCAGGTGACTGAAGAGAGAGGCTTCTCATTAGATGGGTCACATCTGTGTTTCCTTCCTCCTTGCAGATGTGGTGCCTTTCCTGTGCCTTTCCTTTCCCATAACCCTGTGCAATTATTTCCCACAGAGGAGTTTCGACATAAACAGGCATGACAGCCATTATGATGGGGGGATTCTGGAGAGTTGTCCCCTCTACATTTTTTATATTCATGATTATAGGAGTGGCATCAGGATATTTTGATCTCTCATCACTACACCTCCTCCCTGTCATATTACCTCAAGCATGCTTATGTGTAGTTGCAAGAGAAATCTATACATGGTGCAGTCAATTTGGATTTATAACGTGAATATTGGAAATGATGCTGGTTGTCTTTAAAAGTTGCTTCTACTGGGAAGAATTACAGCATCTGGCTCTGAGTATCATCCTTGAGCCAGGCATAATTTGGTTCTCTGTTTAATCAGGACTTCCAATAATCACTATTATCAGAATGACTATGAGGCAGATATCTCTCTCAGCCTGAAAGGGGATTGGAACACAGCAAGCTAGTCAGGTTAAACTGAACCAGGAGATGGTGTTCTACACTGAATACAAAGAGATATTTACTTAGATGCTTCCATTACTAAAACAATAAGTGCCTGCAAATTGTGTTTCTTAACTAGAGGGTGTGTATGTGTTAGGCATGGGAATTCTGGGGTCAGTGCATCTTTGTGATATTACTAGTTGGGGATTTTACCTTTAGATACCTGTCCTCTGTGAAGGTGTCTCTATTTGTATTTTCCTTCCTTGGTTGTTTGCTTTTTTCTTAGCTTTTATCAATTAGCCATTCCAAAATAAGCAACCTGACATGAGGAGACGACAGATGCGGGGTAACTCTTTTCTACCTTAGGCTGTAGAGACAAGGCTGCCAGATTCACACAGGGAGGTAAAGACCTAAATACAGAGTGAAAATAAAAATTAAAACCAAAAAATTCCAATGAAAAAAGTCATTTTGGAGGAAGGGTGTGATCAAATCTTATAAAATATTGTCTCTACTTTCAGAGGCATTTAGAAGTAACCTGAGGAGAGAATCTGGAAGTCAGGCTGGGGTGGGTTAGCCATATTTGAAACATTCTCAATTGGTTAACTTTTAAAACCAAGTCAAGATGTCATTTGAAAGATATTTGAAGTCCAATAAAACCAGAACTATGAATCTTTCATAGTTAGCAATTATGCTGACATCATGTGTGAACTTACCATGTCTCTGCTGACTTTCAGTTATGCAAAGTCTAGACAATCCCTAGGGACTCTTAGGAACCATGTTTCAATGCACAACTCCCAACTTCTCTTTATTTCCTGTTCCCATTGTTCTTTCTCTCTCTAGTAATTTCTATTTTAATCCTTTGTACTTTGAGATGGTTCTATCTGTTGGGCTGCTAATAACAATATTTCTTCTTTTTAAATGGCCTATTATTATTTTTGAAAATAATGCTTTGTTGCATAAATGGGATAAAAATATAAAACACAAAAGTGGATGCCAAAGTTGATTTAATATTTTGGCTACTCTAAGTAGTGTTTAGATAAATCCATGAGTGTAAATACCTCTTTGACATGCTGGTTTTATTTATTTATTTATTTATTTTTTTGTTTATAGGGGTTATGATAAGGTCAGATGTTCGGTCTATTTTAAATTTTTTGTGCTTTTTGTTTTTATAAGCATTATTCATTGTACACGACAATGGCTTTCATTTTGATATTTTCAGGCAAGTGAATAACATTTACATGCGGATCATGTTTATATTTATATTTATATCACTCATTCTAAAATGTGCTAAGCTTATATTTCTGAATCTAATTTATCTTACATTTATCTTAACGATGATCTCTGGGCCCACCCATGTTCTTACAAATAAAATGACTTCATTTCATTATGACTGAAGAGCATCTGTACCCTGCATTTTCTTTATTCCTTCATTCCTTGTTGAGTAACCAGGTTGACTGACAGTGTGGTCATTGTGAGTAGTAGACTGTTAACATGGGTGTGCAAGGATCTCTACTGAATGGTGTACTTTGATTCCTCTGGCTGTGGCAAATCATATAGTAGTTCTAATTTTAGTTTCTTTGAGGCATCTTTAGGCTGATTTCCATCATAACTGCATTCATTTATATTTCCACTAACAGTGCTTTACATGCCCCCCCACCCTCCCACCACCCAAGCTCCTGCCAGACTTTGTTAATTTTTATTTTCTTGGTCATAGCCATTCTGGCTAGGGCCAAACAGAATCTGAGAGTATATTGATTTACATTGCCCTGTGACTAAAGATGTTGAATGTAGTTATTTGCTATTGTTTTTTTCTTTGGAAAACTGCACAGTTCACTTGTCCAATTGCTGGTTGGATCATTAAATTTGTTTTTTTGGGGTTCATTTTTTTTTTGGTTTTCTTTTTATAGATACTACATGTTTATCCTCCTGCAGATGAATAACTGTTAAATGTTTTCTCTTGTTTTATAGACTGTCTTTCCTCTCTTTAGATATTAAAGCCCTTCAACCTAATTTATTAGTCCTCCTATTATTTCTCCCATTTTCTGAGTCCTGTTCAGAAGGCCATTTCCTATGCTATGTGTTGAAGTGTTTCCCCTGTGTTTTCTGGTGGTGCGTGTGAAGTTTCATGACCTACATTAGCAAATTTGATCTAATTTCAGATGATTTTCATGTAGGAGGAACAATAGTCTAATTCTAATCCCTGTATAAGAAGACATCCAGCTTCCCAAGAGGCTATGTCCAGAAATATATTTTGGTGAGAACCAGAGGTCTGTAGCTTCTTGAATTTATTTATGGGTGCTCTTATTCTATTGGTCTATATTTCTGTTTTCATGTTGTTATCATAAGAGCTTTATTACCATGGCTTGATAGTATAATTTGAGTTCAGATATTGTGAGACATAAGTATGTATGTACATATGTATGTATGTATGTATGTATGTATGTATGTATTTACTTATTTACAAATTGGAGCTGTTTAAGTTTAAGGTGATTTTTATTTCTGTAAAGAATGCCATTGGAATTTTGTTGGTGATTGTATTGTTGACTAATTTTAGGAATATGGATATTTTAATAAAATTAATTCTTCCAAACATGTTATTTGGAGGTCCTTGATCCCCTGTGACTTGAGCTTTGTACAAGGAGATAAATATGGAACAATTTCTTCTACATGCAGACTGCCAGTTAGACCAGCACCATTTGTTGAAGATGCTTTCTTTTTTCTGCTGTATGGCTTTGGCTTCTTTGTGAATAATATTGAGCTATCAAAAATGAGGACATCACAAATTTTGCTGGCAAATTCATGAAACTAGAAAATATCCTGAGGGAGGTAACACAGACCCAAAAGGACATGCATGATATGTACTCAGTGATAAGTAGATATTAGCCAAAAAGTTCAGAATGCCCATGATAAAACTCACAGACTGTATGAGGCTTAATAAGAAGAAAGGCCCAACTGTGTATACTTTAAACATACTTAGAAGGGGGAACAAAATAATCATGGGAGGCAGAGTGAGGGAGGAGCCTTGGTGAGAAATGAATAATTTGGTTTATTTTCTCCATGTTTACAACCCCTTTCCTTATTCCCCACCATTTAGTGCACTGCCTAGAATTTTAAGAAATACACTGAATAACAGCAGTGAGATGGGGATCTTTGTTATGTTTCCTATCTCAATGGAAAGGCCATGCATTTTTTTCTCATTGAGTATGATGTTCATGATCAGTTTGATATATTTAACTTTCATATATTGATGAAGAATACTTATATATAGTTTGTTCTGGGCTTTTATAGTTTTTATAATGAAGGGATGTTGAGTTTTACCTAGTATTTTAATTGAATCATTGTTACATCTCTGAAATGAAACCAACTTGGGTGTGACATTTTGACAGGTTCTTCAACCTGGTTTGCAAGTATTTTGATGAGGATTTTCATGTGGGCTGCTGATTTTTATTTGGTTGTGTTGAAAGTGGCTCTTCAGTCTACTTTGAGTATGCCTACATGGATACTTGCTTCATCTTTCCCCCTTTTTTTTCCTATTGAATAAGTCAAAGCATTTACTGAAGTTGTGTTGGGGAGAGTAGGACATATAGTAATCTGTGCTGAATGACAGGAGTATAGTTTAGCAGCAGGCATTTGTATAAATGTTGAGGTTCATACATAGCGCCAAGTAGAAAGGAGAAGAAAACTAATAACATTAGTACAATGGGTATGATGAACTAGATACAAAACCAAGTAACAACTATGAAATCAATATTCCTAACAATAATAGTAGGAACATCTTGGTTCCGGGACTCCACCGAGACTAGTCTGCACAGGTGAGAGTGTGGACTACAGAAGCTAACAGCTTTTGTGACAGGTGGGTGCCACAGAGCTTCTGAGGCAGCCCCATCTTTAGACTACAGACATCCAGGCACGTTCCCTGCCAGAGAATAGGTGTCCGCCCAGCCATGGAGGGATTTGCAGGAGCACCTGGGGGAGCCATCTTGGTTCCCAGATCCCTCTGAGACTAGTCTGTGCAGGTGAGAGTGTGAACTACAGAAGTTAACAGCTTCTGGGACAGGTCCTGTTTTGGGCCTTCATCTTCGGCCAGGAGTGAGGTCCAAATGCCAGATATCTGTGCAACTTCCATGAAGGAGGAGAGCTTGCCTGCAGAGAGTGCTCTGACCACTGAAACTCAGAGGAGAGATCTAGTCTCACAGGTCTGCTGATAGAGGCTAACAGAATCATGAGAGGAACAATCTCTAACCAGGGACAACTATAACAACTAACTCCAGAGATTACCAGATGGCGAAAGGCAAACTTAAGAATCTTACTAACAGAAAGCAAGACCACTCACCATCATCAGAACCCAGCACACCCACCTCGCCCAGTCCAGGGCACCCCAACACACCCAAAAAGCTAGACCCAGATTTAAAAGCATATCTCATGATGATGGTAGAGGACATCAAGAAGGACTTTAAAAACTCACTTAAAGAAATACAGGTGAACACTGTTAAACAGGTAGAAGACCTTAAAGAGGAAGCACAAAAATTCCTTAAAGTATTGCAAGAAAACACAACCAAACAGGTGATGGAATTGAATAAAACCATCCAAGACCTAAAAAGGGAAGTAGACACAATAAAGAAAACCCAAAGTGAGGCAACGCTGGAGATAGAAACCCTAGGAAAGAAATCTGGAACCATAGATGTGAACATCAGCAACAGAATACAAGAGATGGAAGAGAGAATCTCAGGTGCAGAAGATTCCATAGACAACATTGGCACAACAATCAAAAAAATGCAAAATGCAAAAAGATCCTAACTCAAAATATCCAGGAAATCCAGGACACAATGAGAAGACCAAACCTATGGACAATAGGAGTAGATAAGAATGAAGATTTCCAACTCAAAGGGCCAGCAAATATCTTCAACAAATTATAGAAGAAAACTTCCCAAACCTAAAGAAAGACATGCCCATGAACATACAAAAAGCCTACAGAACTCCAAATAGACTGGAACAGAAAAGAAATTCCTCCAAACACATTATAATCAGAACAACAAATGCACTAAATAAAGGTAGAATATTAAAAGCAGTAAGGGAAAAAGGTCAAGTAACATATAAAGGCAGGCCTATCAGAATTACACCAGACTTTTCACCAGAGACTATGAAAGCCAGAAGATCCTGGACAGATGTTATACAGACACTAAGAGAACACAAATGCCAGCACAGACTACTATACCCAGCCAAACTTTCAATTACCTTAGATGGAAAAACAAAAGTATTCCACGACAGAACCAAATTGACACATTATCTTTCCACAAATCCTGCCCTTCAAAGGATAATAACAGAAAAAAGCCAAAACAAGGACTGAAAACACATCCTAGAAAAAGCAAGAAGGTAATCGCTCAACAAACCTAAAAGCCACAAGAACAGAATGCAAACTTTAACAACAAAAATTATAGAAGCAACAATTACTTTTCCTTAATATCTCTTAATATCAATGGACTCAACTCCCCAATAAAAAGACATAGACTAACAGACTGGCTAAACAAACAGGACCCAACATTTTGAAGCTTACAGGAAACACATCTCAGGGAAAAAGACAGACACTACCTCAGAATGAAAGACTGGAAAAACATTTTCCAAGCAAATGGTCTGAAGAAATAAGGTGGAGTAGCCATTCTTTTTTTTTTTTTAATATTTTTTTATTACGTATTTTCCTCAATTACATTTCCAATGCTATCCCAAAAGTCCCCCATACCCCCCCCCACTTCCCTACCCACCCATTCCCATTTTTTTTGGCCCTGGCTTTCCCCTGTGCTGGGACATATAAAGTTTGTGTGTCCAATGGGCCTCTCTTTCCAGTGATGGCCGACTAGGACATCTTTTGATACATATGCAGCTAGAGTCAAGAACTCCAGGGTACTGGTTAGTTCATAAGGTTGTTCCACCTATAGGGTTGCAGATCCCTTTAGCTCCTTGGGTACTTTCTCTAGTTCCTCCATTGGGAGCCCAGTGGTCCATCCAATAGCTGACTGTGAGCATCCACTTCTGTGTTTGCTAGGCCCCGGCATAGTCTGACATGACAGCTATATCTGAGTCCTTTCAGCAAAATCTTGCTAGTGTATGCAATGGGCTCAGCATATGGAAGCTGATTATGGAGTGGATCCTGGATATGGGCGTCTCTAGATGGTCCATCCTTTCGTCACAGCTCCAAACTTTGTCTCTGTAATTCCTTCCATGGGTGTTTGGTTCCCAATTGTAAGAAGGGGCACAGTGTGCACAATTTGGTCTTCATTCTTCTTGAGTTTCATGCGTTTAACAAGTTGTATCTCATATCTTGGGTATCCTAAGTTTTGGGCTAATATCCACTTATCAGTGAGTACATGTTGTGTGGGTTCCTTTGAGTTGTGTTACCTCACTCAGGAAGATGCCCTCCAGGTCCATCCATTTGGCTAGGAATTTCATAAATTCATTCTTTTTAATAGTTGAGTAGTACTCCATTGTGTAAATGTACCACATTTTCTGTATCCATTCCTTTGTTAAAGGGAATCTGAGTACTTTCCAGCTTCTGGCTATTATAAATAAGGCTGCTATGAACATAGTGGAGCATGTGTCCTTCTTACCGGTTGGGACACCTTCTGGATATATGCCCAGGAGAGGTATTGCTGGATCCTCCGGTAGTACTATGTCCAATTTTATGAGGAACTGCCAGATTGATTTCCAGAGTGGTTGTACACACTTGCAATCTCACCAACAATGGAGGAGTATTCCTATTTCTCCACATCCTTGCCAGCATCTGCTGTCACCTGAATTTTTGATCTTAGACATTCTGACTGGTGTGAGGTGGAATCTCAGGGTTGTTTTGACTTGCATTTCCCTGATGATTAAGGATGTTGAACATTTTTTCAGGTGCTTCTCTGCCATTCAGTATTCCTCAGGTGAGAATTCTTTGTTCAGTTCTGAACCCCTTTTTTAAATGGGGTTATTTGATTTTCTGGAGTCCAACTCCTTGAGTTCTTTATATATATTGGATATTAGTCCCCTATCTGATTTAGGATAGGTAAAGATCCTTTCTGACTCTGTTGGTGGCCTTTTTGTCTTATTGACTGTGTCTTTTCCCTTGCAGAATCTTTGCAGTTTCTAGAGGTCCCATTTGTAAATTCTCGATCTTACAGCACAAGCCATTGCTGTTCTATTCAGGAATTTTTCCCCTGTGCCCATATCTTCAAGGCTTTTCCCCACTTTCTCCTCTATAAGTTTCAGTGTCTCTGGTTTTATGTGAAGTTCCTTAATCCACTTAGATTTGACCTTAGTACAAGAAGATAGGAATGGATCAATTCGCATTCTTCTACAGGATAACAACCAGTTGTGCCAGCAACATTCCTTGAAAATGCTGTCTTTCTTCCACTGGATGGTTTTAGCTCCCCTGTCGAAGATCAAGTGACCATAGGTGTGTGGGTTCATTTCTGGGTCTTCAATTCTATTCCATTGGTCTACTTGTCTGTCACTATACCAGTACCATACAGTTTTTATCACAATTGCTCTGTAGTAAAGCTTTAGGTCAGGCATGGTGATTCCACCAGAGGTTCTTTTATCCGTGAGAAGAGTTTTTACTATCCTAGGTTTTTTGTTATTCCAGATGAATTTGCAGATTGCTCCTTCTAATTCGTTGAAGAATTGAGTTGGAATTTTGATGGGGATTGCATTGAATCTGTAGATTGCTTTTGGCAAGATAGCCATTTTTACAATGTTGATCCTGCCAATCCATGAGCATGGGAGATCTTTCCACTTTCTGAGATCTTCTTTAATTTCTTTCTTCAGAGACTTGAAGTTCTTATCATACAGATCTTTCACTTCCTTAGTTAGAGTCAGGCCAAGATATTTTATATTATTTGTGACTATTGAGAAAGGTGTTATTTCCCTAATTTCTTTCTCAGCCTGTTTATCCTTTGTGTACAGAAAGGCTATTGACTTGAGTTAATTTTATATCCAGCTACTTCATTGAAGCTGTTTATCAGGTTTAGGAGTTCTCTGGTGGAATTTTTAGGGTCAATTATATATACTATCATATCATCTGCAAAAAGTGCTATTTTGACTTCATCTTTTCCAATTTATATCCCCTTGATCTCCTTTTGTTGTTGAATTGCTCTGGCTAGGACTTCAAGTACAATGTTCAATAGGTATGGAGACAGTGGACAGCCTTGTCTAGTCCCTGATTTTAGTGGGATTGCTTCCAGCTTCTCACCATTTACTTTGATGTTGGCTACTGGTTTGCTGTAGATTGCTTTTATCATGGTTAGGTATGGGCCTTGAATTCCTGATCTTTCCAAGACTTTTATCATGAATGTGTGTTGGATCTTGTCGAATGCTTTTTCTGCTTCTAACCAGATGATCATGTGGTTTTTGTCTTTGAGTTTGTTTATATAATGGATTAAGTTGATGGATTTCCATATATTAAACCATCCCTGTATCCCTGGGATGAAACCTACTTGGTCAGGATGGATGATTGCTTTAATGTGTTCTTGGATTCGGTTAGCGAGAATTTTATTGAGGATTTTTGCATCGATATTCATAAGGGAAGTTGGTCTGAAGTTCTCTATCTTTGTTGGATCTTTCTGTGGTTTAGGTATCAGAGTAATTGTGGCTTCATAGAATGAGTTGGGTAGAGTTCCTTCTACTTCTATTTTGTGAAATAATTTGTGCAGAACTGGAATTAGATCTTCTTTGAAGGTCTGGTAGAACTCTGCACTAAACCCATCTGGTCCTGGGCTTTTTTTTTGCCTGGGAGACTATTAATGACTGCTTCTATTTCTTTAGGGGTTTATGGGACTGTTTAGATCATTAACTTGATCCTGATTTAACTTTGGTACCTGGTATCTGTCTAGAAATTTGTCCATTTTTTCCACATTTTCCAGTTTTGTTGAGTATAGCCTTTTGTAGAAGGATTTGATGGTGTTTTGGATTTCTTCAGGATCTGTTGTTATGTCTCCCTTTTCATTTCTGATTTTCTTAATTAGGATGTTGTCCCTGTGCCCTCTAGTGAGTCTACCTAAGGGTTTATATATCTTGTTGATTTTCTCAAAGAACCAACTCCACATTTGTTTAATTCTTTGAATAATTCTTTTTGTTTCCACTTGGTTGATTTCACCCCTGAGTTTGATTATTTCCTGCGGTCTACTCCTCTGGGGTGAATTTTCTTCCTTTTTTGTCTAGAGATTTTAGATGTGTTATCAAGCTGCTAGTGTGTGCTCTCTTTAGTTTCTTTTTGGAGGCACTCACTGCTATGAGTTTCCCTCTTAAAAATGCTTTCATTGTGTCGATAAGTTTGGGTATGTTGTGGCTTCATTTTCATTAAACTCTAAAAAGTCTTTAATTTCTTTCTTTATTCCTTCCTTGACCAAGGTATCATTGAGAAGAGTGTTGTTCAGTTTCCACCTGAATGTTGGCTTACCATTATTTATGTTGTTATTGAAGATCAGCCTTAGTACATGGTGATCTGATAGGATGCATGGGATAATTTCAATATTTTTGTATCTGTTGAGGCCTGTTTTGTGACCAATTATATGGTCAATTTTGGAGAAGGTCCCGTGAGGTGCTGAGAAGAAGGTGTATCCTTTTGTTTTAGGATAAAATGTTCTGTAGATATGTGTTAAATCCATTTGTTTCATAACTTCTTTTAGTTTCACTGTGTCCCTATTTAGTTTCTGTTTCCATGATCTGTCCATTGATGAAAGTGGTGTGTTGAAGTCTCCCACTATTATTGTGTGAGGTACAATGTGTGCTTTGAGCTTTACTAAAGTGTCTTTAATGAATGTGGCTGCCCTTCCATTTGGAGCATAGATATTCAGAATTGAGAGTTCCTCTTGGAGCATTTTACCTTTGATGAGTATGAAGTGTCCCTCCTTATCTTTTTTGATAACTTTGGGTGGGAAGTCCATTTTGTTCGATATTAGAATGGCTACTCCAGCTTTTTTCTTCAGACCATTTGCTTGGAAAATTGTTTTCCAGCCTTTCACTCTGAGGTAGTGTCTGTCTTTTTTCCTGAGATGGGTTTCCTGTAAGCAGCAGAATGTTGGGTCCTGTTTGTGTAGCCAGTCTGTTAGTCTATGTCTTTTTATTGGGGAATTGAGGCCATTGATATTAAGAGATATTAAGTAAAAGTAATTGCTGATTCCTTTTATTTTAGTTGTTAGAGTTGGCATTCTGTTCTTGTGGCTGTCTTCTTTTAGGTTTGTTGAAGGATTATCTTCTTGCTTTTTCTAGGGCGTGGTTTCTGTCCTTGTATTGTTTTTTTTTTTCTGTTATTATCCTTTGAAGGGCTGGATTCGTGGGAAGAAAATGTGTTAATTTGGCTTTGTTGTGGAATACTTTGGTTTCTCCATCTATGGTAATTGAGAGTTTTGCCGGGTATTGTAGCCTGGGCTGGCATTTGTGTTCTCTTAGTGTCTGTATAACATCTGTCCAGGCTCTTCTGGCTTTCATAGTCTCTGGTGAAAAGTCTGGTGTAATTCTGATAGGCCTGCCTTTATATGTTACTTGACCTTTCTCCCTTACTGCTTTTAATATTTTATCTTTATTTAGTGCATTTGTTGTTCTGATTATCATGTGTAGGGAGGAATTTCTTTTCTGGTCCAGTCTATTTGGAGTTCTGTAGGCTTTTTGTATGTTCATGGGCATGCCTTTCTTTAGGTTTGGGAAGTTTTCTTCTATAATTTTGTTGAAGATATTTGCTGGCCCTTTAAGTTGAAAATCTTCATTCTCATCAACTCCTATTATCCGTTGGTTTGGTCTTCTCATTGTGTCCTGTATTTCCTGGATGTTTTGAGTTAGGATCCTTTTGCCTTTTGTATTTTCTTTGATTGTTGTGCCGATGTTCTCTATGAAATCTTCTGCACCTGAGATTCTCTCTTCCATCTCTTGTATTCTGTTGCTGATGCTCACATCTATGGTTCCAGATTTCTTTCCTAGAGTTTCTATCTCCAGCGTTGCCTCACTTTGGGTTTTCTTTATTGTGTCTACTTCCCGTTTTAGGTATAGTATGGTTTTGTTCATTTCCATCACCTGTTTGGATGTGTTTTCCTGTTTTTCTTTAAGGACTTGTAACTCTTTAGCAGTGTTCTCCTGTATTTCTTTAAGTGAGTTATTAATGTCTTTCTTGATGTCCTCTACCATCATCAGGACATATGCTTTTAAATCCAGGTCTAGCTTTTCAGTTGTGTTGGGGTGCCCAGGACTAGGTGGGGTGGTAGTGCTGCGTTTTGATGGTGGTGAGTGGTCTTGATTTCTGTTAGTAGGATTCTTATGTTTGCCTTTCATCATCTGGTAATCTTTGGAGCTAGTTGTTATATTTGTCTCTGGTTAGAGCTTGTTCCTCAGGTGATTCTGTTATCCTCTATCAGCAGACCTGTGAGACTAGCTCTCTCCTCTGAGTTTCAGTGGTCAGAGCACTCTCTGCAGGCAAGCTCTCCTCTTACAGGAAAGGTGCACAGATATCTGGCCTTAGGACCTCCCTCCTGGCCGAAGACGAAGGACCAAAACAGGACCTGTCCCAAAGCTGAGTTGCTTTGGCCTGTCCCAGAAGCTGTTAGCTTCTGTATTCTACACTCTCACCTGTGCAGAATAGTCTTGGAGGAGTCCGGAACCAAGATGTCTGCAGTCAAAGCTCAGGCCAAGCAATCCCGGCCCGGGCTGACACCTATCCTCTGGCCGGGAAAGTCACCAGCTGTCTGGGGCCCGAAAAGGGGGCTGCCTTAGAAGCTCTGTGGCTCCTGCCTGTAATAGAAGCTTTTAGCTTCTGTATTCCGTAGTCTCACCTGTGCAGAATACACTCAGCAGTGTCCCGGAACCAAGATGTCTGCTGCCGATGCTCAGGCAAAGCACTCCCGGGCCGGGCGGACCCCTTTCCTCTGGCAGGGAAAGTGGATGGATGTCTGGGGCCTGTGTAGAATACACTCGGCAGGGTCCCGGAACCAAGATGGAGTAGCCACTCTAATATCGAGTAAAATCAACTTCCAACCCAAAGTCATAAAAAAAAAAAAAAAAAAAAAAGGAGGGGCACTTCATACTCGTCAAAGGTAAAATCTTCCAAGAGGAACTCTCAATTCTGAATATCTATGCTCCAAATACAAGGGCAGCCACATTCACTAAAGAAACTTTCGTAAAGCTCAAAGCACACATTGTACCTTACACAATAATAGTGGGAGACTTCAAAACACCACTTTCATCAATGGACAAACTGTGGAAACAGAAACTAAATAGGGATGAAGTTAAACTAACAGAAGTTATGAAACAAATGGATCTAACAGATATTTACAGAACATTTTATCTGAAAACAAAAGGCTATACCTTCTTCTCAGCACCTCATGGTACCCTCACCAAAATTGACCACATAATTGGTCACAAAACAAGCCTCAACAGATAAAAAATATTGAAATTGTCCCGTGCATCCTATGAGATCACCATGGACTAAGGCTGATCTTCAATAACAACATAAATAATAGAAAGCCAACATTCATGTGGAAACTGAACAACACTCTTCTCAATGATACCTTGGTCAAGGAAGGAATAAAGAAAGAAATTAAAGACATTTTAGAGTTTAATGAAAATGAAGTCACAACATACCCAAACCTATCGACACAATAAAAGCATTTCTAAGAGGGAAACTCATATCAGTGAGTGCCTCTAAAAAGAAACTAAAGAGAGCACAAACTATCAGCTTGACAAGACACCTTAAAACTCTAGAGCAAAAGGAAGCAAATTCACCAAAGAGGATTAGAAGGCAGGAAATAATCAAATTTAGTGGTGAAATCAACCAAATGGAAACAAGAACTATTCAAAGAATCAACCAAAGGAGGAGATGATTCTTTGAGAAAATCAACAAGATATATAAACCCTTAGCCAGACTCACTAGAGGGCACAGGGAAAGCATCCTAATTAAGAAAATCAGAAATGAAAATGGAGACATAACAACAGATCCTGAAGAAATCCAAAAACAACATCAGATCCTTCTACAAAAGGCTATACTCAACAAACCGGAGAACCTGGATGAAATGAACAAGTTTCTAGACAGATATCAGGTACCAAAGTTATATCAAGGTCAGATTAATGATCTAAACAGTCCTATATCCCCTAAAGAAATAGAAGCAGTCATTAATAGTCTCCCAACCAAAAAAAAGGCCCAGGACCAGATGGGTTTAGTGCAGAGTTCTATCAGAACTTCAAAGAAGAGCTAACCCCAGTTCTTCATAAACTATTCCACAAAAATAGAAACAGAAGGTACTCTACAAAACTCATTCTATGAAGCCACAATTATTCTGATACCTAATCCACACAAAGACCCAACAAAGATAGAGAACTGCAGACCAATTTCCCTTATGAATATCGATGCAAAAATCCTCAATAAAGTTCTTGCTAACTGAATCCAAGAACACATCCAAACAATCATCTGTCCTGACCAAGTAGGTTTCATACCAGGGATGCAGGGATGGTTCAATACATGGAAATCCACCAACATAATCCAGTATATAAACAAACTCAAAGACAAAAACCACATGATCATCTCCTTAGTTGTGGAGAAAGCATTTGACAAAATCCAACACCCATTCATGATAAACGTCTTGGAAAGATCAGGAATTCAAGGCCCATACCTAAATATGATAAAAGCAATCTACAGCAAACCAGTAGCCAACATCAAAGTAAATGGTGAGAAGCTGGAAGCAATCCCACTAAAATCAAGGACTAGACAAGGCTGCCCACTTTCTCCCTACCTATTCAACATTGTATTTGAAGTCCTAGCCAGAGCAATTTTGCAACAAAAGGAGATCAAGGGAAATGGAAATCAAGATCAAAATGGAAAGGAAGAAATCAAAATATCACTTTGTTGGGAGCCGCGCCCACATTCGCCGTTACAAGATGGCGCTGACAGCTGTGTTCTAAGTGGTAAACAAATAATCTGCGCATATGCCGAGGGTGGTTCTCCACTCCATGTGCTCTGCCTTCCCCGTGACGTCAACTCGGCCGATGGGCTGCAGCCAATCAGGGAGTGACACGTCCTAGGCGAAATATAACTCTCCTAAAAAAGGGACGGGGTTTCGTTTTCTCTCTCTCTTGCTTCTTGCACTCTGGCTCCTGAAGATGTAAGCAATAAAGCTTTGCCGCAGAAGATTCTGGTTTGTTGCGTCTTTCCTGGCCGGTCGTGAGAACGCGTCTAATAACAATTGGTGCCGAATTCCGGGACGAGAAAAAACTCGGGACGAGAGTTTACCATCACCGGTGCAAGGAAGATCCCTCATTCCAGAACCAGAACTGCGGGTCGCGGTAATAAAGGTTCCCGTAAAGCAGACTGTTAAGAAGGATTCAACTGTATGAATTCAGAACTTTTCAGCTGGGGAACGAGAGTACCAGTGAGTACAGCTTTACGAGGTAAGTCTGATCTTGAACTTTCTAAGGAAATTCAAGACAGTCTATCAGAAGTAAAGTGGAATATGTTTGGCCTTGAATTTTTTCTGGTGTTAGGAGCCCTTTTGTTCCTTTTCACATGTTATCAAGTGATTAAGATAGGGCTGAAAATTCTAGAGGAAATTCAGGACAAGCTATCAGAAGTAAAGCGGGGAGAGAGAGTAGGAGCAAAGAGAAAATATGGTACACAAAATAAGTATACAGGCCTTTCCAAGGGTCTTGAACCCGAGGAAAAGTTTAGGTCAGGTAAGAATACCTGGGGAGAGATTAGAAGGAAGGAAAAGAAAAAAGAAAAGAAAAAAGATCGATTAGCGGAGGTCTCTAGGAGATACTCGTCACTAGATGAGCTCAGGAAGCCAGCTCTTAGTAGCTCTGAAGCAGATGAAGAATTCTCCTCTGAAGAAACAGCCTGGGAGGAAGAAGCAGCTCATTATGAGAAAAAAGGGTACCAGCCAGGTAAAGTGCTAGCTAATCAGTTAAGGAAGCCAAAAGCGGCTGGCGAAGGCCAGTTTGCTGATTGGCCTCAGGGCAGTCGGCTTCAAGGTCCGCCCTATGCGGAGTCCCCGCCCTGCGTAGTGCGTCAGCCCTGCGCAGAGAGGCAGTGCGCAGAGAGGCAGTGCGCAGACTCATTCATTCCCAGAGAGGAACAAAGGAAAATACAACAGGCATTTCCAGTCTTTGAAGGAGCCGAGGGTGGGCGTGTCCACGCTCCGGTAGAATACTTACAAATTAAAGAGCTTGCCGAGTCGGTCCGTAAATACGGAACCAATGCTAATTTTACCTTGGTGCAGTTAGACAGGCTTGCCGGCATGGCACTAACTCCTGCCGACTGGCAAACGGTTGTAAAAGCCGCTCTCCCTAGTATGGGCAAATATATGGAATGGAGAGCTCTTTGGCATGAAACTGCACAAGCGCAGGCCCGAGCAAACGCAGCTGCTTTGACTCCAGAGCAGAGAGATTGGACTTTTGACTTGTTAACGGGTCAGGGAGCTTATTCTGCTGATCAAACAAACTACCATTGGGGAGCTTATGCCCAGATTTCTTCCACGGCTATTAGGGCCTGGAAGGCGCTCTCCCGAGCAGGTGAAACCACTGGTCAATTAACAAAAGTTGTCCAGGGACCTCAGGAATCCTTCTCAGATTTTGTGGCCAGAATGACAGAGGCAGCAGAGCGTATTTTTGGAGATTCAGAGCAAGCCGCGCCTCTGGTAGAACAGCTAATCTATGAGCAAGCCACAAAGGAGTGCCGAGCGGCCATAGCCCCAAGAAAGAACAAAGGCTTACAAGACTGGCTCAGGGTCTGTCGAGAGCTTGGGGGACCTCTCACCAATGCAGGCTTAGTGGCCGCCATCCTCCAATCTCAGAACCGCTCCATGAGCAGAAATGATCAGAGGACATGTTTTAACTGCGGAAAGCCTGGGCATTTTAAGAAAGATTGCAGAGCTCCAGATAAACAGGGAGGGACTCTCACTCTTTGCTCTAAGTGTGGCAAGGGTTATCATAGAGCTGACCAGTGTCGCTCTGTGAGGGATATAAAGGGCAGAGTCCTTCCCCCACCTGATAGTCAATCAGCTTATGTGCCAAAAAACGGGTCATCGGGCCCTCGGTCCCAGGGCCCTCAAAGATATGGGAACCGGTTTGTCAGGACCCAGGAAGCAGTCAGAGAGGCGACCCAGGAAGACCCACAAGGGTGGACCTGCGTGCCGCCTCCGACTTCCTATTAATGCCTCAAATGAGTATTCAGCCGGTGCCAGTGGAGCCTATACCATCCTTGCCCCCGGGAACCATGGGCCTTATTCTCGGCCGGGGTTCACTCACCTTGCAGGGCTTAGTAGTCCACCCTGGAGTTATGGATTGTCAACATTCCCCTGAAATACAGGTCCTGTGCTCAAGCCCTAAGGGCGTTTTTTCTATTAGTAAAGGAGATAGGATAGCTCAGCTGCTGCTCCTCCCTGATAATACCAGGGAGAAATTTGCAGGACCTGAGATAAAGAAAATGGGCTCCTCAGGAAATGATTCTGCCTATTTGGTTGTATCTTTGAATAATAGACCTAAGCTCTGCCTTAAGATTAACGGAAAAGAGTTTGAAGGCATCCTTGATACCGGAGCAGATAAAAGTATAATCTCTACACATTGGTGGCCCAAAGCGTGGCCCACCACAGAGTCATCTCATTCATTACAGGGCCTAGGTTATCAATCATGTCCCACTATAAGCTCCATTGCCTTGACGTGGGAATCCTCTGAAGGACAGCAAGGGAAATTCATACCTTATGTGCTCCCACTCCCGGTTAACCTCTGGGGAAGGGATATTATGCAGCATTTGGGCCTTATTTTGTCCAATGAAAACGCCCCATCGGGAGGGTATTCAACTAAAGCAAAAAATATCATGGCAAAGATGGGTTATAAAGAAGGAAAAGGGTTAGGACATCAAGAACAGGGAAGGATAGAGCCTATCTTACCTAATGGAAACCAAGACAGACAGGGTCTGGGTTTTTCCTTAGTGGCCATTGGGGCAGCACGGCCCATACCATGGAAAACGGGGAATCCAGTGTGGGTTCCTCAATGGCCCCTATCCTCTGAAAAACTGGAAGCTGTGATTCAACTGGTAGAGGAACAATTAAAACTAGGCCATATTGAGCCATCTACCTCACCTTGGAATACTCCAATTTTTGTAATTAAGAAAAAGTCAGGAAAGTGGAGACTGCTCCATGACCTCAGAGCCATTAATGAGCAAATGAACTTATTTGGCCCAGTACAGAGGGGTCTCCCTGTACTTTCCGCCTTACCACGTGGCTGGAATTTAATTATTATAGATATTAAAGATTGTTTCTTTTCTATACCTTTGTGTCCAAGGGATAGGCCCAGATTTGCCTTTACCATCCCCTCTATTAATCACATGGAACCTGATAAGAGGTATCAATGGAAGGTCTTACCACAGGGAATGTCCAATAGTCCTACAATGTGTCAACTTTATGTACAAGAAGCTCTTTTGCCAGTGAGGGAACAATTCCCCTCTTTAATTTTGCTCCTTTACATGGATGACATCCTCCTGTGCCATAAAGACCTTACCATGCTACAAAAGGCATATCCTTTTCTACTTAAAACTTTAAGTCAGTGGGGTTTACAGATAGCCACAGAAAAGATCCAAATTTCTGATACAGGACAATTCTTGGGCTCTGTGGTGTCCCCAGATAAGATTGTGCCCCAAAAGGTAGAGATAAGAAGAGATCACCTCCATACCTTAAATGATTTTCAAAAGCTGTTGGGAGATATTAATTGGCTCAGACCTTTTTTAAAGATTCCTTCCGCTGAGTTAAGGCCTTTGTTTGGTATTTTAGAAGGAGATCCTCATATCTCCTCCCCTAGGACTCTTACTCTAGCTGCTAACCAGGCCTTACAAAAGGTGGAAAAAGCCTTACAGAATGCACAATTACAACGTATTGAGGATTCGCAGCCTTTCAGTTTGTGTGTCTTTAAGACAGCACAATTGCCAACTGCAGTTTTGTGGCAGAATGGGCCATTGTTGTGGATCCATCCAAACGTATCCCCAGCTAAAATAATAGATTGGTATCCTGATGCAATTGCACAGCTTGCCCTTAAAGGCCTAAAAGCAGCAATCACCCACTTTGGGCAAAGTCCATATCTTTTAATTGTACCTTATACCGCTGCACAGGTTCAAACCTTGGCAGCCACATCTAATGATTGGGCAGTTTTAGTTACCTCCTTTTCAGGAAAAATAGATAACCATTATCCAAAACATCCAATCTTACAGTTTGCCCAAAATCAATCTGTTGTGTTTCCACAAATAACAGTAAGAAACCCACTTAAAAATGGGATTGTGGTATATACTGATGGATCAAAAACTGGCATAGGTGCCTATGTGGCTAATGGTAAAGTGGTATCCAAACAATATAATGAAAATTCACCTCAAGTGGTAGAATGTTTAGTGGTTTTAGAAGTTTTAAAAACCTTTTTAGAACCCCTTAATATTGTGTCAGATTCCTGTTATGTGGTTAATGCAGTAAATCTTTTAGAAGTGGCTGGAGTGATTAAGCCTTCCAGTAGAGTTGCCAATATTTTTCAGCAAATACAATTAGTTTTGTTATCTAGAAGATTTCCTGTTTATATTACTCATGTTAGAGCCCATTCAGGCCTACCTGGCCCCATGGCTCTGGGAAATGATTTGGCAGATAAGGCCACTAAAGTGATGGCTGCTGCCCTATCATCCCCGGTAGAGGCTGCAAAAAATTTTCATAACAATTTTCATGTGACGGCTGAAACATTACGCAGTCGTTTCTCCCTGACAAGAAAAGAAGCCCGTGACATTGTTACTCAATGTCAAAGCTGCTGTGAGTTCTTGCCAGTTCCTCATGTGGGAATTAACCCACGCGGTATTCGACCTCTACAGGTCTGGCAAATGGATGTTACACATGTTTCTTCCTTTGGAAAACTTCAATATCTCCATGTGTCCATTGACACATGTTCTGGCATCATGTTTGCTTCTCCGTTAACCGGAGAAAAGGCCTCACATGTGATTCAACATTGTCTTGAGGCATGGAGTGCTTGGGGGAAACCCAGACTCCTTAAGACTGATAATGGACCAGCTTATACGTCTCAAAAATTCCAACAGTTCTGCCGTCAGATGGACGTGACCCACCTGACTGGACTTCCATACAACCCTCAAGGACAGGGTATTGTTGAGCGTGCGCATCGCACCCTCAAAACCTATCTTATAAAACAGAAGAGGGGAATTGAAGAGATTTTACCCCAAGCACCAAGAGTGTCTGTGTCTTTGGCACTCTTTACACTCAATTTTTTAAATATTGATGCTCATGGCCATACTGCGGCTGAACGTCATTGTTCAGAGCCAGATAGGCCCAATGAGATGGTTAAATGGAAAAATGTCCTTGATAATAAATGGTATGGCCCGGATCCTATTTTGATAAGATCCAGGGGAGCTATCTGTGTTTTCCCACAGAATGAAGACAACCCATTTTGGATACCAGAAAGACTCACCCGAAAAATCCAGACTGACCAAGGGAATACTGATGTCCCTCGTCTTGGTGATGTCCAGGGCGTCAATAATAAAGAGAGAGCAGCGTTGGGGGATAATGTCGATATTTCCACTCCCAATGACGGTGATGTATAATGCTCAAGTATTCTCCTGCTTTTTTACCACTAACTAGGAACTGGGTTTAGCCTTGATTCAGACAGCCTTGGCTCTGTCTGGACAGGTCCAGACGACTGACACCATTAACACTTTGTCAGCCTCAGTGACTACAGTCATAGATGAACAGGCCTCAGCTAATGTCAAGATACAGAGAGGTCTCATGCTGGTTAATCAACTCATAGATCTTGTCCAGATACAACTAGATGTATTATGACAAATAACTCAGCAGGGATGTGAACAAAAGTTTCCGGGATTGTGTGTTATTTCCATTCAGTATGTTAAATTTACTAGGGCAGCTAATTTGTCAAAAAGTCTTTTTCAGTATATGTTACAGAATTGGACGGCTGAATTTGAACAGATCCTTCGGGAATTGAGACTTCAGGTCAACTCCACGCGCTTGGACCTGTCCCTGACCAAAGGATTACCCAATTGGATCTCCTCAGCATTTTCTTTCTTTAAAAAATGGGTGGGATTAATATTATTTGGAGATACACTTTGCTGTGGATTAGTGTTGCTTCTTTGATTGGTCTGTAAGCTTAAGGCCCAAACTAGGAGAGACAAGGTGGTTATTGCCCAGGCGCTTGCAGGACTAGAACATGGAGCTTCCCCTGATATATCTATGCTTAGGCAATAGGTCGCTGGCCACTCAGCTCTTATATCCCATGAGGCTAGTCTCATTGCACGGGATAGAGTGAGTGTGCTTCAGCAGCCCGAGAGAGTTGCACGGCTAAGCACTGCAATGGAAAGGCTCTGCGGCATATATGAGCCTATTCTAGGGAGACATGTCATCTTTCATGAAGGTTCAGTGTCCTAGTTCCCTTCCCCCAGGCAAAACGACACGGGAGCAGGTCAAGGTTGCTCTGGGTAAAAGCCTGTGAGCCTAAGAGCTAATCCTGTACATGGCTCCTTTACCTACACACTGGGGATTTGACCTCTATCTCCACTCTCATTAATATGGGTGGCCTATTTGCTCTTATTAAAAGGAAAGGGGGAGATGTTGGGAGCCGCGCCCACATTCGCCGTTACAAGATGGCGCTGACAGCTGTGTTCTAAGTGGTAAACAAATAATCTGCGCATATGCCGAGGGTGGTTCTCCACTCCATGTGCTCTGCCTTCCCCGTGACGTCAACTCGGCCGATGGGCTGCAGCCAATCAGGGAGTGACACGTCCTAGGCGAAATATAACTCTCCTAAAAAAGGGACGGGGTTTCGTTTTCTCTCTCTCTTGCTTCTTGCACTCTGGCTCCTGAAGATGTAAGCAATAAAGCTTTGCCGCAGAAGATTCTGGTTTGTTGCGTCTTTCCTGGCCGGTCGTGAGAACGCGTCTAATAACATCACTTTTTCCAGATGATATGATAGTATATATAAGTGACCCTAAAAATTCCACCAGAGAACTCCTAAACCTGATAAACAGCTTCAATGAAGTAGCTGGATATAAAATTAACTCAAATAAGTCAATGGCCTTTCTGTACACAAAGGATAAACAGGCTGAGAAAGAAATTAGGGAAACAACACCCTTCTCAATAGTCACAAATAATATAAAATACCTTGGCGGGACACTAACTAAGGAAGTGAAAGATCTGTATGATAAAAACTTCAAGTCTCTGAAGAAAGAAATTAAAGAAGATCTCAGAAGGTGGAAAGATCTCCCATGCTCATGGATTGGCAGGGTCAATATAGTAAAAATGGCTATCTTGCCAAAAGAAATCTACAGATTCAATGCAATCCCCATCAAAATTCCAACTCAATTCTTCAACGAATTAGAAAGAGCAATCTGCAAATTCATCTGGAATAACAAAAAACCTAGAAAAGCAAAAACTCTTCTCAAGGATAAAAGAACCTCTGGTGGAATACTATCCCTGACCTCAAGCTGTACTACAGAGCAATTGTAATAAAAACTGCATGGTACTTGTATAGAGACAGACAAGTAGACCAATGGAATAGAATTGAAGACCCAGAAATGAACCCACACACCTATGATCACTTGATCTTTGACAAGGGTGCAAAAACCATCCAGTGGAAAAGAGACAGCATCTTCAACAAATGGTGCTGGCAAAACTGGTGGTTATCATGTAGAAGAATGCGAATTGATCCATTCCTATCTCCTTGTACTAAGGTCAAATCTAAGTGGATTAAGGAACTCCACATATAACCAGAGACAATGAAACTTATAGAGGAGAAAGTAGAGAAAAGCCTCGAAGATATGGGTACAGGGGAAATATTCCTGAATAGAACAGCAATGGTTTGTGCTGTAAGATTGAGAATTGACAAATGGGACCTCCTAAAATTGCAAAGCTTCTGCAAGGGAAAAGACACAGTCAATAAGACAAAAAGGCCACCAACAGAGTCAGAAAGGATCTTTACCTATTCTAAATCAGATAGGGGAGTAATATCCAATATTTATAAAGAACTCAAGAAGGTTGACTCCAGAAAATCAAATAACCCCATTAAAAAATGGGGCTCAGAGCTAAACAAAGAATTCTCACCTGAGGAATACTGAATGGCTGAGAAGCACCTGAACAAATGTTCAACATCCTTAATCATCAGGGAAATGCAAATCAAAACAACCCTGAGATTCCATCTCACACCAGTCAGAATTGCTAAGATCAAAAATTCAGGTGACAGCAGATGCTGGTGAGGATGTGAGAAAGAGGAACCCTCCTCCACTGTTGGTGGAATTGAAAGTTTGTACAAGCACTCTGGAAATCGGTCTGGCGGTTCCTCAGAAAATTGGACATAGTTCTACTGGAGGATCCTGCAATACTACTTCTGGGCATATATCCAGAGGATGTTTCAAATGGTAAGAAGGACACATCATCCAATATGTTCATAGCAGCCTTAGTTTAATTGCCAGAAGCTGGAAAGAACCCAGATGTCCCTCAACAGAGGAATGGATACAGAAAATATGGTACATTTACACAATGGAGTACTACTCAGCTATTAAAATGAATGAATTTATGAAATTCCTAGGCAAATGTATGGACCTGGAGGGCATCATCTTGAGTGAGGTAACCCAATAACTAAAGAACTCACACAATATGTACTCACTGATAAGTGGATACTAGCACAGAAACTTAGAATATCCAAGATATATGATACAATTTGCAAAACATATGAAACTCAAGAAGAATGAAGACTAAAGTGTGGACACTTTGCCTCTTCTTAGAATTGGGAACAAAAAACCCATGGAAGGGGTTACAGAGACAAAGTTTGGAGCTGAGACAAAAGGAGCGATCTTCTAGAGACTGCCATATCCTCGGATCCATCCCATAATCAGCTTCCAAACACTGACACAATTGCATACACTAGCAAGATTTTGCTGAAAGGACACAGATTTAGCTTTCTCTTGTGAGACTATGCTGGGGCCTAGTAAACACAGAAGTGGATGCTCACAGTCAGCTATTGGATGGATCACAGGGCCCCCAAATTGAGGAGCTAGAGAAAGTAACCAAGGAGCTAAAGGGGCCTGCAACCCTATAGGTAGAACAACAATATGATCTAACCAGTACCCCCAGAGCTCGTGTCTCTAGATGCATATATATCAGAAGATGGCCTAGTTGGCCATCAGTGGAAAGAGAGGCCCATTGGTCTTGTAAACTTTATATGCCTCAGTACAGGGGAACGTCAGGGCCAAGAAGTGGGAGTGGGAGTGTAGGGGATTGTTTGGGGAGTGTGTGGGGGACTGTTGGGATAGCATTGGAAATGTAACTGAAATAAATACCTAATAAAAAATAAAATAAAAAAAATAATAGTAGGAACAACAAACTGAAGTATTATATAATACAGATAAAATTGTTTAAACATCATAATAAATAAAAAAATGAAGAAAAAAGAGCACAGAAAATGGAAAGCAAAAATAATATACAAAAATTAAAAGGGAAAGATCAGTGGTGTGATGAAAAATGAAGACTGTATGTATAAGAACAGGAAAGATGCACTATAAGGACTTGATGACTGGAAGGAGAAAAAGAGAAAGAGAAACAAAAATACAACATTTGCAAGCATTGAAAACGTCTTCACATAAAATGAAAAGGTAAGGAAAAGAGAACCATGTCAATGTCTCAACCATAAGAGTTAGTGAATATCCTCCATTCCTACTGATCTTTCTATGTCTTGGTCGACTGTGCAACCAATGGAGCACTCAAAGCCTGAGAAATATCCACCTCTTCCTCCTTTAGTATTGTCAGTAGGTCAGCAGGCATGTCTTAGAGCTGGAGGTTGTTGGGTGTACATTCATTTCCCTGCTTTGTACCAGGTTATCATGGAATAATCAACTTTGTCTTGGCTACATGGGTCAGACCAGCCACAATAACCCATGTCGTCTAAATATGGAATGGGGTAAAAAACAATACAAGACAGAGACCATAAAGAGGTATATTTTCCCAAGGGCCACTACCTGCTTACAATCCAGAGCTTATGGGGTGTCTTGACCCTCCTTGGCTGTCTGATTGAGCTATACAGCAAAAAAAAGTTCCATCCCTTGCCTCATTCATGGTCTGAATATGCACATATTTCACAATGAGCTAGCTTCACTGGCATTCTTCTGGGGCCACACTGGGCTACACAGTAGATGTTGTTCAGAATAGCATGTTAATATTGGCTGTGATCTTCCAGGGAAAGAAAGATGCAGAACTTATATTCTCTAAAGCTCCAAGCTTGGTGTTGACCTTTACATTGCTGCCAGTTATAGCTCTGTGCTTTTATATTGAGAAACCCAGAACATTTCTATTTTCTTATTTATTTATTTATTTATTTATTTATTTATTTATTTATTTATTACTAGATATTTTCCTTATATACATTTCAAATGCTATCCCGAAAGTTCCATATACCCTCCCTCTGCCCTGCTCTCCTACCCACTGACTCCTGCTTCTTGGCCCTGGCATTCCCCTGTACTGGGGCATATAAAGTTTGCAATACCAAGGGGCCTCTCTTCCCTGTGATGGCCAACTAGGCCATCTTCTGCTACCTATGCAGCTAGAGATATGAGCTCTGGGGGTATTGGGTAGTTCATATTGTTGTTCCACCTATAGGGTTGCAGACCCCTTCAGCTCCTTGGGTGCTTTCTCTAGCTTCTCCATTGGGGGCCCTGTGTTCTATTTTATAGATGACTGTGAGCATCCACTTCTGTATTTGCCAGGCACTGGCATAGCCTCATATGAGACAGCTATAACAGGGTTCCTTCAGCAAAATCTTTCTGGCATATGCAATAGTGTCTAGATTTGGTGGCTGATTATGGGATGGATCCTCGGGTGGGGTAGTCTCTGGATAGTCCATCCTTTAGTCTTAGCTCCAAACATTGTCTCTCTAACTACTTTCATGGGTAACTTGTTCCCTATTCTAAGGAGGAATGAAGTATCTACCCATTGGTCTTTCCTCTTCTTGATTTTCTTGTGTTTTGCAAATTGTATCTTGGGTGTTCTATGTTTCTGGGCTATTATCCACTTATCAGTGAGTACATAGCTAATGACTTCTTTTGTGATTGGGTTACCTCCCTAAGGATGATATCCTCCAGGTACATCCATTTGTCCAAGAATTTCATAAATCCATTGTTTTTAATAGCTGAGTAGTACTCCATTGTGTAAATGTACCACATTTTCTGAATCCATTCTTCTGTTGAGGGACATCTGGGTTCCTTCCAGCTCCCAGAACATTTCTTAAGCACAGACTTGCTCCACAGCATAGGGATGGTCTAAGCTCAGGCTGCTTTTGTATCCATCATCTCTTTTGGTGCCAGTTTTACCCATTATATCTTTCTCTCTTTCCCTAGCAGTTAGCCCTCCCCTCTGATATGCTACTCACAGGCTGAGAGGTGTTATGTTGTTTCTCACTCTCTGTTTCAATAACTGGAGACTTTTCAAGTCACTGTTTGTCCAGTACTAAACTTGAGCATATTCCCTCAGGCTATTTTTTAATTCTAAGTTGTCTCAATTCTGAGCCACTGGGAGGCACTACTTGCCTTTAACCTGCCACAGTGGTCTTTCTATTCTTAATATTTTGAACCTCCATGCTCTTCTCTACAATGTATAAAGTCAAAAAAAAAAAAACAAAACAAAACAAAACAAAAAAAAACCTTACTGGAAGCACTTCTGATAGCCCCTAAGAATTTCATATAATACTCTCTTCAGCTAAGATGATGAGTAACTGCACCCTATATTAGATGATTTTCTGTTGCTGTGGCCAAGGCAATTTATGGATGAGAGAGCTTATTTTGGGTTGTGATTGCAGATGGAGAGTCTGTAATAGCGGAGGAGGAAACATGACAGCAGGGAGGTAAGAGTGAGCATCTCCAACCTCAAGCACCAATCAGAGACAGCGAACTGGTAATGGGGTGAGGTTATAAAATCTCAGAGCCTACCCACAGTGATGTACCTCCTCCAGCAAGGCCACACCTCCTAATCTTCTCCCAAACAGCACCAACTGAGGACCAAATATTCAAATGCTGGAGCCTATGGGGGCATTTCCCACGCAAACCATCATAGCACATTTTCATCTTCTTTTCAATTTTCAGAAACTTTACTTTATAGCTGGAAAACATTGTAGACTTTCTTTGTTTATTTGAGGAGTGTTATAGCAAGATGGGTCATCTAAGAGATTGGAGACTTCAAATTCCTTGAGGAATGGGGGCAAATAGAACATGTTCAAGGTGATGTTGACTGGCCAGGTGGGTCCTTTCTCCTGTAGAATAGAAATCAGATCCAGCTTAGTTTTTGAAGTAAAGGGAAAGTGAGAGTTACTTAAAGAAAAGAAGCACAGCAGGCCCAATGCAGCCCAGCCACTGATGAGTGTCTTGAAGGGAAAATGGCAGCATCCTGCCAAATAGGCAGAGTAGCAGTAACAAAAGTATTTATCTCATTTATTCGTTTGAATAGTCGTGTCTTTTGTGGGCCATGCATTTGGTGGGAAAGGGAGGAGTTTTCAGTATAGACTGTCTCATGGCTCTGAATACCCTTCAATTTGTGTTACAGGTGCCTCTTGGTAAAGATCTTTATATCTTTTTTCTTTTTTCTTTTTTTTTTTTTTGGTTTTTCAAGACAGGGTTTCTCTGTAGCCCTGGCTGTCCTGGAACTCACTTTGTAGACCAGGCTGCCCTTGAACTCCGCCTGTGTCTGCCTCCCAAGTGCTGGGATTAAAGGCGTACGCCACCACGCCCGGCTGGTAAAGATCTTATCATGCTAACATATTGCAATTAAAATGTAATGAAGTTCAAGGTTAGTCAGATATGTCAGCTTGATGGTCACTGGTGTTAACTCGGCTTCCTGTAGCTTATGCTGTCTGACTACTATAAAAAGTAGAGCTATAGCCAGAGCATTTTCTTCTATGGAGAAGACATTCTTGTTTCTCTCTTCTCCTATAGTTACTGAGGATATGAATTATGTAGGCCTACCTTTCTTTCCTCTCTCCCTCCCTTCTGCCTCTGTCTCCCCTTCCTTCCTTCTTTCCCCTTTACTGGGTTGATTCCTTTATGCCCCTTAGCACCAATTTTCTAATTAGAGTTTGGAAATGGTGCTGCTCTCCTTGTCTCCCTGGGTTTCCATGAAGGTCAGATGTAACAGGATATGTTGGAGTATATGGTGAATTTCCAGTATTGAAGGTGTTTTAGAAACCATCATGTCCACTCATGGTGCTGGGAACAGCTTTACTAAATGATGATTTCAAAATCTTCTTTGGATTTGTCTTCATTGCCCTGACCCCACTTGATTTCTACTGTATCTCAAATCTTAACAATAGAAAGTATATTTTGTTGGGTCTTTGTGATCTGGGATATAATAGAAGCCCTGGGAAACGACCATTGTCACAGGGCTTATTTTGATGGGCACCTCAGAACCATTGTCAGCTCTACTACGTCTGTCTAGCACTTTATACCACATGTATATAGCATGATGTGACTCATGTTTCTAGAAATCGTTCTATATTGTGAAATTGTCTAATAAGTTGTTTGAAGTCAGTAATAACTCAGGGACACTTTTTGGTGTTCATCCATTTTAATGAAGCAATCATGGAGTGTAAAAGGGAGTTTTCCACCTGTCATAAAATTTACCATATGCACTTATCCTGTGAGCACTGCTGATGTCAGAATAAAGCTGAAGATCTTTTGATGTTTTACGTATACTGCCACGGGTGAGTCAGTTTTGAAGTTATAGGCCAGGGTCATTTATTAGTACTGAGGAAGAGTTCCAAGATGCAATCTACTTATACATCTAGTCCATTTTAAAGCAACTGTAATTTAAAAAGAAAAAAAAAAAAAAGGATGTGCTGAATGTACAAGCAACAGTTGTTTAAATGAGATATACTGACAGGCAAAGGCACTGAGTTTTTAAAAAGCTTTTCTGAGACAAGTCACAAAATGACTAAGAAAGGGCATTTACCCATGACTGAATCTTTGGTAGATGCTCCTAAGTTTTCTTGTAGTGTTAATAATTGGTTAGACACTGTATCTGTTCTTAAGGGGAAGGTGCTAATTTCCTGGGTACCCAGATATAATGAAATTTTATAAGTATCTGTCAAATCATAGGCTGTCTTCCCTTCACCTTTTTATCTTGAACTTCCACATTATAGTTTAAGCTCATGAGCAGGTCTTGATCCTTTCCAAAGCTGTTTTATGACCTGTACGAATTCTCTTATGAAGTGGCAAATTGCTCTGTCCAGAGATCCACAATTACATTATAGATCCTGTACTTAACACTACGTGGGAGACACTCTTGTGGCCACTGTTCCAGGGCTGGTAGTCTGCCAGTGAACTATGCATTTCTTTCTGTTATTTCTTACAGAGGAACCGCTGTGGATCTCTGTTGGCCACAGCACTCCAGGCACAGCCTTCTGCCTTTGAACTGAGATCTAAAGACAAGAAAGTTTTTTTATGATGCTCAAACACCAGACCAGGAATTCACTTCTATACTTGTCCAGGGGAAAAAAAAAGATTTTTTTATTTTAATAGACACTCTCTTCAAATGTCAGGCAACGTGGCTGTTTTTTTTTTTTTTTTAATGTTTTGCGCTTCACAATAGGCTTTAAAAAATAGCTTAAGATGTGAGTTCTTAAGTACTTGATTTATTATTCAGAACAAATTCATTTGAAGGTGTGCATCAAGATGTTACTATCAGAGTGACCATCCTTTGTTTTAGCTCCCTTTCTGTCTGAGTCAAAGTAGAAGATTCATGGTGATTATCCTAGTGGGGAAAAGAATCTTTTGAAATCTCATTCAAAAAAGGAGAAAGCCTACTTATGTTCCCCACAGGTTCCACTTTGAGAATTAGATAGTTGAGCCAACATGGAAGTTTGTCTGTATGGCTCGAGGACTATGTCATTAACTGTTCACCATTCTCCATATGGTTCCTGTCTTGTAACCATATGTGCAAATAAGGAAGACCAACTGACGGTCCCATGGATATCTGTTTACTGAAAAGTGACATTTATACTCTTTTGAAGCCCATCATGGAACCCCAATACAAGTCATTTCCTAATCTGGAAAAGTATATTTTGTAATGATCTGAGTTTAGAACCCCTTTTCATTCTCTCATTTGCAAAATTTAACCAACAACTACTATAAAGTGAAACTAAATGATGTCATTTGCAAAGGTGCCTGAAAATAGTCGCTGGGATTATAAAACTCCTAGAGAGTGATTCACGGTGCTTGACACTGAAGTTTTGTGAAGGTAGATTCAAGCAGGCTTCAGAGTGTGCCAGTATAGCTCAGCACAGAGACAACACTCTTGACCTTGGCTGTTTGCAAAGGGATGATGAATCCAGAGCAGCATGAGAACTGTGGGAGACAAAGCTTTTGTATTGGCTCCTTGCCTGAAAGCACAACTTTAGATTTACATTGGCAAATTAAAGCAGTCAGCATGACGTCAAACCCACACTGTAGTGTGCAAGAGGTGATTATCAATGGTCACCAGGATGGTTCCATCAGGTGAAACCCTGTCAAGCTGACTTCCTGGATGATGTGTAAAACAAACTGGAAGAAGCTGCTTTCTCCTCTCCAAGGATGTGCCCCCCACCCACTCAGATCTGCACTTCTTTACAATAACTTTATTCAAGACAAGAATCCTCTCTCTGCATTTCATTAAGCATATCTGCTAGTCTTCTAAACAGAGTATTTTAAAAAGTAACAATCTGTGAATTACATTTCAGTTCACCGACTACCTAAATGCAGTTTTCAAAATTCCACACAATATATGTTAAGTTTCAACTATGTTCATAGATTTAGTTGTGTAACTTAAAAGTAGCAGAGGGCACAAGTTCAGAGATGGAAATGAGGAAGAGGTATGTTTCTGATTCAATGCTGGAAGTCATAGAGCACTATGGCTGAATAGAACTGGGCATGAAGCATTGTTCTTTTGCAGGGGTTTTTAACTGAAGAATTATGGAAATAATTCTAACTTTGGTTTTTATCTCTCTGTATTTTATAAGCATGGATAAGTTACTTGGATGTTCTGATCTGCAGTCTAGCTTCATTATCTATCAAATGCATGGTTGAATTAGATGGAAGCCTCAGCTTTTTAGCAGCTTGAAACTTTATTAAGTTGTATCTAGACTATTGATGAAGTAGAGAGGCTTAGCCTTATGTAATTAGTCTTTGTGAGGCCTGCTCACCCAACATTCATGATTTGCTTGGCAAACTAAAAAAACTTCACTTTAGGAGTGGCTTTTATTTTCCTTTAAAATTGAATTCCAGGGTCCTTAAGAATAGCAGGGAGGTATAAAAAGAACATCAAGGAGCTAGAACAGGCCCAGAATAAGTATTGCATATTGATTGCCTTGTCATTAGAATTTTGATTCAGATGATTGATTCAGTCTGACAGTGAGTAATAGGTCAAACTGAACTGGAGCAGACAGAATAAAGGAGGTGTTGTTATCAGACAAATGACCTGGTAACATTGGTTTGTGATGAGACCCACATTTGCAGAGTATATTGTGATGGGTGAACATATGTATTTTGTTTATATTGCTATGCTTTCTTCTTAATGACTCAAAGTCCCTTTGTCCCACTGTGGTTCTCATGGTACAACAAAGTTAAACCTAGGAACATAGTCTGAAAGTCATGTAAGTCCTAGTCACCTGTGACAAGCAGCTCTATTATTTTTTTAGCAAATATGTTTAGACACTTCACTGCAGCACAATGGTTTGACATCACATTAGTGAGAATTATTTTCCATCTACTGAGATATGACTATGCCTTTGTTAGTGATTTTATACTATGTACATATGCGTAACTTCTACTCTCTTAAAAGTCCCAGGTTATTTTGTTATTCTCAAGATGAGAAAACCAAGGCTCAAAAAAATCTTAATAGCTTACCAAATATTCAGCATATAGGTCAGCAGAAACCTTGGTTGTTTCTAAAATTTGGATTTTTACCTGTAAGATATACTATACTCACTATATAAGAACAATCATTTGCTATTTACTGTTCTTTATGTGTGTATGGAGGGTGTATGTAGTGTGTGACTCTCTTTCTGTGTGTGTGTGGGGGGGGGGGGGTGCTAACCCTTGTGTGCATGTTTTGGCCATAGGTTGTCTTCCTGTATATTTCTCAATCCTTTTTCAATTTACTTTTTAAGACAGAATCTCTCACTGAATTTGACACTTCATTTCATGTACACTGACTACCCAGCAAGTTCTCGACATCCATCTATGTTTGCCACCTTCCTCCTAGTACAGGGGCATTAGGTCACAACATCAACGTTTTACATGCAGATAGGCAATCTGAACTTAGGTCCTTATACTCACTCAATAAGAACTTT
This sequence comes from Mus musculus, assembly GCF_000001635.26. Taxonomy (NCBI): domain Eukaryota; kingdom Metazoa; phylum Chordata; class Mammalia; order Rodentia; family Muridae; genus Mus; species Mus musculus. The sequence continues at coordinate 94,285,950 of NC_000083.6, read as the reverse complement.
ACCCACTGAGCCATTGTCTCATCCCCTCCCCCTTTTTTGTAAATCAAATTATAAGTTGAAGTCAGCAATAGTTTCTCCATATATGAGCTTTCAACTCTGTTACCTCTAAGGTGTCTAAAGAAACCCTGAATAGAACATCTCCAAAATAGCTTTGACATTGCTAACTGGACTGTTTTGTCAAATCAACTTATTTTAAAGTTGAAAGAGCAATGTTTTAAGTATCAGACAGCACATCAGAGGTTGGATAATGTTTCATTTTTGGATTCTTGGTTTCCCATCTGTTCTTTAATCCCCAAGCTACCTTAGACCTAAATTTGCTTGGGATCTGAAACTGTATTTGGTCTTCAAATAAAAATAACATAGGAAAAATACAGTCTTAATGATGTCAAGGATTAAGTCCTTATGATTTTAAACCTCAAAATGTTTTTAGTCAGCTTCATGGCTTCATTACCTAAATAGTCTTTTCAGCTATCATTGCCATGTTACGTTTTTAATACCTATCAAATTTTTTTTTGGATGCATTTGAAATAACCAAACTTGAAGCTGAAGCGTAAGCATACAATATTGCTGAAGTTTATGGGTAATCTGATCTATACATTCACATAAAATGTGGCCATTATTATGATTAAGTTTATTTAGCAAGAGAAGGGTGTCAGGGAAGGCTTTTAGCATGCCAAACAAAAGAAGGATCCATAGAAACCTCTGTCAGCCTGACACTCACAATGCAAAGCATCAGGAAATCTCAGAGTGTTGTAAAATGTGAGTGTTTTTTGAAGAAGATACAAAGTCCTTAGTATGCTATAGTTCATTTTATAAGTAGTTTATAAATCAGAGCCTTGGAGAACATGAAGTAAGCATTGCTGTGCTGTGGGTTGCCACTGCAGGGATGGCACATGATAAATCTCAGTGACTTAGATTGTGCCTTGGGCTGTGAGTTCAGTTACAGTTGGCTCTGAAGGTCTTTGTTCTGAGATCTGTGGCTACTTATGGTTTGTTCTTCGAGCAGAGGTAATGCTTATAGTTAACAGTTGGCACAGTTTGATTATTATCTGATTCTAATAATGAAGACAACTGATACTGTCAATTCCATCATCTCTGGGATTTGAAGCATAGCTGTAATATATTCCACAGTGGATCCTGACCCCCAATTCCCCCACTCCCAAAAGGACAAAGGAAAACACATGTAGACAATAGACAATATAATCTAGGACAGTGGTTTTCAGTCTTCCTAATGCTGGAACATTTTAATACAGTTCCTCATGTTGTGGTGACCCCAACCATAAAATTACTTTTGTTGATACTTCAAAACTGTAATTTTGCTACTGTTAAAAATTGTAATGCAAATATCTGTGTTTTCCAATGGGAAGTGTTAGAGAAATCCATGAAGTAAAGATGGTTGGTGTCTTAGTTAGGGTTTTACTGCTGTGAACAGACACCATGACCAATGCAAATCTTATAAAGGACAACATTTGATTGGGGCTGGCTTACAGGTTTAGGGGTTCAGTCCATTATCATCAAGGTGGAAGCATGACAGCATCCAGGCAGATATGGTGCAGGCAGAGCTGAGAGTTCTATATCTTCATCTGAAGGCTGCTAGCAGAATACTAACTTCCAGGCACCTAGGATGAGGGACTTATAGCTCACACCCACAGTGACACACTTACTCCAACAGGGCCACACTTTCTAAGAGCTCCACTCCCTGGGCCAAGCATATGCAAACCATCACAGCTGGTAATCAGGAGCTAAAGGTCCTGAAAAAAGACCTTAGTGAATGACTGGGATAGTATTAGAAAGAGTGTGGTGCAGGATTTAGGGATCTACCCATTTAGCAAATATTTATGAGCCTGTGAAAGGTTTCAAATCAGGATTTCTACATATAGACATATAGTTTAGGATGGAAAGGTGAAGATGCAGTCCTTACTTGTAAACTACTGAGAGACTGACAAGGGCACACAGCTCAAGTAGCTAGATACTTATTCAGATGCCATTTTGATACAAAGGTAATGGTGAACACACTATTGTCCTCCAGGATTCCAAGAGAAATTAGGCTTCTAGGGTAGTTTGCCATTAGGCTAGGATACAGAGGGACTTATCATTATGGTTCTGGCTTCAAAGCAATAAAATCACAAGTGATGGTCAAAAAAAAAAAAAAAAAGTCTGTCAGTAGCCAGAGTATCTGACTGGTGAGAGGGAAGGAAGAGCAAGGCCTGTTGGTAAGGAAATTCATATTTTATGAAGGTGTTGCAGCTAACCTTTGTGGTGGCCAAATGCTCAGATGAAGATGTTTACAAGATATCATCAAATCCAAGGGGTGAAATTTTCTAAAGGGGTACAGGGGAGGATAGGATGAGGCTAGATCAGATAGCATTAAGAATACAAGTCTGACATGTCTGTTCATAGACCTGGGCAATAGGAATAAAATTCCTGCATCTATATCCTAATGAAAGGCTGCTTGGAATCATGTCCTCAGTTCTAGGAGTGTATTAGGAGATACTTTCATTTATTTCCATTTTTTTATATTTATGTTTCTCTTAGAATTTATGATGAAGAACTGGCTTATGGAATTATGTAGGCTGAACCTGCAAACTGGAGTCCCAAGAAAGAAGGAAATATAATTCAGGATGATTCTGAAAGCTTGGGAACTAAGGGAGATGTTGGTATAAATCCTAGTCCAAGAAACAGGGAGGTAAAATGAACTGGGCAGGTGGAATGCAAGAGATAGACTCTGCAGCATTCTTTGTTCTTTATAGTATTCAGCAGATCTGATGGAGTCACACTGTGGCCAGCCATGTACTGTATTTTAGATTAAGAAACGTTTTTTTTTATAGTCTACTAATAAAAAATGCTAGCCCCTAGAAATGGTGCTAACTTTGGATACCTGTTTATCAGTCAAGTTGACAAATGGTACATACCTTCACTGTTGAGCATTAAGAGTTTTGTGAATGAACTGCCTAAGTACTGATAAGAGGTTGGACATACTTTGTACTGGAAGTATCCAGTGGAACAATGTTTGACCATGAAGAATGCACAATTCAGTAGGCCAAAAATGGAGAAAAGTATTTTCTCATCTGCAAACCCTTGTTTCTGCCCTATTCTCCTTTAGGAGTAAGCTTTTCCGTTCCTGGTGTTTTACAAGAATCCTCATTTTCCAGGTCAGCTGAAGGGCCTCTCCTCTGTAGAAAGCTTCCTTCCTCCTGTACTACATTCATTTTGATTTTTTTGAAAGACTATTTAGACAGGGTCTGCTGTCACATTCTTTTTCACTTTTGTCATCTAACAATTTTAAATTAAGAAACTCTTTATCTTTCACACCCATTTATTTCTCTGTGTATGTGTGTGAACATATATGGGTACATACATGCCATGTTGTACATGTAGAGGCTAGAGAGCAAACTGCAAAAATAGATTCTCTTACCATGTGAGCTCCAGGAATTGAGTTTAGCTCCTTTGGCTTGGTGGAAAGTGCCTTTACCTGCTGAACCATCTTAATGGTCCAGGTAACTCTCTTTCTAAGATATGCCTAGTGATACAGACAGGGTAAGTAATCTGGGGCAAGGAGCTACAGGAGGGAGTAGAGGAGAAAGATTGTGGAGGTCATGGGAAGACAATGTTTAAAAAATGTCACAATGATATCTAATACATTATTTGCTGATTTAAAAAATTATGCTTCCTGCCTCATTAAGTACTTTGTCCATTTTTTTTTCAAGCAAGAGAAATGTTTAATGTAGAAATTTTTCTACTGGGGTTGAAGATGGGAATTTAAATGGTTTTAGTGAGTAAACAGGAAAGAGAGATGACTAAATATATTTAGCGAAGAAGCAATTCATGAAATGAGATACAGGAGGAGGTAATTTGTCACAATACAGCTGTAAATATGACTTTCCTGTAATAGTGAGAAGAGAAAAACATTCTTGCTTGAATCCTCAGATCTTGAATCTCAAAACTCTTTGTGCTAACATTATATAATTTTCATCCCCATTAGGGTGGCTTTCACTTCCCTCTGAAGTGAGGAGTGTTATGACTTCAGCTACTAAATAAGATAAATATTGTGGCTTTAGTGCTTTCTGGCTCTGTAGCTACAAGTGTCTTCTGAGTGCTTTCTTGCTATCTAATAAGCTTGTTGGGACTCTCAAATTCTTGATCACAGCTCAGGAAATTTAGCTTTGGTTTTGAAAAAGAAAAAGATATATTTAAAGGGAAATGTGTGATTAAAAGTTTTAGTCCGCCAAAACTCAATGTGACATTTAATTTCGGATGTTTTGGACAGATTCTTGAGCTGCTGCCATATTCAAGCAATAATGGATTTTAAATTAGTCATTGAGAACTATCCATGAAAACACAGCCTTGGAATTTTAGAGTTTCTCCTGTGACTGCATCATTTGACGATCAAGGAAGCATAATAGTCTTAGAAGTCATAGACCTTAGTGTCAAATGCCAAATTCTCAGCCCTGGGCCTATTGCTCTCTGACACACATAGTATTTGTTTTAGGGTGCAAAGTTGAGGTTTATTTGACCCAATGTAACTGCTATTGTTTATGATAATTTGGGGATGGGGCTTTCGAAAGGCCTCTCATACCTCAGTGCCCTCTGTAGAAAGTCAACACAATATTTGTCTTCTGATCTAACAAGGAGATGTTTATGATAGATACTAAATTCTCAAATGTAAAAATAGCTATTTACCTGGACTATATGATATCTACCATCAGTTCTAGACCTAAGAAAGACTCACAAATACTATATAAGAGAAGAATTGTTCAGTTCCTTTCTTTTCACTTGCTGACTTCCTCCTTGTAAATGTAGCATGGCAGCACTGGCTTCTGTGGCTCCTGGCTGGATGATCATAACTGCTTGGTTGCCCCTTAACCATCTAATGTACTACTTGGATTTCCCTCACTATGGATGTCAGTATTCCTCCATTTGAATGAGTTTTTTCATGTTGGATATCATGCTTAATTTTTCCTTTTGTCACACAGGGGCTTGACGTATGTACATCTGGAATCAAATAAGATCAAGACAAGTATTTATTCAATCAAAAGAAACAAAGATTCCTTTGGAATTTTAAGATTATGAGAAACACTGTTAGCATTTCAACATCATTATATGGCTGGTGTTTACAAGGTCTTGGATTATCATAGTCTATACAAGTTTTGTAATCCTAGAGTTGCTACTCTTTTACATCACGGCAAAAATGTTTGTGCTTAAAAATCACCATATTAACGAACTGTTTATGTCTGGGATGAATGGAGAATCATAATGAGAAGAGATATAGCTGGGCATGATGCTACACATATCCAGATCAATACTCAAGAGACTGAACCGAGCTGATGATGAGTTTGAAGCCTTCTTAAGGTACACAGAGACACTCTGCCTCAAGAATAAAATGAGAATAGGGAAAAGACAACTGATAAGTTGCTTGTCCTATGTGCATGTGCATGAGGACACAAGTTAAGATCTCTAGCACCCATGTGAAAAGCCAACTACTCTGGTACATTCTAGCACACTGGGAAGGAAGAGACAGGAGGTTGCTAGCAGCAAACTTTTCAATCAATGAGAGATCCTGTCTTTAAAAATAAGGATAAGAGTAATAAAGGAAAACACCTAGCTTTGAACACTCTGGCCTCCACAGGCACATGTACCTTCATATACATATAAGCACACATATGAACATGAATATATATATATAATCTCACAAAAATCAAAATATAGTTTTCTTAAGTTCAAATAAGGGTGATACCTTTTCACTGATTATAATAATGATTTATTAGACTGCAGACTATCCGGAGTCACTTGGGAAGGAGACTTTTCAGGAATAAGGTGATAGTTGGGCAGAATGGCTTTATTGCCACTTGCAACCCAAGGCTTCTATAAATGAATGAAAACCTTGCCAGGCATATTGTGTCTGTGCTGTGCCACAGTGCCTTCTATTTCATAAATACCCACTTTAAATGTCAATATGTTATTTGTTTGGGGCTCCTTCAACTTTTATCATAAAAAGTGTTCACATCGCTCTTTCTCACTCAAGCTTCTAATGACAGTCTGTGACCTTTCCCTGAGATGGAGGGGAGGCTAGATCTGTCTAAGCTCTTGTTAGAAGGAAGTAAGGCAAGTGGAAGAAGTTCTCATCTCCTCAGCTGCTAAATGACACCCTCTGACTGTAACTGTTGGTTTCTAGAGGGTAATTAAATTCCAGATGGGAAAAATACCTATGATTTATTTTTAGTATGCCTGATTTTAGAAAAAAATAAATACATGTGACCTTTAAGGTTTTAGATTTATAAAGGAATTATTAGCATGGTTGTTTTTGACATTGCATTTTCAGATGTGGTGAGAAATTTCAATCATCCTGTTTGCTCTCATGTAGGGCTCACATGGAATCAGAACATAACTGAAATTTGAACAAAAAATTATTTAAAAAGTCAAAATCTCATAGCTTGCTCATGAAGAAATGTGTTGATAATGTGTATGTTTGTGTTGCTAAATAATGTAAGAAAATTAAAATAGAAGGGATTTTTCTTTTGGAAAATAGGCAAAGGCTTCATAAGACCTAATTTCTAGGGCTAAGGAGATGTTTCAGTTAGCAAAGTGTTTGCCCAAGCTGAGGACCTGACTTTGGATCTCTGGAAGCTGTGCAAATGTTTAGCACCCTTGGCAAATGTGCCTATAGTTGTAGTACTGGTGAGGTGGAAACAGGGGAATCTCTGGAGCTTGCTGACCAGTCAGTATAGCCAAATCAGTAAGCCATAATTGAGGAAGACATCTGACATTGACTTCTGGCCTCCATATGTACATGTTCAGGCATATTTGCTTATATGCATACAAACACAAACACACACACACACAAAGAAAAATAAATTTCCAATAATTTGATAAAATTGTGCTAATGTAGAGCCTTTGTACACAATGGCTGATCTTTCTAAAGAGTTTGATATATATATATATATATATATATATATATATATATATATATATATGAAGATATGTATTAAGATATATGTCAAAATGAATATATATATATTCATTTTCTAATATATATATATTCATTTTGTAATTTTCTTCGGTTAGTATTTTGATGGAGAAATATTTGGTTAAAACATGAGCTTTGGTTTGTTCAAGTAGAAAATCTTTATTGCTTTTTTGTCAGGTATGTGGAAAGATAAGTAAATTTGCAAGCCTATTTAAAGTTTTTCTAAATCTTTCAAAAATTTTCTTTTTAGGTTGCCTAGGTGACTCATGGAGGGGTTAGAAAACAGGTATTTATAAATTAAGAAAACATCTTAGGGATGACAGCTTTCAGACTTTTAAGTGTGGGTGATAGCTTGCCAGCTATAGGCTACAATTCAAGAACTGATTTTAGGAAAAGGAACTACATTTTTTTTTTTCTTCAAGAAGATCCAGGCGAGTTCATGTCCATTTAGTATGAGAAATACACAAATTTTTAAAATAACTAGATAGTATTGTAGAATGAATAGTAGAAATTAAAATTTGCAGTTGGTTCATGAACTGTGTGCCCCATTAGACTACCATGAAATAAATGAATTGTAACTTGTTTTTCAAAATGTATGCTTATCATAACTTTTGACAGTTCTATCACATCTCTGACCATTTTTATCTCTTCTTATAACACATTTCCTTCCCCCATGATGACACAGTTCAAATGTTTCCCTCATCTTGTTGAGGTCATTTAAGGCTTGAGGAGAATTTAATCTTGATGAGAAGCCCTGTGGAAAAGTACCCAGCTCTATTTTAGGAACCTGAGGTCAAGATGCCCCAACCAGCTTATCTTTGATTCCATTAAACTGCCTGATTGTGCAGAACCCTCTTCAGGCTTACCACTTAGCGTCTGTTAAATTGCTTACTTGAACAGACCCCCCCCATCCCCACCCTACCCCACAGCTGCCAAGTGAGATGCCAGAATGTGATTTTTACCTTCAAAAACCCATTGCTCTGGATACTCATGCTACACTTGAGTCACAAATACCTGAGTGTAATCCTAGCTAGCTGAAATATAGATGGCTTAAACTATGTCTTAGTGGACATGTCTAGTAGGTTCCCCATAACATTTTGGAGGTCCCACTGAAATTCCAAAGACTTATCCGTCTTAGGACCCCCAAAATAGGAAAGAGTACATGGATGGGGAAATACTCCTAGAGGGTGTGCTAAGATGTTCCAGAGCTCCAGGAAAACCCTCTGACCATTGCTGCTAAGTGCGCTTGAGGCTTCCTGCTACCACCATACCACCATTCAAGTCTAATAAAAAATGATTCAAAAATCTGATCTGAGGTTTGGCCTTGTGATTGAGGGGGCGTGCAATGTGAGCTCTCCAATAGCCTTTCTAAAGTGTATGTTAACACTTTCACAAAGGCTTCTCTGATGAGGATGATTATATTATTCCTTTCTCCCCCAGTAAGACTCTGCACTCTATGAACTTGAGTGACCCTTTCTTGAAGTAGGATGGCCACTTAAGGGATCTTTGGATCTGTAGGGAGTGAGTAAGGATAGTCTAGAATGTTGTGAGCGGATTTCCTGTTTATCCTGATTAGTTCCTTTACACTGACTGATAGCTATCTCTTGCCCTTCATCCACCCCATGGTTGAAAACTTGTGCTTTCTCCTTGGGAGTCAGAGTCCTTTTTGTCCAGCCAGAATTACTGGAGAAGCTTAAAGAACCACATATTCTCTATCTTCCACCTACAGAGATGGATATTCTGCCTCTTCATGTTCTGACTGGAACATGGGTAATGGGAGAAGGAGTGGATGAAATGGTTCTCTGCAGAAGGGAGGCCAGGAGGCCAAGTGTGCTAAACCTAGTTCCTTTTCTCCCCATGCAGGCAGAATACAAACAGAAAGTAGGAAATTGACTCTGGGGCCAGATGGCAGGTTATTACTGGATGCCAAGGCCTGGTTAGTGTGGACCTTCACAGCCACCCAGCCCATCTGTGATCCAATGTAGGTAAGAGGACATTTAATACCTTCTACCAAATATTATTTAGAGGATTAAAAGTGGCAGCCAGAAAAACCTACCAGTGCATCTATGGTAAGTCAGGTTGTTCAAAGACCTGATGAAACACCCACTGGGTTTCTGGAAAGGCTATGTGAGGCATACTGAATATTTACCCCCATAAACCCAGATGACTCTGAACACCACTGAGCCATTAATATTTCCTGTCATGTAGTTGGCCCCAAACACAAGAAGAAAGTTCCAGAATTTGGGAGGATTTGAAGTGATGAATAGGTCTCAACTTTTGGAAATTTCTCAGAATGTTTACAATAGTCAAGATTTAAGTGAAGATAGACAGGTAAATACTCTCCTATGCCATATGCCATGAATATTGCCCCAAGGGAAACAGACAAGAGAGAAATAGGGGAAATAGACCAGGAGAAAGAAAAGAAAATTTCTGGGAAAGGACCAATGTGCCTATTGTAAGCAGAATAGTCACTGAAAGAATGAATGCCTAAACATAAGAAAAAAGAGATCAGTCTCACCCTACAGCTAGCTGAAAATGACCAGGCCAGAGATGATTTAGCCTCTGGGAGCCCAGAATGACAGCAAGAATTAAGGGCAAGCCCATTAACTTTTTAATATACATCAGAGGCTCCTATTTTGTCTTGAAAGAACCCCTTAGACTCCTTACCTCTAGGGAAATAGCAGTCTAAGGACCTCTGGACTGTAGACCTTGGACAAGTACTATGACTCATTCTTTTTCTGGCGGTGCTGAACTGTTCATAAAGGAACTCATTACAAAAATTCGGAGCAACTGTTGCTTTCAGGGGAAACTCAACTAGTCTAACTCTGGGCTTAGTCCAAGTCCTTACCTAGTTCTTCATCTGAAGACTCAACAATATGAAGGAAGAAAACCCCTCAGACTACCTGCAGGGACTAAAAGCAAGGTTCCCTAATGTTTGTGCTTAGAGGAACCCATCATTATTAGCAGCACACTGGCCACTCATAATCACTTAATACTTCAGTTATTAAATTCTGCAGCATTAGTATGGGTTAAACAATAGCCCATGAGCCAGGAGGACAACAAAGGGATTGTGAAATACATTGGCTGATTGAATAGAGCAGAAATTTTTGTCTACTGCTATTCCTCATGGGATTCGGGATACAGAGTCTCAGCCAAAAAGACTCCCTTGCTTCTTGTCCTGAAGCCCAATACTTGAGAGTTTCAACTGTTATAGGACTTAAGAGAAGTCAAATAATGGGTAGAAATGAGCCAGCCACCTCGCAGAGTTAAGCCCTTAGATTCCTTCTAACCTTGTTGCCCTATGAAGGAAAATCTGTGTGCTCCTGGATCTAAAGGATGCTTTCTTCTAACTCCCACTGGCTCTAGTCAGCCAACCTTTGACTAGACCAAATTAGACAGTTGATATACCATCCAACTAACATGATCTCTGTTGCTTCACATGTTCAAACACTCACCAACATTGTTTGTTGAAATCCCGAGTGCCTATCTGTTGGGACTGATAAAATAGCCACAAAATACCCTGCTCCAGTATGTAGATGACATCCTCATATCCTTGACCATTGAGGATGTAGTCAGGTACAGAGAGCCTTTGAGAAACTTCCCGAGCCCTGGGATATAGAGTATTAGCCAAAAGGGCTCACCTATTTTTTTTCTCAGGTCACATACCTAGGCTATAACCTAGAAGAAGGAAAGCAGATAATTTTCCATGACCATATTTCAGCCATCCTTTAAATTTCTACCCCCACATTGAAAAGACAGGTAAGAATTCCTAGGGGAAGTTGCATATTGCCAGCTGTGGATAATGGCCTTTACTGAGATAGCAAAGCTCTTCTATGCCAGCACTTTGGGTATGTAGCCCTTGCAATGGACTGAACAGAGAGCTTTTGGATCCTTGGGGGGGGGGGGGAACCCTGATATCTGTCCCATCCCTGGCCCTGTCAGACATTACTAAGCCATTCTACTTATGCATGGATGAGACCAGAGGCATTGCTAAGTGAGCCCTCATGCAAACCCTGGGATCCTGGAAAAGACCAGTGGCATATCTGTCAAAGAGACTTGCCCCAATCATAGTCAGATGGCCATAGTTACCACTTCCCTGCTGGCAAAAAAGCTGACTGACTTTAGGACAAGAACTATTTCTGAGAGCCTCACAGTCTTTTGAGCTCTACTTGAGGGGCCAATTGAGAGATAAATGTCTAATGTCTGGCTGACCCAACATCATGTCCAGTGTTTGGACCAATCCTGTATTCAGTTCCATAAGACATCAGTCCTCCACTCTGCCAGTCTCCTGCCATATGATGACCCATGAAATCCCTCCATGATTGTCTTGAGGTGACTGATCTGATCCAGTCTGTCAGGTCTGATTTGATTGACATCCTGTTGGCAACACCTTATGGGGTATCATTCACAAATAGGAACAGTTTTATCCAAGAGAAGATCATGTATGCAGGAACAGTGGTAATCCAAAATAGAACTATCTGAGCACAGTTTTTCAGCTGGAGAAATCTCAGCTTTTAGCTTTGACTCAGCATTCTGTTGGGGGGAAGACAAGGCTTTCAACATTGATAGTCAAAATGCTTTCACCATAGCACATGTCCACGAGGCTCTATGTAGAGAAGACAGATTGCTAACCTCAGCTGGCAGCAGACAATTGTCAGGGATAATCTTCTCTGCTCCAGTTGTTGGGGAAATCTGCTACTTCTATGCCAACCAATTGGGATGATTATGGAAAACCTTGCCAAAGTCAGGGTAATTTTCAAAGAAGGGGAAAAAAGGAGACATACATTAAATAATTGGCATCAGTCTCTCTTTACCTTACTGTCATCTGTAATTGGAGCATTGGCTTTTGTCTTAGCCAGGCTAGTGGTAGGACCCTGTACCCTTAATGGCATGGCCATTGATATCAAATAGTGAATAAACTCAGTTAAGCTACTGGTCCTTAGGACCAACTGTGACTCCATAGAACAGGGAATGTCAATGATTTACTCATTCTGATAGAACCAGTGTGATATTTGACAGTGCAAGATAGTTCAGAGGTTCCTCCATCTTGCAGACAGTCCATTTTAGGCTTGATTAGAATCTGATTTCCTAAATGAGAAGTCCCATGAAAAATTAACCGACTAGAGGAATCTGAGGTCAAGATCCCCAGCCTTCTTAGCTATCCTGACTTCTGTTAAACTGCTTGTTTTCATGAAACCCATCTCCCCACTGCTGCTGCTGAGCTAGATGCCAGGATGTGGTTTATTGCCTTTGAAAATTTGCTTTGGACATTTGATGCTATACTTGGGCCCCAAATATCTGATTGTAGTCCCAGCCAGTTGGATTAAAACTTCCAACTGGTTATAAACTGTATCTGAGTGGTCATTTCTGGTGAGCACCCCATAACAGTGGCTAGAGTAAAAAGATAAACAATTTCAGCTTAGCTAAAAGGATCACTAAATTATCAGTCCCCTTCGCTTGCAGGATTAAAAAAAAAAAAGCCATGATGCCTCCTTATTCTTCTCTGTGCAGATGTTAAGCTCCCGATGTTTCTGTTGATGCTGCTGCTGCTGCTGCTGCATTAGCCCCAGTGAGTTGCCTTAGACTTTCTTTGTGGCAGGATGAACCACTGTCCACATGTGAGTTGAGTTCTTTGGCTCACAGAAGACCTGCACAGTGAACTGTTTCATTTTCTTCCTTTCATAAATGAGGATTGAGACTTATGAGAATGCCAGCAAACCACTTCAATACATAGAATCCACTGCCGCTCCATAATATCTCAGCTAGAAATAATGCATTGCACAAATTACAGTTTACTTGATCTCCCTGGCTGGCAGGCACAAAGAAACCTTTTAGCATTTATCTATGCCATCTCCCAGGATGAGCCTGTAAATGGGCATAGGTTGTTAATTAATTAAGAAATATGTGTGCTATAGGGTATTAAATCAGGAAACACAAAGAAATTAGCTTATTCCTCTGCATAAGGGAGAAGAATATGAGTTAACATTAAGCCTGTTGTTACTACTCCCATGTCTTCTCTTCAGGAAGGACTATGTTAGTATGACATTCATATCCCCTGCATTTGAAGTGTTCAGCTTTAAGCAGTTTTTGGTTTTTCTAGGTTGACAATTTAAAAAGTTCTAGCTGTCACATTGAATTGTGACCCAATTACTTATGAAATATTCAGGGACTATGTAGGTGTTTCATGAGACCAATAAACAACTATTTTTCCTTTCTTTGAAATTCTTTACTTTATTTAAAATTGATTGACACAGACCTAGGGTCTAGTAGCTAAATATAAAATGATATTTCATAATGACCAGAAAGTTATTTAGAGATTGTGTCTGAGGTCACTTAAATTACTGCGCTAATGCATTTTTTTCCCTTCAGTGGCTGATGGTCCCAGAAAACTGCAGACCAAGGAGCCAGTCCTCTTTGGTGCATTACAGAGAGGCCATGTATATCCCTTCATTCTTTATATAGATCATAAAGAAAAGAGGAAGTTAATGATGCTTAGTTTATTCTGGTGCATACCAATATGGAGATCTAGTGATAAAGGAGGCAGAGAAGGCAAAGTATATCACTCTGATAGAGGTCTCTTGTCTGGACACATAAGTAAGCAGCAAAGGTTGCTTCTAATGTATTGAACTACATTAAAACATATGGTTAGAACTGCTTTGTCAAATGGAAAGCCACCTACAAACACAGCACAGATAAAGCCAATGTAGAAAGAATATGATTTTATAATATAGGCTTGAGAGCAGAGTGCATCAGAGAGAATATTAGAGAAGGTGCTACTCAACTATTTCTGAAGGAGTGAGGTAGAACTGGGACTGTGTAGGAAAGTTGGCACATAAATGCAAGTTCTGAAACTTGATATGTTTGGAAGAAACTGTAACAATGTTGATGCTTTCAGAATATTTGAGCTGTCAAGAGTGAAACATTGTACTAGCTTAGGATGTGGGATAGACAGTTTACTGACTCAGAGGCCCTGTTTTTTATGGTAGTTGTCTTGGAGAACTTACAGGGGTTAACAGATCCTAGTTGCTGTTGAATAGGAGGAAATTAGTTGTGATATTTTGTAACCCAGGGGGACAAGATAGTTGACAACAATTGATTGCATATGTCAATATGGCTGGTATAAAGGAATTTTGAATGTTAACAATGCCAAGAAGTGATAAATGTCTGAGGTTGTAGAAAATGTCAATTGCAAATTGAACACATGTGCTGAAATACTCCAATATGTCCTGGTAAAATGTTCTATTTTTAGGTGTTGATTAAAAGGGTTTAAAATTAATTAAAAATTTTTGCTTTCTTGAAGTTCTGTCCAGTGGAGTAGCCTTATCACAGCTGGTGGAGATTCTGAAGGCACCTTTGCTTCAAATATAGGCTGATTTTGTTCTTCTATCTTTTGTTCACCTCACCCTCATAGTCTTAGGTATCCTATCCCTAATCTTGTTATTTCTTGGATAGTCAAGTGCAATTGCAGGAAAAATTGAATGAACATTGGAAGCATTTTCTGTTTCAAAAATATCTCCAGCCTTTTCTAAATCAGGCACAGATTTTATATCTAGGTTATAGTGAGAACATTCCTCCCATTTTTTTCTTCTCTCAGCAGTGATTACAAACTCTGGGTCTAGATAATATTGCTGTTTACTGCAAGTGCTAGGTAAGATTACCAGTTACATGGATGCTAACTTCACAGCCTCTTGTATTCCAAGGCAGGTTGCCTGTGAGGATAGAGTGGTAGTTATTCCATCCTTTCAGCTTGCTTACTAGAGTTTAGCACTTTGCTCTCACAGGGGTTCATCCATTAGGAAGCCTATCACAGGTCTTCATGTGCTTGGCCTGTAGAAAAGTCACAAAATCCAGATATTTATTTAAAAGATCTAAGTATAGATTGGTCAGGTTTGGAGCTATTCTAACTTATTTCCCAGGTATATGTGCTTTGTTGTTTGTTGTTTTTCCTGGCCATAATGCTCATGATCCATCTCCTCTCATTGTGGCCTCCACCATTCTCTTTGTCTCTTCTTCTTCTTCTTCTTCTTCTTCTTCTTCTTCTTCTTCTTCTTCTTCTTCTTCTTCTTCTTCTTCTTCTTCTTCCTCTTCCTCATTCTCCTCTTCCTCTTTTTCTTCTTCTTCCCCCTCCTCCTCCTCCTCTTCTTCTTCCTCTTCCTCTTCCTCTTCCTCTTCTTCTTCTTCTTCTTCTTCTTCTTCTTCTTCTTCTTCTTCTTCTTCTTCTTCTTCTTCTTCTTCTTCTTCTTCCTTCTTCATATTTCTCTCTCTCTCTTTCTCTCTCTCTCTCTCTGCAACCCCTAGCCAAGTAACTGAAAACAGGCCTACCCTTTTATTGGCTAATAACTTGAGAAGCATGGTTACATAGCATCTCCTCATGGCAGTAACCACAACTTGCGGTGTATGTGTGTGTGTGTGTGTGTGTGTGTGTGTGTGTGTGTATTTAGCTTTTGAATGCAAGCAGCATCCGACACTACAGGTCTTAGAGAGCAAGGTCTCATTGCTTAGTTTTCTATGGTGCACTGGAATTCAAGTGGCAGAATAGTTGAAGTCAGTTCTATATTCTTTCTCAGATTTTACATTAGGAATTATTTTCTTTATTGTAACTGTAAACAAGTGTGCAGTAAAGAAACCACTGAGATGGCTGCTCAGTTATATGGGGGGGGGCAGGTGGAGTTATTGTGAGAGAGAGAGAGAGAGAGAGAGAGAGAGAGAGAGAGAGAGAGAGAGAGAGAAAGAGAGAGAGAAACATATCCAGAGGCATCTGGATGAATACAGAGCAGAGAGAAAAAGAAGCAGCTTGGACATGGACAGGACTATTTCTTGGTAGAGAGTATCATGGAGAGATGTGAGTATAGGATGAGATAGCAAGAGAAAGAATAGCAAGGAGAGGAGGGATGGGGAAACCTGGTCTGGAGTGGGAAGTGAGCTGTAATTTGGAACAGCTTTGAGGCTAGAGGAGGAGAAGTGGGGGAGGTATTAAGGGCCAGGAGGTTATTTTGGACTTTGCAATGAATAACAAGGGTGTGTAAATGGAAACCAGAGGAGCCTGGGGCTAGCATTTGCTTTGGTATGCACCATAGGAATGAATCAACAGGGAGCCAGATGCCTCACAGACAAAGGAGGGAAGATTAGAAATAGGCTCTTGTCAGACAGAAATCATTTTCACAGGTTCCTGAGGAATGCTTAAAAACTCCAACAGCAGTCCTATATAGTTCAGTATGAGCTAAGCCAAGATCATCATGTTGGACCAGGTCAGTGGGCCTGTGGTGCTTGGGATTTTCTTTGAGACCTAACAATTACTTTTATTTAGAACCCATATAATACTTCAGAAAAATATTATGTTTATTTTATGGAACTTCACAAAAATGTAAATATCCTTATGTTCTATCTTTTGTGTATATGATGTTTATGTGTGTATTCATATATGTGAATGAAGGTGTGTATATGCCATTGCAAGAATGTGGTCAGAGGAAAACCTTGGATATTAGCCTTAACTTTCTACCTTGGTGCTGAGTAAACCAGGCTAACTGGCTCTCTTAAGCTTTAGGGACAATTCTGTCTTCATCTTCCATCTTTTTGAAGGAGCAGAGGAATTACAGTTCCCAGCTGTACTTGGGTTCTGGGGGTTTGAACCTGGGTCCTTATGCTTGCCAGCAAGCACTTTATCAACTGGACCATGTCCTTAGCCCTTAGGTTGTTTATCCTTGATAACAAAACAGTGTTAATCCTACGGGGTGACAATAAGACTGCTACCACAATTTTGGGGCTAAATTTGAAGCAAGCTTTATTAAATACTAGCTAGGAAAATGGATACTGGCCAGGACCATATCTAGAATTCCATTTCAGGAAATGGCACAGGATTATTTAAATCAGATGTTTATAAAGAGAAAACTCACAAAGCTACATACTTCCTGCCTTCATCCAATGGGGACAAGCTTCCTGTCCAATTGGGACAATCATATATCCTGACATACTTCCTGCAATGTACCTCCCACTTATGCGTGATCAAATACATCCTGTGCAGTTGAGGCAGCCAACTTCATTTATAGAAGTAAAAACATGTGCTTGTTACCTTACATGAACAGTCCCCAGCATTCTAGTGATTAATCTGTCCTTGGGCAAGTAGTGCTTACAGGTTAGAGACACCTTTTGTTTTATAGATCTCTTAAGCATAGTAATTTAAACTTAAAATATAACTTTAGCCCTCGTATAATGCAGGGTAATCATTATTTTCTCTCTTTTAGCAAGCTAGAAATGAGGCTTAGAGAAAGTACATTTCTTAGGCCAGTTCTCTCTGTTAAAAATATAGTCTGATATTTCCTAGCTGCCACTTTAAACAAAGTATAAATAAAAGTGAAATAAGTTTCAATAACATATGCTATTTAATTTAATATGTGAAATGTTATAATTTCTGTTTGTAATCAATTTTAGAAATGTTGAGACATTTTATATTCTGTTTCATTTCTGAGTCTTCCAAGTCTGGCTTGTATTTTGAGTGTGAAAGGTCAGGCCCACTAATCTCTGTTTAATATGAAATGCTTCTTATAAAATACTTTTATGAAAGGGAAACATAAAAAATAAGATTAGAATTTTATAGCAAATCTTTTTCTAGTATCTTTCTTGCTTGAGCTTTCCTGGTTTTGGTCTGTGTGGGCTAAAATTTCATTCCCATCGATTGTTTAGTGTGGGTGGAAAAGGTGGGAGGATGTTTTTATTGACTGAATGAAGGATAGGCCTTCACAAGATTCATCTTCTGCTTTCCTGTAATAGTGGCAATACATTTGCCAGATAGAAGGGAAGACTTCCCTCTCTTTAGGCAATTTAGGCAGAATATTATTTTTGTAAGTGTTTGAGAATATTTTTCCCCTCATGCTTTGCTTTAGGAGATTCTCTTTTTCCTTACATAAGACAACCAAAAAAAAAAAAACAAACAAACTAACTAACAACACCTCCCACCCCTACCAAAACTCACAAACACCAAACAAAAACCAAAACAGTGAAAACAACAGAATTCATGCAAACAAAATCACAAATACTTTAGTAGAAAACAACTTCCAAGAGAAAGTATGTGGAACACCAGGGGAAACAAAGTGTCCTAAGCTACAGACCTTCTAGACTCAGCCCTGAGTTCTAATCTCTCATAGCTGTCTCTCTGTGTTGTCACATACTATGTCTAGTTGTCTACTGAAGCAAGTTTGTGGGCTTTAATAAAACCTCTAATCCTTTTAATTAGAATAAACTTGTTCTAATCCTGGGTTTTCATAATAGTTTATAATCCTATTATTATTATTATTATTATTATTTCTTTGAGGGCTACTTTAGAAAAGGAAAATGATATGAGATTGGGAGGGGAATGTTTTAGGGTATATAGTAGGGAAGTTGGAGTGTGACAGGGCAAGACAATGCAAACATTCCTCCATCTTGTATTCTTGCTGAGGCCATTTCAGGTTTAATTAGAATTTGATCTCTGTGATAGAGATTCCCATGAAATTTTCCTAGCTCTAGTCTAGGAACCCGAGGTTAGGGTTCACTGGCTAATGTATCTTAGCTCCTCTTAAACTGCCTTCTTATGAAGAACACTCTCTAGCTAAGTGCTTATCTCAGTAACTGTCAAATTACTTCCTTATGTGAAATTCCCCCTGCAGCTACTGAGCAAACCTTTTTTCCTGCTTCAAAATCCCTGTGGTCTCGGCACTTGTGCTATACTTGGGTCCTGAATATCTGAGTGTAGTCCCAACTGGTTGAGATACTTTCAGTTGGCTGTAAACTATGTCTGAGTGGTCATCACTGGTGGGCTCCCCCTAATAGGAGGGAGTAATTGGATGGATGTGATCATATTTGATTTTATACTGATGAACCAGCCTGCCTTCATCATTGGCTTAACAACCTTCTTATAGTAAAGACAAGCTAGGCTCATTTCTGTTTATGATTAAATCTCTGTTTCTCAAGAATTGGGCTATGCCCCATCTGTAACCTTAACTACAAATGGGTTTGTACTGCGTGTCCAGGAATGGTGATCATGTCTTTGTTTCAAAAAGTTGTTATAGCCATCTTGCAACCCTATGAGGTTGTTATGACTTCCTGTTTACTAAGACCTTGCAATCATGTCTTTGTTTCAGGAGGTCATTATGACTAACTTGTTAGGCTTATTTTCTGCTCCTATAGCTCTGCCTATTTTGCCCACCAAATCTCCCATTTGGAAACCTCCTATCTCTGAATTGTAAAATCCTTGTCTTCCTCACGAACAACGGTGATCACATGACCTTTGCCTTTGGGGGATGCATCCTGTATACACAAATAAAACAGCTTGTTTTAATTAAATTGCTTGCTTTAGTTAATTTGGATATGATGATTTGGGTTGGTGGTCTTTCTCCTTGCTGTTTTTGAACTAATAATAAACATATGAGATTCTCAGAGAATAAATATTTTAAAAATCTGAAAAATAAATTACAAAGAAATTTAAATGTCTAATTATGTTTATATCTGTTGAAAACATCTGTTGAAAAATAATGGTTATTAATTCTTTGAGAATTTCTTGCAGTACTATCTTGATTTCTCCATGTTCTGTCTCCAGTGTGTGATAATTTTAGCTATAGGCACTTCAAGTTTGGTGAGTTTCGAAGAGCAATGTCAATACTCTGTATAGTTTTGAGGTCTTTGGAATACACCTGACCAACAACTTGCAAGGAAGTAACACACACATGGTACTGGGTTTTTATTTGTTAACTCATGTCTTCTAAGAGGAATATTAGCCACGATATAGGGTAATTTCAATAAATACATAATCTCTATCCCCTGCCCTGATTATTCTGCTGTCTCTCCTCTCTCTCTCTCTCTCCCTCTCTCTCTCTTTCTCTCTCTTTTTCTCTCTCTCTCTGTGTGTGTGTGTGTGTGTGTGTGTATGTGTGTGTGTGTATGTGTGTGTGTGTATGTGTGTGAAGCTTGGTTTCCAGATACCATTTTTTAATGTCCTCACTATTTATTATGCATTTCCCACCCCCTCATCTGCCCTACTGGCCTATCTGTCTTGTTGATGTAACTCTGTACATTATTCCCTGCCCTCTCTCATATCACCTGTGCTCCACTATCTTTTCTTAAGATCACTCTTCTCCATTTCCCTAGTATACCCTTTCTGGCTACATTGATTCTATGTGTATTTCAGATTAAACACAAATCTAAAGCTTAGATACTAGGATCTACATAAAAGTGAAATTGTGCACCATTAGTCTTTCTGGGTCAGGATTACTTTGTTCTGAATTAATTTTTTAGAGTTTTACACATTTACCTGCAAATTTTATAATTTCCATAAACACTTTTAAACTACTTAAACTCATAAATACCAAATAAGGTTTTGAGTCTTCATTAATTTCTCCTTGTCTTAAAGTTAGTTTTATTTAACTTAAAAGAAAAAAAAAAAACCAAACAAACTTTGTTTTGTATTTGGCTTGTTGATCCTGTTCTCTTCTATTGATTTTAGCTAATTTTTATTCTATAAAAAAATTCCTCTTCCCCCAGGGGGATGAACATTAGATGCTAGGAGAAAAACTAATTACATTGTCTGCTATGTGATATTAAATTGAACCAGATGCATCTGTTCTTCTCTTCTTGTAGACAAATATTTTCAATTTCACATGACAACCTACCATACTAATCTGTAGACTACTACTACTACTCTCTCTCTCTCTCTCTCTCCTCATTCCTCCCTCTCCTCTCTCTTTCTTTTCTCTCTCTCCCCCTCTCCAGTCTACTCCCTGTCTTATAAACGTAGGAGGCCAAATCTGCATCTGGCTAGCTTCTGAATCCCTTACAACCTTTTGGGATCAATAGCCTTTCACTAATCATTTGGTGAATTAAGCTAAATGAAATAAATACTGGCTGTGTGTTGGCAAAATAGAATCATATAAATATTTTCAGAGTAACAGGTCTGCTTTAAAGTACAACTGAACAGGAATGAAATAAATTCTCAGCAGGAGATTATAAATTTCAGAGTAATTAAGAGAGCTGAGCTTGATGCTATGAAATGTTAATTAGGGGGTGTCAAAGAATTTAGGTAATCAAATTTGAGGCTCTCTGTCTCTGTGTCTTTCTCTGTCTCTGTCTTTCTCTCTCTCTCTCTGTCTTTCTATCTCTCTGTGTCCATGAAAGAGGGAGAGAGAGTCAGAGACAGAGAGAGACAGAGACAAAGAGAAACACAGAGACAGAGAGAAGAGATTAATTTTTATTATTTTTGTTTAGGTTCTGATTTTTAACTGAAATTTTATACAATATATTCTAATCACCATTCCCTCTCCTCCTTCTATCTACCTCCTCCATATTGTGGTAAATCTCTCCATCTGAAATATGTCCCGGCAATGAAAACACAACACAATTAATATGAATACATGCTGAGTGCCTAGATTGGGCAGATCTACTGCTACAGTACCATCTTCCCCATCTTATGAGACCCCCTTAGGACTTGTGGTTTCTCCAGGACATGTGCTTCTGCTTCACCTTTCTTCCTCCTCCTCCTCCTCCTCCTTCTTCTCCTCTCCACCTTCTGATCTACCTTCCATTTTATGTGCCCAATCATCAGCTCTCCTTTATTTTACAAATTAAGGTGTGAAGCAGGTTTACAGGAAATCACCCAAGTGCTAACTCATTCCTTGTTTGCAGGCCTTCACAGGAGAATGGAATTAACAGCAAAAATAACTAGCCCCAAGGCTATTCACAACACCTCCCTACCTCCCTTCCCATCTAAATCTATTCTCTCTCTCTCTCTCTCTCTCTCTCTCTCTCTCTCTCTCTCCCTCTGTCTTTCTTTCTCTCTCAAACAAGCAAATAAGAAAACAAACGAAACAGAATAAACTAGACAACAACAACAGCACACATACACAAATCTCATAAAAAATACAGAATCAGAAATCATAATACAGAATCAAAACCAAGATAATGAAATGCCTAAACATAGCAATATAAGACAAACTCCACAAAATATCATTGAGCTCATTTTTGTGTGTGTGTGTGTTGGCATCTGCTGACAGGCATGGGCCCTAAATGTGGCCCATATATCCAGTGAGACTCCATTGAAGAAAACTTACTTTTCATTTGCAAGTGTTTGCCAAATGGAGATAGATTCTGAGTTAGGATGGAAGATCATGTCCATTTCTATAACAAAAATATGAATACCATCATGAGTAATCAAGTACTATCACTTCCATTTTCAACTGACCAACAACATATTATTGGGGTAGAGAAGGCAAGCAGTTGGGGCTTTGCCAGTATATTTTAGGCATAGGGAAATTGGAGGGCAGAGGACACTGTCACTCATTTGTAAAACTGGTCACAAGAAGCTAGATTCTTTGTTATTACATATGAGTAAGCTCCAGTTTACCTATAATTGTTTTAATCCATTTTTTTTTTTTTTTTTTTTTTTTTTGGTGAGAGGGCAGTCCAAAGGCATTTTATAATAGCTTTAAGGTAATAAAATGACTGAATAGGTAGTATGCTTGCTTAGACTGTATGAGACTTTAGGTTTAATACCTGGTCCCGCAAAGAAAAACAGGCCAAAGTAACTAATACATACTGAGTGATTGCTATCCTTCAAACACTTGACATTTTTTTTTATTAGATATTTTCTTTATTTACATTTCAAATGTTATTCCCATTCCTCGTTTCCCCTCAGAAAATCCCCTATCCTGTTCCCCAACCCACCCACTCCTATTCCTGGCCCTGGCAGTCCCCTATACTGGGGCATAGAACCTTCACAGGATCAAGGGCCTCTCCTTCCCTTGATGACCGACTAGGCCATCCTCAGCTACAAATGCAGCTAGAGCCATGAGTCTCTCCGTGTGTCTTCTTTGATTGGTGCAAATACTTGACTTTTACTAATTTATTCTTACAAAACTTGAAGTTAGAGCCTGTTATACTAAGAGCTCAGACAGCGAAGATATAACAAAATAATGGAGTTTGTCCGAGAACATATGGTAGAGTAAAGATGCTCACACATTCTTTGATATTCTTTTATGGAGAGATGTTCTCAACTTGAACTTGTACTAATAAAATATGGTAGAAGTGAAACTTTGCCAATTTGGATGTCCAGACCTTAAAAGTGTGGTGATTTCTAATTCTTGTTTCTTGGGATAATTGTACTTGAAGTCCAGAGCCACTGTGTAAAAACCTTGATGATGCTGAACTTGTCATGTTGGGAGAAAGACCAATGCGGCCAAGCAGAGGGGTTGTGTGTAGAAAGATTAGTGTTCTGAGAGTATCAGTTGTGATAGCTACAGTTTCTGGCTGTTGGAATCAATCAGCTAAGACTACAGACATCATGATGCACAGAAGAACTTTTCTTACTATCCTGCCAGAATTAATGAGTCTCAGACTCATGAGTGAGATGAATGGCTATTGTATAAAGCAACTGTGTTGGGATGATTCGTTATTCAGCAATAGCTAGGCAGAAGAGTCACACAGCTGTTAAAGAACATGGAACATTCAAGTTAAGTATTAGGTAGCAGAGTAAATGTCACCAACAAAGCTTGTTTGGTTTTCCTCTGTAGGCTTTCTTGCTACCTGTCATGTTGAGTCCATTCTTGTTTATTATTCTCCACCACCCCACTGGATTGAATACTACCCAGAAGTTTGCTGAGCTGTTTACAGCTACATACCTAGCATTCAGGATAGAATAAACTCTAAACAATTTTCAAGTGAATGGGTAGAAAATAGATATGTTTTATATTAACTGAAGTAAGGTGAAAAATGCTTTTTGCTTCAGGAACTTGGAATATTCTGTGCAGGTCTGCTGGTTGATACTTTATGGAGGAGAAAATGAAAGGCCATAAAAAGGAGAGTACTACAAATAGATGAATGATATATTAAACTCATAAGACAATTCTCTGATTTTAATGTATCCTAGAAAAGAATACAGTGGTAAAAAAGAAAAAAAGAAAAAACAAAACAAAACAAAACCTCATTACATGTTATTGAAGACAATATTTTTTTCTGGCCGGCTATAATTCCAACAAAGGATGTACAGATTAAATGGTCTCACAGGAGTGATCTGTTCCCCACAGAGGTGCCTCCAATGTGCCCAGATTTCCAATAGGAAAAATATGAGCAATAATTTGATGGCTTCCAAGAATTACACTTTTTGAAGTAATTAAATATGCTGAAGTAAATCAAGAATCATTTTGTTGGTTAGAGAAGAAAAATAAGGTAACTGGATCATTTTTAGGAACCCTAGAGCAAAGATTCACTTCTTTTAGATTCTATTGAAATATTAAGCAAATAAATCTATATAAAAGTTAGGCAGCATATATAGTAAGTTAAAAATATCATATAAAATGAACTGGGACACCTCCTCCCCATGGAATCTAGCAGACTCAGGACCTGTCTGCCCTGCTAGAGATACATCTTGCTCCTGGTCTGCCCCTCCCATACCCAAAGACAGTCTGACCCCCAGGAGGTCTGTCAAAACCAGGGTCACTAGAGAACTGCCTAATCAGGGTCACAGGAAGCCTGCCCTAACTAATCAGAGACAACACTATTTGCCTCCCAGAAGGCCTGCTATAACCCAGCTCACAGAGCTCCATCTGCAAACAAGGAGAGTCAAGCTTTAGTCAGAGTCAACAAAACCAGTTAACACCATAGATAATCAGATACTGAGAATTAAGCACAAGAACATAAGCAACAGAAACCAATGCCACTTGGCACCATCAGAATCCCAGCTCTCCCACTACAGCAAGCCCTGGATACCCTAACACTCCTGAAAAGCAAGATTCTGACCTAAAATCCCATTTCATGAAGATTATAGATGACTTTAAGGAGGATATAAATAATGCCCTTAAAGAAATACAGGAGGACATAGGAAAGCAGGTAGAAGTCCTTAACAAGGAAACACATAAATCCTTTAAAAAAAAAATACAGGAAAACACAACCAAACAGGTGAAAGAAGTGAACAAAATTGTCTAGGACCTATAAAATGAAATATAAAAAATCAAGAAATCAAAAATGGAGGCAACTCTGAAGATGGAAAACCTAGGAAAGAGATCTGGAGTTACAGATGCAAGTATCACCAACAGAATACAAGAGAGAGAAGAAAGGATCAGGCATAGAAGATATTGACACAACAGTCAAAGAAAATACAAGATACAAAAAGCTCCTAATCCAAAACATTCAGGAAATTCAAGACACATGAAAAATCTAAACCTAAAAATAATAGGAATAGAAAAGAGTGAAGATTCCCAATTCGAAGGGCCAGATACATCTTCAGCAAAATCATAAAAGAAAATTTCCCTAACCTAAAGAAAGAGATGGCCATAAATGTACAAGATGCCTGCAAACACTAAATAGATTGAGCCAGAAAAGAAATTCCTCCTGCCACATAATAAAATACTAAATATATAGAACAGAAAAAGAATATTAAAAGTGGTAAGGGAAAAAGGCCAAGTAATATATAAAGATAGACATATCAGAATTATACCAGACTTCTTAACAGAGACTCTAAAAGCCAGAAGATTCTGGACAGATGTCATGCAGATCCTAAAAGAGAACACAAATGCCACCCTAGGCTACTATACTCAGCAAAACTCTCACTCACCATAGATGGAGAAACCAAAATATTTCATGACAAAACCAAATGTAAACAATATCTTTCTACTAATGCAGCCCTACAAAAGACAATAGAAGGAAACACAAGGAGGGTATCTATACTTAAGAAGAAACAAGAAATTAATCATCTCACAACAAACCAAAAGAAGAGAACCATACAAACATAATGCTACCTCTAACAACAAAAATAGCAGGAACCAACCATCTTTATTATCTCTCAACATCAAAGGACTCAGTTCCCCAATAACAAGACTTAGGCTAACAACCTGGATACGTAAATAGGATTTTGCTGCATACAGGAAATAGACATCAGTGACAAAGACAAACACTACCTCAGAGTAAAAGACTGGAAAATATTTTTCCAAGCAAATGGTCCCAAGAAACAAGCTGAAGTAGCCTTCCTAATATCCACTAAAATAGACTTTCAACCAAAACTTATCAAATGAGATGGGACATTTCATACTCACCAATGGAAAAATCCATCAAGATGTCCTCTCAATTCTGAACATCTGTGACCCAAATGCAAGGGCACCCACATTTGCAAAAGAAACTTTACTAAAACTCAAAACACATATTGAACATCACACAGTAATAGTGGGGGACTTCAACACCCCACTCTCACCAACAAACAGATCATGGAAACAGAAACCAAACAGAGAAACTGTGAAACTAACAAAAGTTATGAACCAAAAGCATTTAACAGATATCTACACAACATTTCACTCCAAAACAAAAGTTTATACCTTCTTCTCAGAACCTCATGGTTCCTTCTCCAAAACCAACCATATAATCAGAAACAAAAACAAGCCTCAAAAGATACAAGAAGATTTGAAATAAGTCCATGCATTTGATCAGATTACCAAGGATTACAGCTGGTCTTCAATAACAACGAAAACAACAGAAAGCCCACCTACTCATGGAAACTGAGCAACTCTCTGCTCAATGATAACTTGGTCAGGGAAGAAATAAAGAAAGAAAATAAAGACTTTCTAGAATTTAATGAAAATGAAGACACAGCATACCTGAACTTATGGGACACAATGAAAGCAGTGCTAATTGGAAAATTCATAGCATTAAGTGCCTTCATGAAGAAATTGGAGAGATCCTACACTAGCAACTTAACAGCGCATCTGAAAGCTCTAAAACAAAAAGAGGCAAACATACCCAAGAGGAATAGATGGCAGGAAATAATCAAACTCAGAGCTGAAATCAACCTATTAGAAACAATGAGAACTATACAAAGAATCAACAAAACTAAGAGCTGGTTCTTCTAGAAAATCAACAAGATAGATTAAACCCTTAGCCAAACTAACTAATGGGCACAGAGATAGTAACAAAATCAGAAATGAAAAGGGAAACATAATGAGAGAAACAGAGGAAATTTTTTAAAAAATCATATCTTACTACAAAAGCATAGACTTAAGAAAATTAGAAAATCTAGATGAAATGGATGATTTTCTAGAAAGATACCTAACATACCAAACTTAAATCGAGATCAGGTAAACTATCTAAACAGTCCATAACCCCGAAGGAAATAGAAGCAGTCATTGAAAGTCTCCAAACCAAAATAAACCCAGGGTCAGATGGTTTTAGTGCAGAACTCTATCAGACCTTCAAAAGAGACCTAATGCTAATACTCCTCAAACTATTCCACAAAATAGAAACAGAAGGATCACTACCTAATTCATTCTATGAAGCCATAGTTACACTGATACCTAAACCATAGAAATACCCAACAAAATACTTCAAACCAATTTCAGTTATGAATATATATGCAAAAATACTCAATAAAATTCTCACAAACTGAATCCAAAAATTTATCAAAATGATCATTTACCGTGATCAAGTAGGTTTCATCCCAGGGATGTAGGGATGGCTCAATATACAAAAATCCATTAATGTAACCCACCATATATACAAACTCAAAGAAAAGAATCACATAATCATCTCATTAGATGCTGAAAAAGCCTTTGACACAGTATAACACACCTTTATGTTAAAAGTCTTGGAGAAATCAGGAATTCAAGGCACATACCTAAACATAAATAAAAGCAAAACACAGCAAACCAATAGCCAACATCAAATTAAATGGAAACTTGAAGCAATCTCACTAAAATCAGGGACAAGATAAGGCTCGACATTCTCTCCCTATTTACTCATTATAGTACTTGAAGTTCTAGCAAGAGTAATTAAACAACAAAAGGAGGTAATAGGGATACAAATTGAAAAGGAAGAAATCCAGGTATCATGATTTGCAGATATGATTTTATACATAAGTGACACCAAAGCTGATAAACAACTTCAGCAAAGTAGCTTGATATAAAATTAACTCAAAATCAGTAGCCTTCCTCTATACAAAGGATAAATGTGCTGAGAAAGAAATTAGGGAAACAACATCCTTCACAATAGGCACAAATAATAATAAAAAAAAAAATAACTAACCAAGCAAGTGGAAGATCTGTATGGCAAGAACTTCAAGGAAAGAAATAGAAGACCTCAGAAGATGTAAAGCTCTCCCATGCTCATGGATTGGTAGGATTAACATAGGAAAAATGGGCATCTTACCAGAAACAATCTAGACATTCAGTGATATCAACATCAAAATGCCAACACAATTCTTCACAGAGATAGAAAGAGCAATTCTAAAGTTTACATGGAATCACAAAACAAACAAACAAACAAACAAGAAACAAAAACAGCAACAACAACAACAAAAAAACCCAACCAAACAAAAAAACAGGATAGCAAAAGCAATTTCCAAAAGTAAAAGAGATTCTGGGGGGAAATCACTGTTCTTGACCTCAAGCTGTACTATATAGCAATAGTGATAAAACCATATAGTATTGATACAGAGACAGATAGGTACATCAATGGAATGAATTGAAGACCCAGAAATAAACTCACACCCTTTTGGGACTTGATATTTAATAAAGAATTCAAAAACATACGGTGGAAAAAGCATCTTCAACAAATGGTGATGGTCTAACTGGTGATCTGCATGTAGAAGAATGCAAATTGATCAATTTTTATCTCCTTGTACAAAGCTCAAGCCCAAGTAGATCAAGGACCTTCACATAAAACCAGATACACTGAATGTTACAGAAGAGATAGTGCGAAATATCCTTGAACACATTGCCACAGGGAAAAATTTCCTCAACAGAATATCAATGACTCAGGCTCTAAGATCAACATTTGACAAATAGAACCTCATAAAACTGAAAAGCTTCTGTAAGGTAAAGTGTACTATCAATAGGACAAAATGGCAACCTATAGATTCGGAAAAGATCTATATAGCCCTACATCCAATAGAGTGTTAATATCTAAAATATACAAAGAAATCAAGAAGTTAAACTCTAGAAAACCAAATAATCCAATTTAAAAAGGGGGAATACAGGGCTAAACATAGAATTATCAACTGAAGAATCTTGAATGTCCCAGAAACACCTAAAGATATGTTCAACATCCTTGATCATCAGTGGAATATAAATCAAAACAACTCTATGATTCCACCTTACACCAATCAGAATAGCTAATATCAAACACTTGGGTAACAGCAGATGCTGGCAGGATATGGAAAAAGAGGAACACTCCTCCATTGCTGATGTGATTGCAAGCTGGTACAACCACTTTGGAAGTCAATCTAGCAGTTCCTCAGAAAATTGGTAGTTCTACCTGAATACCCAGCTATACCACTCCTGAGTATGTACCCAAAAGGTGCTACAACATGTAATAAGGACACATGCCCCACTATGTTCATAGCAGCCTTATTTATAATAGGCAGAACCTGGAAACAACCCAGATGTCCCTCAACACAAGAATGGATACAGGAAATGCATATACAATGGAATACTACTTAGCTTTTAAAAATGATGACTTCATAAATTTTTTAGGCAAATGGATGGAACTAGAAAATATCATCCCGAGTGAAGTAGCCCAGACCCATAGTGACATACATGGTATGTACTCACTGATAAGTGAATATTAAGAAAAAAAAATCTCAGAATACCTATGATACAATTCCACAGACCATATGAAGCTTAATAATAAGAAGGGCCAAATTGTGGATGCTTATATCCTAGTTAAAATGTCGAACAAAATAATCATGGGAGGCAGATGGAGAGAGAGTCTTGGGTGGGAAAGGGGAGTGGGAGGAGAAAAAAAGGGGGCAGGATCAGGTATGGTGGGAGATAGGAGAAAAGTCCAGAGGTCTAGAAGAATAAATAAAACTATGCAGCAGTGTGTGGTGGGGAACGTGAGGAACCACTAAAAAATCTCAGTCACCAGGGATGCAAGCAGCTCCTAGGACCCAATGGAGATGACATTAGCTAAAATGCCCAGTATCAGGTAGATAGAACCAGAAGAGACCACCTCCTATAGATAGACATGGCCTCCAGTTGAAGGATGGGGCTACCTATCCATCTCACAATTTTTAACCCAGAACTGTTCTCTAAATGAAATGTAGGGACAAAAATTGGAGCAGAGACTGAAGGAAAGACCATCTGGAGAATGTTCCATGTTGGGATCCATCCCACCCACAGACACCAAACCTGGACACTATTGCTGATGACAAGATGTGCTTGCAGACAGGAGCCTGGCTTAGCTGTACTGAGAAGCTCTGCCAGAACCTGACTAAGACAGATACAGATACTCACAGCCAACCATTGGGCTGAGCCTGGGGACCCCAGTGGAAGGGTTAGGGGAAGGACTGAAGGAGCTGAAGGAGATTGCAACCCCACAGGAAGAACAACAGTATCAACTAAATGGAGCCCTTAGAGCTCCCAAGACTAACGAACCAACAAGCATACATGTGTGGGTCTGTGACTCCTGCTACATAAGTAGCAGAGGAATGCCTTATCTGGCCTCAATGGGAGAGGATGCATTTGGCCCTGTGGAGGTGTGATGCCCCAGAGAAGAGGGATGCGAGAGGGATGAGGTGGGAGTGAATGGAAAGGTAGGGGAGCACCCTCTTAGAGGGAAAAGGGAAGGAGGATTGGATGGGGAATTCATGGAGTGGGGCTCGGGTGGGAGACAACATTTGAAATATAAATAAATAAAAAATATTTTTACGAAAGAGAAAACAATAAAAACTGAGCAGACATTATACACCTCCCTCAAGAGATTTTAAATTTTTGATTTAGAGGAAATACACTGTTCAATGAAAAAATGGTGACAAGCAAGGATTTGCTGTCTGTTTTGTGTGCAATTACGCCATTCAGCTTCCAGAAGTGTTACGTCTGGATGACATAATGGTTTGAAGTGATTTAATGAATGGACAAGCATAAAAAGTGATGTCACTGAGAAATTAGCTTCTAAATCAATTGAGGAGGCTGAAGTTAGTACAGACACAAGTATATTTGGTAGGTGTTTCAGAGAGAAAGAGGGATTCAGTCTCCATCTGGCGTGGGTGGGTATTCACTTCCCTCAGGAGATCTCAGCAATACTCTGTGGGCACAGATCTCATGATGTAAATTTTAGAATTGTTTCTAAAAGTTGGCACATAAAACCAACACTTTAGCCTTAGTCTGAAATAAAGTGAAGAATCACTTCTACTGAGCATAAGTAGCTACTTCAATATTTTTGAAGCAAGAAAAGCTGAGCAGATTTGGAGATGGGATAGTCAAAGTGCTGGGGTTATTTTTGCCTAATAAATTAGGTTAGCATTTTTCTAATTATATTATCTCTCTCTGATATTATGACATCAGCCATGAAGTGTAGATCATGAGACATACCACTACATATCTTACATATTTTGTGGCCTGATAAGTTTTTCAAACAAATGCCATTCATTCAGTTGATCATGAAACTGATTTTCCAAAAGGCGACTTAAACCATATTAATTTATATGCTCACACCAGAATATATTTATTGGAGGGTTACAGGCCAGCCAAGTATTCTGCCATTGATGAATAACTCAGCAACCTCAAATAATCTCTTCCAGTTATTTTATGTTTAATTTAATCTCCAATGCAAATATTTTATAAGAAAATGCTGAAATTGTAAGATAGCTGCATATATTTTCATAAGTACTTTAAGTTACTGGTAGCTTTTGGGACTTTTATTTTTCATGGTTAATGTTGGAATGTAGTTGAAGCAGCTTCAATATAACCCTATACTTTAAATTGACTTATAGTTGCTATTTTCCAAAATAAAAATAAAAGTAGTATTTTTAATGAAGCTTGCAATTGTATTTGTAATATAAACTATTATAAATCAATGCACTGTGGATATTTTTAATCCATTAAATTTATGGCTTTTGGCTAGTAATAAATTAAATGATAACTTATATTAACTGCTACTAGGGGCTAAGTTACTTGATCTAGTTCATTTGTTCCTTCCATCATCTTTTCCAGACTTCACAGGTGAGTAAACAGAGACACAGAGATGTGAGGTAGTTTGAATGATGCCAGAAGTCAGTATGTGGCAGAGCTACAATGTATTCATAGGTGTTCTGACTTGAGTATGTGTTTATAACAAGCAGCTACCTTGTATCTCAAACAGTGGGTGGAATCTTGCATTTGTCCCCTAGTTCTTTTAACTGAGTTAGTATGCTAATTTTGAAATATTGACAGCTCATTTATTAAATGGTGACAATATTTTTATCTCTTGTGATGCAAACACTACCATTTACATTTAATGGCTGATTTGGAAGGCAACTTGTAAAAAGTGAATTTCTTTAAGTGCATATAAAGTTAAGTATAGGAGTAGGGTGAAGGACCATGAAGGAAGATGGTTTGCCCATAACAGCTTGTCATAAAGGAAGTGATTCAAAGTACTGTTTTTAGAGTTTTTGTAAAAGAGTTTTGCCTGTCTATAATGAGTGTTATGCAAACAAAACTAGACAGACCTATTCTGAAGAGCAAGTTGTTTGGTGAAGTTTTAAGGAGTATAGGTAAAATGACCATTTCTTCACAAATGTTTAAATGGAAGAGTAGAATTTTGATTCAAGGGAATTAAGGAATATCTCAGAAAAGGTCATCAAATTAGAACCACACCAAATTAAAATGTTTTTATCTGGGCTGACAAAATCCATTATAGGGAAGAGATAGCCTACAGAGTGGGAAAAATATTGACCAGCTATGCAACTGACAAAGGGTTAATATTCAGAATATATAAAGTACTAAAGATGTTGAACACTCAAGTCTATAATAATCTAACAAATAATCTAACAAATGAATGATGAGTTGGGCAGTTTTCAAAGACTAAGTACTACTAGTCTTTAACTATCAACCTATACTTGAGATTCCTAAAGTAGAAACCTTATCCCAGTCAGAATGTCTACCAGCAGACACAAATGCTGTTAAGAATGTAGAGGATCTTAGGCTACTGGTTTGCTGTATATTGCTTTTATTATGCTTAGGTATGGGCCTTGAATTCCTAATGTTTCCAAGACTTTTATCATGAATGAGTGTTGGATTTTGCCAAATGCTTTCTCAGCATCTAATGAGATGATCATGTAGTTTTTGTCTTTGAGTTTGTTTATATAGTGGATTACTTTGATGGATTTCTGCATATTAAACTATCCCTTCATCCCTGGGATGAAGCCTACTTGATCATGATGGATGACCATTTTGATGTGTTCTTGGATTCTGTTTGTAAGAATTTTATTGAGTATTTTTTGCATCGATATTCATAAGAAAAATTGGTCTGAAGTTCTCTTTCTTTGTTGGATCTGTATGTGGATCAGGTAGTTGTGGCTTCATAGAATAAATTGGGTAGAGTGCCTTCTGTTTCTATTTTGTGAAATAGGTTGAGGAGAATTGGAATTAGAATAAATGGAGAGAAACTTGAAGCAATCTCACTAAAATCAGGGACTAGACAAGGCTGCCCACTTTCCCCTACCTATTCAATATAGTACCTATTCAATATAGTTTTAGCCAGAGCAATTAGACAACAAAAGGAGATCAAGGGGATAGAAACTGGAAAGGAATAAGTCAAAATATGACTATTTTCAGATGATATGATACTATATATAAGTGACCCTAAAAATTCCACCAGAGAACTCCTAAACCTGATAAACAGCTTCAGTGAAGTAACTGGATATAAAATTAACTCAAACAAATCGGTGGCCTTTCTCTACACAAAGGATAAACAGGCTGAGAAAGAAATGAGGAAAACAACACCTTCCGCAATAGTCACAAATAACATAAAATGCCTTGGTATGACTCATACTAAGGAAGTGAAAGATCTGTATGATAAGAACTTCAAGTCTCTGAAGAAAGAAATCGAAGATCTCAGAAGATGGAAAGATCTCCCATAATCATGTATTGTCAGGATTAATAGAGTAAAAATGGCCATCTTGCCAAAAACAATCTACAGATTCAATGCAATCCCCATCAAAATTTCAACTCAATTCTTCACTGAGAAAGGGCAATTAGTTAATTCATCTGGACTAACAAAAAAACCTAGGATAGCTAAAACAATAAAAAAACCTCTGGCAAAATCACCATGCCTTACCTCAAGCTGTACTACAGAGCAATTTTGATAAAAACTGCATGGTACTGATACAGTGACAGACAGGTAGGTCAATGGAATAGAATTGAAGACCCAGAAATGAATCCATACACTTATGGTCACTTGATCTTTGACAAGGGAGCTAAAACCATCCAGTGGAAAAAAAGACAGCATTTTCTTTTTTTTTTTTAATATTTTTTATTACATATTTTCCTCAATTACATTTCCAATGCTATCCCAAAAGTCCCCCATAACCCCCCCCCCCACTTCCCTACCCACTCATTCCCATTTTTTTTGGCCCTGGCGTTCCCCTGTACTGGGGCATATACAGTTTGCGTGTCCAATGGGCCTCTCTTTCCAGTGATGGCCGACTAGGCCATCTTTTGATACATATGCAGCTAGAGTCCAGAGCTCCGGGGTACTGGTTAGTTCATAATGTTGTTCCACCTATAGGGTTGCAGATCCCTTTAGCTCCTTGGGTACTTTCTCTAGCTCCTCCATTGGGAGCCCTGTGATCCATCCAATAGCTGACTGTGAGCATCCACTTCTGTGTTTGCTAGGTCTCACAAGAGACAGCTACATCTGGGTCCTTTCGATAAAATCTTGCTAGTGTATGCAATGGTGTAAGCGTTTGGAAGCTGATTATGGGGTGGATCCCTGGATGGCAGTCTCTACATGGTCCATCCTTTCGTCTCAGCTCCAAACTTTGTCTCTGTAACTCCTTCCATGGGTGTTTTGTTCCCAATTCTAAGGAGGGGCATAGTGTCCATACTTCAGTATTCATTCTTCTTGAGTTTCATGTGTTTAGCAAATTGTATCTTATATCTTGGGTATCCTAGGTTTTGGAGTACTACTCAGCTATTAAAAAGAATGAATTTATGAAATTCCTAGCCAAATGGATGGACCTGGAGGGCATCATCCTGAGTGAGGTAACACATTCACAAAGGAACTCACACAATATGTACTCACTGATAAGTGGATATTAGCCCCAAACCTAGGATACCCAAAAGACAGCATTTTCAACAAATGGTGCTTGCACAACTGGCAGTTATCATGTAGAAGAATGCAAATTGATTCCATTCTTATCTCCTTGTACAAAGCTCAAGTCTAAGTGGATCAAGGAACTCCATATAAAACCAGAGACACTGACAATTATAGAAAAGAAAGTGGAGAAAAACCTCAACGTTATGGGCACAGGGGAAAAATTCCTGAACAGAATAGCAATGGCTTGTGTTGTAAGATTGATAATTGACAAATGGGACCTCATAAAATTGCAAAGCTTCTGTAAGGCAGAAGATACTGTCAATAAGACAAAAAGGCCACCAACAGATTGGGAAAGGATCTTTACCAATCCTAAATCTGATAAGGGACTAATATCCAATATTTATAAAGAACTCAAGGAGATGGACTCCAGAAAATCAAATAAACCTATTAAAAATTGGGGTACAGAGCTAAACAAAGAATCCTCAAGTGAGGAATATCAAATGGCTGAGAAGCACCTGAAAAAAATGTTCAGCATCCTTAGTCATCAGGGAAATGCAAATCAAAACAGCCCTGAGATTCCACCTCAAAGGAGTCTGAATGGCTAAGATAAAAAATTCAGGTGACAGCAGATGCTGATGAGGATGTGGAGAAAGAG
This sequence comes from Mus musculus, assembly GCF_000001635.26. Classification (NCBI taxonomy): domain Eukaryota; kingdom Metazoa; phylum Chordata; class Mammalia; order Rodentia; family Muridae; genus Mus; species Mus musculus. The sequence goes on along the minus strand of NC_000083.6, from coordinate 94,250,314 downwards.
GAACACTCTTCCATTGCTAGTAGGATTGCAAGCTGGTACAACCACTCTGGAAATCAGTCTGGTGGTTCCTCAGACAATTGGACTTAGTACTACCGAAAGATCCAGCAATACCTCTCCTGAGCATATACCCAGAAAATGTTCCAACCAGTAAGAAGGACACATGCTCCACTATATTCATAGTAGCCTTATTTATAATAGCCAGAAGCTGGAAAGAACCCAGATACCCCTCAACAGAGGAATGGATACAGAAAAAGTGGTTCATTTATACAATGGAGTACTACTCAACTATTAAAACCAATGAATTTATGAAATTCTTAGGCAAATGGATGGATCTGGAGGATATCATCCTGAGTGAGGTAAACAAATCACAAAAGAACACACATGATATACACTCACTGATAAGTGGATATTATCCTAGAAGTTTAGAATATGCAAGATGCGGCTTGTAAAACATGAAATTCAAGAAGAAGGAAGACCAAAGTGTGGATACTTTGTTCCTTCTTAGAATGGAGAACAAAATACCCATGGACGGAGTTACAGAGACAAAGTTTGGAGCTGAGACAGAAGGAAGGATCATCCAGAGACTGCCCTACCCAGGGATCCATCCCATAAACAACCACCAAACCCAGACACTATTGCATATGCCAGCAAGATTTTGCTGACAGGACCCTGATATAGCTATGTCTTGTGAGGCTATGCCAGTGCCTGCCAAATACAGAATTGGATGCCCAAAGTAATCTATTGGATGGAACACAGGGCCCCCAATGAAGGAGCTAGAGAAAGTACCCAAGAAGCTAAAGGGGTCTGTAACCCGATAGGAGGAACAACAATATGAACTAACCAGTACCCTCCCCCCCCCCCCGAAAGCTTGTGTCTTTAGTTGAATATGTAGCAGAGGATGGCCTTTTAGTCCATCAATGGGAGGAGAGGCCCTTGGTTTTGATAAGATCATATGCCCCAGTACAGGGGAATGCCAGGATGTGGGAGTGGGTGGGTTGGGGAGCATGGTGGGGGGAGGGTATAAGGGACTTTCAGGGAAGCATTTGAAATGTAAATGAAGAAAATATTTAAAAAAAAAAACAAAAAGAAAGAATGTAGAGGATCATGCCAGTGGGAACATATATTAGTGGAGCCACTATGTGTTTTGGGAAATATTTTAAAAAATGAACCTGCCAACACTCAGTGGGGCCAGGCCATGCTCCAGCACTCCAGCTGCTGCCAACAACTCTTTAGAGCTAGCCCCTGTACCAGGTGATCACACCCTCTTGCTTTCTCAGCCCAGCCAACTCCCTAGCCCTGTGAGGCCATTGGCTCCCACCCTGCCCCTGCCCTAAGTTCCTCTCACTTTTACACAAAGCCCATGCACCCCTAGTTATCCATCTTAACACCTAATTACTGGATAGAATCAAGACTCTTAATGCTTAATTAGCCAATCAGATTTATGTATCAATAATAACACAATTTACAAGATGCCAACACAGTAATTTCAGAGCCAAATGATAATGATAAAGCTTTAACCCAATTATTCTAACGTTTTGATAACACCAAGTCAGCCTCCATTCTGGTTCTCTCTCCTCCTGAGACCTCTCTGTCTCCTCAATTCCTTGCTCTGCCTCCCTTTTCCTGTTCAATCACTAGCCTCCCACTGCCCTAATGTGATTGGACAGGGAAAATGCTGCAACAACTAGGGAAATCAGTTCCTCAGAAAATTAAAACTATAATTATTATATAACCCATGTTCTGGGTATTTAACTGAAGGTCAGCATTTCAGTCAAAAGACACGTTCACATGCATGCTTATTGCTGCTCTACTTACCATAGGCAACTGTGCAATCAGCTAAGATATCCACCAACACATAAGTATGTAAAGAAAATTTGGTAACATACACAAAGGAGTCATACCCCACACACAAAGAAGACTTAATTTATGTAATTTGCAGGAAAATGGAAGGGTCATGTTGCTAAGAGAAGCAAGCCACACAGTATATAGCAACAATTCTCATGTTTCATTTTACATTTAGAGTGAAGGTCTTAAATAAAGATGTGAAAGGGGGATGGGTGTAAAAAAATATCACAAAGAATCTCATTTTGTTCAACTGAAAGTTGGGACAAACATGAATTAAGAAGAAAGGATGTAGTTAAGAGAAACCAGCCTAAGACAGTTTGAGAAATAAACATCAGAATTGTATAAATTAGACATGGAGACATAAGCATACTGGTACACAACTATAATTCTACTACTTGGGAAGCAGAGGTAGGTGAATCACAAGCTTGAGGGCTAACCTATATTACAAAGCATGCTACTATCTACAGGGAAAAAAAGTGGAGAGACCAAATTATGGTTCTCATTCATATCATTTTATAGATGAGAAAATGCAGCTCAGAGGTGTAGGTTTCTCTCTACCTTTCTTCTGTCTGTCCGTGTATATGTGTGAGAAGCTTACCTTAGGGCTGCTTGAACTTTTCCACAAAGGGTCCATTTATCTGACTCTGAATCTGATAGATTTATTCAACAAGTATACAAATAAAATCTTGAGAATAATAAGTCATAAAGAAAATTGTTTTAAAATTTAACATATATTTATTGATTTGATATGTACATATAATTATTTTACCATTCAGGAGAGAAGAATGTGAACTTGCCTACTAATGGGATGGCTATGTTTTATTATTTTTAAATTGAGAAAAATTTAACATAAGATATAGAGCCATAGAGCATCTTTAATATTTTTCAGAGTAGATTGGTATGCATATATTATCATTCCCACACTGAAAATTCCACTCTGCATAAATATGTAACACAAAATGTCAATGGTGAGGTTAGGGCTATTTTAGGACTTGTTGAAATTCTGTGTTAATCCCAAGCCAAAATCTACTTAATAATGAGTTTTTATGAAATTCAAATCAGCAAGGCAGACATATTCCTATGAATATTTTAAAAAACATTTACTTGTGTGTGTGTGTGTATGTGTGTGTGTGTGTGTGTGTGTGTGTGTGTGTGTGTGTGTATTGCATGTATATGCACTAGAACATGCTCTTGCCATAGTGTGCAGATGGAAGTCAGAAGACAGCTTGCAGAAAGTCATTGGCCATTTCCACTCTATGTGATCCAGGTATAAAACACAGGTTGTTAGGTTTGGCATCAAGTAATTTTACCCCCTGAGTCATCTTGCTGGTCCTAAACCAGCAATTAATAAATGTCAAATATCATAACATAATTCAATCCAAAGGCACACTAGTTTGATATTTACATACTGAACAGAGATGGCAAGAAAATACTAATGTCTTTTTTTTTAATAGTAAAATAATCATACTTCTATAAGACTAAAATACTTTGGGGCTAGAGAGATGGTTCAGCAATTAGGTGTGCATACTACAATTCTAGACTACATGATTTTGGTTCTGAGCACCATGTCAGGTCTTACTTGTGACTCTAGCTCCAGGAATATCTGGCACCTGTAGTCTCTGAAGGTGCCCACACTCACACACATACACATAATTAAAAGTAATAAAAATAAATATTTTAACAAGACAAAAATATTTAACAATATTTTTACTATGTATAGTAAAACAACTGCAGGTCCAAATAAAGTGTGGTCTCAAACCTGATTTGAGCATTTGCTGGCATTACATAATGGCTATGTGGTATGAAGTACAGTGCCAAAGCTGTGGTGAAGTTGTTAGATGCTACATGGTGAGCAAGTGCTGACAACAGCTGCCATTCATGAAGATTTGATTCTCATTCATTTTGGATATTTGAAGCTTTAGAAATCTTTTACAGTTGACAAATGTTTTTTTATTATTATTTTATTAGGTATTTTCTTCATTTACATTTCCAATGCTATCCCAAAACTCCCCCATACCCTTCCCCCTCCACTCCCCTACCCACCCACTCCAACTTCTTGGCACTGGCGTTCCCCTGTACTGAGGCATATAAAGTTTGCAAGACCAATGGGCCACTCTTTCCTCTGATGGCCAACTAGGCCATCTTCTGATACATATGCAGCTAGAGACATGAGCTCTGGGGGGTACTGGTTAGTTCATATTGTTGTTCCATCTATAGGGTTGCAGATCCCTCCAGCTCCTTGGGTACTTTCTCTAGCTCCTCCATTGGGTGCCCTGTGATCCATCCAATAGCTGACTGTGAGCATTCACTTCTGTGTTTGCTAGGCCCAGGCATAGCCTCACAAGAGACAGCTATATCAGGGTCCTTTCAGCAAAATCTTGCTAGTGTATGCAATGGTGTCAGCATTTGGAGGCTGATTATGGGATGGATTCCCCCGATATGGCAGTCTCTTAGATGGTTCATCCTTTCATCTCAGCTCCAAACTTTGTCTCTGTAACTCCTTCCATGGGTGTTTTGTTCCCAATTCTAAGAAGGGGCAAAGTATCCACACTTTGGTCTTCATTCTTCTTGAGTTTCGTGTGTTTTGCAAATTGTATCTTTTATCTTGGGTATTCTAAATTTCTAGGCTAGTACCCACTTATCAGTGAGTACATATCATGTGAGTTCTTTTGTGATTGAGTTACCTCACTCAGGATGATGCCCTCCAGGTCCATCCATTTGCCTAGGAATTTCATAAATTCATTCTTTTTAATAGCTGAGTAGTACTCCATTGTGTAAATGTACCACATTTTCTGTATCCATTCCTCTGTTGAGGGGCATCTGGGTTCTTTCCAGCTCCTGGCTATTATAAATAAGGCTTCTATGAACATAGTGGAGCATGTGTCCTTCTTACCGGTTGGGACATCTTCTGGATATATGCCCAGGAGAGGTATTGCAGGATCCTCCGGTAGTACTATGTCCAATTTTCTGAGAAACCGCCAGACTGATTTCCAGAGTGGTTGTACAAGCTTGCAATCCCACCAACAATGGAGGAGTGTTTCTCTTTCTCCACATTCTTGCCAGCATCTGCTGTCACCTGAATTTTTGATCTTGGCAATTCTGACTGGTGTGAGGTGGAATCTCAGGGCTGTTTTGATTTGCATTTCCCTGATGATTAAGGATGCTGAACATTTTTTTTTCAGGTGCTTCTCAGCCATTCAGTATTCCTCAAGTGAGAATTATTTGTTCAGTTCTGAGCCCCATTTTTTAATGGGG